>NC_047586.1:22742828-23082328 GCF_011004845.1 Esox lucius | reverse complement strand
GGCCATTTGGCCTTCGGTGTCACAACAATGTTTAGGGCACAAAGGACATTGAGTGAAATGGGAGGATTTGGAGCTTACAAATAAACAACTTGAATTGTTAAGAAAAATACATGCATGACTATTTGCTTTTTTAAAATATAATTATTTGAATAATAACTTATAAACTGTTTTCTCCACTAAGTTCAATCGACATATTTTAATTCTTAAAATTAAATCTACAAACCTGATTCCAAAAAAGTTGGGACACTGTACTAATTGTTATTAAAAAAGGAATGGAATAATTTACAAATCTCAAACTTATATTTAATCCACAAATTATAGATAACATATCAAATGTTGAAAGTGAGACATTTTGTAATGTCATGCCAAATATTGGCTCATTTTGGATTTCATGAGAGCTACACATTCCAAAAAAGTTGGGACAGGTAGCAATAAGAGGCCGGAAAAGTAAAATGTACAGATAAGGAACAGCTGGAGGACAACTTATTATGTCAATTGACAACATAATTGGGTATAAAAAGAGCCTCTCAGAGTGGCAGTGTCTCTCAGAAGTCAAGATGGGCAGAGGCTAAAACTCTATAGGTCAAAAAAGAAGCCGTATCTGAACAGGATCCAGAAGTGCAGGTGTTTTTTCTGGGCCAAGGATCATTTAAAATGGACTGTGGAAAAGTGTTCTGTGGTCAGACGAATCAAAATTTGAAGTTCATTTTGGAAAACTGGGACGCCATGTCATCCGGACTAAAGAGGACAAGGACAACCCAAGTTGTTATCAGCGCTCAGTTCAGAAGCCTGCATCTCTGATGGTATGGGGTTGCATGAATTTGAAAGTTCCACATCATTGCATTCTGTTTTTATTCACAATTGTACAGTGTCCCAACTTTTTTGGAATCGGGGTTTGTACTCCTTGCTTAACCTTTCTTTTTTTATCGATTCTGGGATTCATTTTGAGTTTTGGTTGAGCGCATTCACATGTCGACAAACCAGCTACTGTATTGACAGTTAAGTGATGTTGTTTTTTTGCAGGAGCAAAAAGACCATGGTGGCCGTAGGACCTACAATGGTATCGGTTTAAGATGCAGATTTTGAAACTTCGATTTTGGGCTGGATGTGTTGTCTTGTATCCATAAGTTGTCTATCACACCTAGGTTAGCCATGAAATTCCAATTTTAAGAGTGGTTTTGATGACATGATACAAATTGCGATTATTGACAGTTATCATGCTTGATGGTGCCCTAGCACTTGATTGTGCCCAAGCCTTTCATTGCTGTAATTTATTTCAAATGACAAACCTTTTGAACTTATGCTAGTGGCTAGAAATTGCAGCCTGGGTCCATGATTAGGTTAGACCAAGCACCCTCCATCTTTAGTTTAATGTATCTGTTTCTTATGCTATAAAAGACAGTTCCCACAGCTCCTTGGAAGGTCTTAAAATAAGAAATTAAGGTCAAAAACGGTCTTAAAATGTACGAAGTTCGCAGTAGGTATTACCTTTGCAGATGGCATGTTTAAGGCTGATGTAAAAATTGTCACGCACAGTGGCACGCTAGGTAAAATGTCTAATTAGCATATTTGTTTAACTTAGAATTAGACACAGCCATTGATGTTACGTTACCTAGATACAGACGTTGACGTCTGGCTGCGTGTAATTTCGTTGTCAGTAGTTTATTGACCAGCCCAGATGGGGAGATGCAAGTTGAATGAAAACTGGTTGAAGGAAGATGCGTTTCGGAGGTGGTTGATGCCGGCAGGAAACCAGCATGAGGCAAGGTGCTATTTGGTGGACCTAGACGTGACATTAAGAGAGCAGCAAAGCTACGCTACATGTCTTGAGGAGAGTTTGGGGTGGTGTTACAAAACTAGACTGGGGGGACAATCTTACGTAGGAGCTGCACTATAGCCCTTGAGTGTTCAGCGTTGCCATCAGCCATCAAACCTTTAGGAATGCCCCCTTTGAAACAAATGATGGCTGCTGCTATTCTTGTTGCCTCATGTCCAGTGGCAGCATCCAAGCTTCACGAAACACTGAGGTTCAATTCTTGAAGGCCGAAGCGCGTTCAATTAATATGAATTGAAATAATAAACTTGATTTTTGGGGTTTGATATACGGCGTATTGGCTCATTAAAAATACTACCTACATACAAATAATGGTAACTCATTGGCTTGTAATGTAGGGAAAATTACAGGTTTGCCTGCATGTCTCAGCTCTTCTGGCTTCTGGCATTACTTTTGTCAGACCATTTTCAGGTCTGTTTTTTTGGAAGATGCCACAGGTCAGCTGACACCACAACCTTGCTATGGTCAAAGTTGGGTGATGGACCGTGAACAACTGATCATTGAAGTGGAGGAATGTACGTTTTTGCTTTTTGTGTCCCAGTTCACCCCAGTGACTCCTTCAACATTACTTTGAAGTAGCAACTTCATTGTGAAGAACTTAGATGTTTTATTTAACCATTGAAAAATAACGTTCTTCGCCTCTTCTCCGTTTCAAAAAACGCACTCTGTGTAGCCGGTTAAATGTCAGGTTGATGGGACGCTAATGGCAAGGCAATGCAACGCACTGTGTATTGTGGTGTTACACTGTTACAAAAAAGTACTAAAGTAGGAATTCAATTGTCTTTTTTCTATCCATTTTTTGGGGGGGATTTTAAATTATATTGAATCTGACTAAAAAGAACGCTGAGACAGAAACATTTTGTAAAATGAAATGAAAGCTAGTATACTTATAATAAAAACAATGCCAGAAATACTTACAACAAAATTGCTTTGTCAGTTTCTGACTGCAGAATCCCTCAATTTAGCGCTTAGGTATTTTCCCTCTACATGATAACTATTTCTGTATGTATTGTGGAAAATGACATTTTATATGATGTAAAGATGACCAACAGGCTTTGGTTTATGGCTTGCAATACATGAAAGGGATCTTGTTGGGGCTTGTGCAACTATATTGAACTGGTCAGATGGCTAGGTCAGAGTGACATTGGAAACTTAAGTTGTTAATCTGTTTTGTTCTGCAAAGAGAATGCTCAAGGGCTCTGGAAAGGGGGGCGGGACTCCTATTTAGCCAGGGTCTGAACATCATTGAGGAAGTAGTGTTGGATCTAGCTTGCCCTGCTCAACATTGACACAAAAGAAATCTGTCATTTAACTGGGATGAGTTGATCTTGACCGGGAATCTGTCTTGTGGTTTTGTTTCCTGTAGGCATGGTGAAGCGTCTGGTCAACGCCAAGGTGGCCTGTCTGGACTTCAGCCTGCAAAAGACCAAAATGAAGATGGGAGTCCAGGTTCTCATCAACGACCCAGAGAAGCTAGACCAGATCAGACAGAGGTGCTACACACACCAGATTGGGGCTGTTGTCATTAGACCCTCTACACAAGACTTGTCTTGCTACATGCCTATAGGACTTTCCCATATAAATTTGCTGCTATACCTGCTCAGTGGTGTAAGCAGTGATACGCGTGGGAGAAAGCACACCCACCCACAGTAAAGGCTGCAGCTCTTCTCTGAGCTGTAATACCACTACTCTGGGCTGGACAACATTTAAATGTTTGCAAACTCTCTAGGGTATCTTCATAACTTTGGTTTGAGACACATTTCCAGTTTATAAAGGGAACACATGCTAAATGACATGTCTTAATGATGATTTGGCTTTTCCAGGGAGTCTGACATCACCAAGGAGAGGATCCAGAAGATTTTGGCGTCGGGTGCTAATGTCATTCTGACCACTGGGGGTATCGATGACATGTGTCTCAAGTACTTTGTGGATGTGGGAGCCATGGCTATTAGGAGGGTCCTCAAGCGGGATCTCAAACGCATTGCCAAAGCAACTGGAGGTAAACCAAATTGCTTAGTTTTTAGTATTTTTGTTTGAATACGAAAGGACATTGTCCTTGTTCATTTAGTAAGAGCAAGGATTTAATGGTTTGGTTCTGTTTGTCCCTCAGCCACCATATGTCCATCCCTGTCTAACCTGGAGGGAGAAGAGACATTTGAAGTGACCATGTTGGGCCAGTGTGAGGAGGTGGTGCAGGAGCGAGTATGTGACGATGAACTCATCCTGATCAAAAAGTACGACAGTCTTCTCCACTGTGACCTTGGGCTTATCAAAAACAATATAACACCTTTTGCAAATGTTTTGAAAATTACTTCTTGGGCATACCGTTTGAGCATACTGAATGTCTTCAGCTTTTCACTTGTTCCTTTGTTACGATTTCTGTCTCACAATCTGCCTCTCCGTCCTTTCTCATCTCAGCCCCAAGGCCCGGACCTGCGCCTCAATCATCCTGCGTGGGGCCAATGACTTCATGTGTGATGAAATGGAGCGCTCCCTGCATGATGCGCTGTGCGTGGTCAAGAGGGTGTTGGAGTCAAAGTCGGTTGTACCAGGTGGTGGTGCTGTGGAAGCAGCCTTGTCCATCTACCTGGAGAACTATGCCACTAGCATGGTAAGGAAAGGAAACTGAGAATCACAGCTTTTCTTTTCTATATTCTTGTGTGGGATTTGGACCCATTTCCTGTTTCACCTTAAAGCCCCCTTTTGCCCATTTAAGATTGTCCTGAATCTTAAACCTGCAAGCTCTCCACTCGGCAGATCCTATTGGAAGAAATCTTTTATTTGATCTGAATGACTAGTTTTTCAATTTGCTCACCTGTAGCTAACCTTACACTGTGTGAATGTCTTTGTTGCCAGGGTTCCCGTGAGCAGCTAGCCATAGCAGAGTTTGCCCGCTCCCTGTTGGTCATCCCCAAGACACTGGCTGTAAACGCAGCTCAGGATTCCACTGACCTGGTTGCCAAGCTCCGGGCCTTTCACAATGAGGCCCAGGTCAACCCTGATCGCAAGAACCTGAAATGGTCAGTCTGATGCTGCTAGGCATCAATTTCTTCATGCATGTTTCTTGTTCAAGTTTGTCCTGTGATTTTTATTGGATAATGCCATTATACTTGAGGCAATGTCTTACTTCCACCTCAAGGGTGACATTCCCATATAAATTTGCTGCTATACCTGCTCAGTGGTGTAAGCAGTGATACGCGTGGGAGAAAGCACACCCACCCACAGTCAAGGCTGCAGCTTTTCTCTGAGCTGTAATACCACTACTCTGGGCTGGACAACATTTCATAGCACAGTATTTAGTTGCATTCTCTTTTAGTAGTCAATTTATTAAAACGTAAAATCTGCCAAATAGCTTTTAACTAATGCCGAATAATACAACAAGTGAGGTGCATGACTGTTAACGGTCTCTACACTGTTATAGAAGTTTGTGAATGTAATCACTTTGCAGCGTAGTTTGCATCTATGCCAGATTGAGTAAATATTTAAAGGGATACTCAGAATATAGTATTTACTTTAACATATGAATACTATTTGTACCCGTATAGAGGAAGTTGGCAGTAGTTTTGCAAGCAAATGCCATTGTAATTACATCTGTTAGCATTGGCTAGAAACACTACCTCATTAAACCCATTGAGCTACAGTAGTAACGGTGTCTAAAATCTACATTGATGGGTTTTCTGTTACATTCGATCCGTTTAATCTAAATGTGTCCCCTAAAGGATTGGTCTGGACCTGTTGAACGGTAAACCCCGGGACAACAAGCAGGCGGGGGTTTATGAACCCACCATGGTGAAGACCAAGAGCCTCAAGTTCGCCACGGAGGCCGCCATCACCATCCTCCGTATCGATGACCTCATTAAGTTGTTCCCAGACCAGAAGGAAGGTGGACCTTCTTACCAGGATGCCGTAGCATCAGGACAGATGGATGGATAAATGTTCTGAATCCAATACCCGGATTACTTGGGTTTTTGGATCCACACTGTGATTCTGGTCCCCTTGGCTGCCCGTGTCTATACATAATAGCTCTTGGCTGTTCCATCAGTCTGTAGTAGGCCATGCACTTCGCTTGTTTACTTTTCCTGTGGTCACAATAGGGTAGCCTGCAACATGTAGGAATAAACCTGATTGTTGTGAATGACTGCTTTAATCTGGTCTGTATTTTTGTTGCACCTTTCAACAATGTATTGTCATTGCAAATTAATAAATTATACACCATTTTGAGAAAGTACAACCAGTTTATTCCGTTTGTATTAATTATACACTTGGATACGCAAACATTGTAATTGTAGTTAAATTCTAAAGTGGACCAAGAAGAACAGGCTCTCTACAGGAAGCACTACGGTACAACAGGCTAGATTGTGATGCCTCGGGCACTTATGGAAAGTTACCATCTACACACAGGTTCTACAGTTTCAAGTGGTACATTGCTATTCTTTCATGGAATGCTAGCAAACTGTTAAAATGTTAAAAGGCAGAAATCTTTATTCTTAATGTGAGTTAAGTTGTGTGTGTGTGTGACCAAGTTTAGTCTTTCTAGGTTTCAATGTCTCTTGTACCTTCAGCACTCAATGTAAACCTTCAGTTGAGTGAAAATGAATAGTGCTACCCATTAAAGGCTTCTCTCTGGAATACGCAAGGTAGGCTGTCACATTTTACTTATACTATATTATGTATTCCCCTGAGACCAGGTTGCCCATTATGACTGCAAATGTTCAGCATTAACTATATACAATCTAAGTCACTACACTATGGAAATAGTATTCAGTGGTGTAAAATGTACATTTGTCTTAAGCTGAATTCAGCAGAGATGTTTGCAACCTTCATTGCCCAACTGGCATTCAGAAATCTGACCATAGTACAACATGTTTGTGCTATAACAGGTAAGGAAGTCTTAACTAATGCAGCATTTCAAACTTCTTTCAGTGTCATTAACAACATATAGAATATTGACTGCAGCATCAATGTTTTTGGGTTCATACTCTCTCAACACACATAGCAATGCCCATGCCTCCCCCGATGCAGAGAGAAGCCACACCCCTACGACCCCCGGTCCTCTGTAGTGCATGCAGTAGGGTCACAAGAACCCGACACCCAGACATGCCGATCGGATGTCCGAGGGAGATGGCTCCGCCACTTACGTTCACCTACACAGGTAGACGGCAAGAAAAAACATGGGTTAAAATGCCAAAACAGCGTTGAATAAATTACTGTAAATTAAATGCATAGTCAATTCACCTTATCTGGGTTGAGTCCAAGCTCTTTCAACACAGCGATGGACTGGGCAGCGAACGCTTCATTTATCTCAAACAGGTCCACCTGATCTAGCTGCCAACCAGCTTTCTCAAGCTTGTAAAGAGTCAATAAAAATGACATTAATGCTTCCAACTGCAGGCATTGCCTTGTGTTGCTGTCAGCACTGTGTCCAGCTCTACCTGCGACTCCAGAACAGCTAAAAGAAACATTTTCCTCATTACAATACACAAGATCCTGAAGATTCAATAGCTGATGTCAATGCCTAACACAGGTGGCTGTAGTCTAGTAGCAGGTCTTGTAGGAATGAACAGGAATTATACCCAACAGTAATTCCATTGTGCAAATCTAAATCTTCCCTAGCTGGTTTCTAATTGGCGGATGCAAGGATGATTTTGACTCTCACCGCTTTCCTGATGGCTTTGATAGGCCCAGTTCCCATGATCGCTGGGTCAATCCCGGCTTGAGCCCATGAGATGATTCTTGCCATTGGCTTGAGACCTCTCTTCTGAGCTTCTGATTGGCTCATGAGAACGGTTGCTGCAGCTCCATCATTTATACCTGAGTGAACGCACAAAAGAACAGCAAGATTTAAAAAAAAAAAAATATTTTACAGAATCATACTCATTTTCATGTCCCGCTTGAAACATTTTATCTTAAGGACAATCTAGAATCTAAATAACCACAGCTCCAGGAGAATTGGTATGAGAGCAATGTAATTGTGGCCAGTTGAAAATCTGCCAAAAGATAATGGAGCTGAGAGAGATCAGTACGATCATTAATGTTCATCATGGATAAAGTGCCCCCTCTCTACCTGAGGCGTTGCCTGGGGTGACGGTGCCACTACCATCCTTCAGGAAGCAGGGCCGCAGTTTGGAGATGGCATCTAAATTGCTGCCATGGCGTGGAAACTCATCTGCTCTCACTTCCACTGGGCCTGAAGAGAGAGAAAAGTTATGTAACAGATAACCAATCTACATGTGTATAATAATAATTTAACCTAATAAATATACCTGATGTTTCTGATTTCTAATAAATGCTGGTTAGCCATTAGATCATATACATTAAATCTACACAACTATAATGGATAGCGGGTTAACATAGCAGTTACAGCATCTGACCAGTAACTAAATGGTTATGAGATGGAATCCTTGAAATGACAAGCTCAAATCTGTTCTGTATCTGGGTCAAGCAGTTAACCCAAATTGCTTCCAGGTTGTCCCTCTATACGAGTATGTTTTCAGTAAATGTATTGTGAATTGTTTCATTAAATTACTTAAAGTCACAGAACCACAGATTCCTTGCCTTTTCTGGATGGCACAATGACTGGAACGATCTCCTGATCAAAATGTCCTGCTTTCTGGGCAGCCTCGGTCCTATTCTGTGATTGGGTGGCAAACTGGTCCTGTGCCTCGCGACTTACACCCCACTGCTTAGCCACGTTCTCCGCTACAGAGAACAAACAAAATATTTGCCTACTAGATTAAGACTCCTTGTAGGACTGTAAAATATAAAGTCGCTTTGCTTTATAAGATGGGGGGGGGGGATTCAAGTGAGACAGGAAGCCTGACCTGTGATGCCCATGTGATAGCAGTGGAACGCATCGGTCAGTCCATCAGTGATGATAGAGTCCTGCATGGTAGCATCCCCCATCTTTACACCAGCCCGCAAATGCACTGTGTGGGGAGCCTGGGGTTCAAAGTTAGATCAATCTGGGTATTAGTTGGAATTCCATGGATTTCACTCCATCTTTCTCCATCTCCCCAGCATCCATCCATCCATCCATCTCTCTTAACCCCCCTCCATCTTACCCGACTCATGCTCTCCATTCCTCCTGCCACAACCACGGTTGAGTCTCCAGTTTGAATGGACTGAACCCCTAGGCACACAGCTTTAAGCCCAGATCCACACACCATCTGACAGCTCCAGGCAGGCACCTGGTAGGGGATGCCTGAAGCAACGCTGGCCTGTCGTGCTGGGTTCTGCCCTTGACCTGGGAAGGAAACAGCGGGGCAGAGCCAAGACGACAGATAAAGGTAGATAAGACAGGATGAGGTGATGTAAAAGCTACTATAAGTACACCGGCTCAAATGGCACTATAGTAATGAATGGGAAAATCCAACCCTTTCACATTTATTAAGTATTAAGTAAGCCCTTATAGGCAGGTGGATAAATGAACAGTAATCCATTTGTGGTGACCTTTACCTGCAGTAAGCACATGCCCCATGATAACCTCAGACACCTCCTCCGGCTTCAGGTTGGCTCTCTTTAGAACATCCTTTATCACCACAGAGCACAAATCTTGAAGGGGCACCGTGGACAGGGCACCGTTGAAAGACCCTGACGAACAAGAGCATGCAGTTGACACTATATCTAGTATTCACGAAAGAGTAAACCATTGATTGTAAGCGTTTGGCTGACTATTAAATAAAAAATGGGTTTGGGAAATGCACTCGGCAAATTGAATGACTACTTTCATGGTGTTTTCCTCTCTCTAAAGGCATTACATCGGAGTCAAATGATGCTCATGTTATCATTAACAAAGCGGTCTGCTGATTCAAGGTATAATTGTTGCGAAATGTTTAGGAAAAGACACAATTCAAATAAAACACGCCCAACCCCATTTATGGTTTCATGGCCAGCCAATCGCTTTTACACAATGACCAACAGCTAATGTGACCAACAGCCAATCGCTGACTCGAGAATCTGGTCAGAATGTGAGGCGACCAATAAAGACTCAGCAAAAGCGAAAACCACTGCAAGTATGGCAGGAGATGGCATACGATGAATTAAGTAAAATCTAATTGTATTTAAACAAATAATATTGTCATTTATCTATTCAAAAATTAAAACAACTTCTGGAAAATTGTACACCATCGGTTAAAATTGCTGTTCTACTAACGTAACAAAGCTTCATATCAAATACAGCGTTTGCCAATACAACACAAAATTAAGATATGGCAACAATACCACAAATATTAAAATATACTGTAGGTAGCTAGTTTAGCTGTGTTACAAAGCTGTAGAATAAAACAGATTCAATAAACGTATTTACCAATGGGGGTCCTTGCAGCAGAAACGATGACAACAGATTCGATGTTCATGACTGCTAGCTTGTTACTCTACTCAGTATCTTGTATGTCTTCCGTGTACTGCCAGCAGCACAAAAGATGACGTCAGTTTTGTATGGCGTTGAGACATCTTCAAAATAAAAGCCATCATGTCAGTTCATTATGTTGTGTATGTTTAATTCTAGATTCGAAAATTGTAACTAGGCAATTTCAAATAAATGTTTAATCCCCCCCCCCCCACTATATAAAAAATACAATGTACAGACGAACTGTTTAGTGCAGCAGCCATTCAAGAAATACTGTGCAGAATCCACATAATTTGTCGTTTCATGGGGTAATACAGACGATACAGTGGGGAGAACAAGTATTTGATACACTGCCGATTTTGCAGGTTTTCCTACTTACAAAGTAATTTTTATCATAGGTACACTTAAACTATGAGAGATGGAATCTAAAACAAAAAAACAGAAAATCACATTGTATGATTTTTAAATAATGAATTTGCATTTTATTGCATAACATAAGTATTTGATCACCCACCAACCAGTAAGAATTCCGGCTCTCACAGACCTGTTAGTTTTTCTTTAAGAAGCCCTCCTGTTCATTACCTGTATTAACTGCACCTGTTTGAACTTGTTACCTGTATAACAGACACCTGTCCACACACTCAATCAAACAGACTCCAACCTCTCCACAATGGCCAAGACCAGAGAGTTGTGTAAGGATATAAGGGATATAATTGCAGACCTGCACAAGGCTGGGATGGGCTACAGGACAATAGGCAAGCAGCTTGGTGAGAAGGCAACAACTGTTGGCGCAATTATTAGAAAATGGAAGAAGTTCAAGATGACACTCAATCTCCTTCGGTCTGGGGCTCCATGCAAGGTCTCACCTTGTGGGGCATGAGGAAGGTGAGGGATCAGCCCAGAACTACACAACATGACCTGGTCAATTACCTGAAGAGAGCTGGGTCCACAGTCTCAAAGAAAACCATCAGTAACACACTACGCCGTCATGGATTAAAATCATGCAGCGCACGCAAGGTCCCCCTGCTCAAGCCAGCGCATGTCCAGGCCCGTCTGAAGTTTGCCAATGACCATCTGGATGATGCAGAAGAGGAATGGGAGAAGGTCATATGGTCTGATGAGACAAAAATAGAGCTTTTTGGTCTAAACTCCACTTGCCGTGTTTGGAGGAAGAAGAAGGATGAGTACAATCCTAAGAACACCATCCCAACCGTGTAGCATGGAGGTGGACACATCATTCTTTGGGGATGCTTTTCTGCAAAGGGGAGATCTTGGCCAACAACCTCCTTCCCTCAGTAAGAGCATTGAAGATGGGTCGTCGCTGGGTCTTCCAGCATGACAACGACCCGAAACACACAGCCAGGGTAACTAAGGAGTGCCTCCGTAAGAAGCATCTCAAGGTCCTGGAGGGGCCTAGCCAGTCTCCAGACCTGAACCCAATAGAAAACCTTTGGAGGGAGCGACAACCCCGAAACTTGAAGGATCTGGAGAAGGTCTGTATGGAGGAGTGGGCCAAAATCCCTGCTGCAGTGTATGCAAACCTGGTCAAGAACTACAGGAAACGTATGATCTCTGTAATTGCAAACAAAGGTTTCTGTACCAAATATTAAGTTCTGCTTTTCTGATGTATCAAATAATTATGTCATGCAATAAAATACAAATTAATTACTTAATGTGATTTTCCGGATTTTTGTTTTAAATTCTGTCACTCACAGTTGAAGAGTACCTATGATAAAAAATTTGACTTCAACATGCTTTGTAAGTGAGAAAACCTATAAAATCGGCAGTGTATCAAATACTTGTTCTCCCCACTGTATGTCTTGCACCACATTCAAAATGTTCCCTCTCTATTGGCCCCAATGCAATACACTATAAACCAATTAGGCAGAGCTTTGTTGTGAATCAGTGTGGTCGGAGCCCTGGAAAGACTCCCGTCACCCATCCTAGCATTGAGGCTGAATGGGTCCTCTACACTGATTGGTACTTCTTTAGCCACAATGGACGTTTTATCATTCTCCTGCGTTAAATCTGCAATGAGAAATTAGATATAGTGTGGTCTGACATATGGTTGAATAGGAACCTCAGGGGCACATCCTGCTACGCTGTCAAGTCACCAGCATGGAAACTAAGCACAAATTCAATAAGCATGATGGGAGGTTTCTTGAAAGTTAACATCCAACAGAAATCAGTAGAAGCCCATGTAGCATATACATTTTAATACCTTTTTAAAGGGAAACTATTCCAAACTTCCACGGAGGTGTAGCGAGATTTTTGTATCTGCTGTATATGCACCTGTGAGACTATATCTTTAGTACACCATAGGATGGCTGACAATGCAGGGCTTTAAGATGTATTTAGACCAGAGGGAAGAGTGATCCCTAGAGGACCCTCCAACACCACTTCCAACAGCATCTCTCATCCAGGGACCAACTCTGTTTTGCTACAGAGTCAAGTCAGGAGTGAGATTCCAGACAAATTAAACATACAGTCCTAAGGGGACCATAGTTGAAGAGATAATGGATAATTCCTCTAAATATTGTTTTATTGATAATTTATTTTGCTGTAGCAGATAAATATCACAATATGTGCGTTTGACCGATTTTTTGATTGTGCCTTAATCAAGGTACCATCCCTTTCTCCAAAAGGTTGAAAGTGTGAAAGAAAGACTGTACCTATTTGTGTCCTTACACATTTGCAGTAGCAGGGAAGACTGGGAGATGTTATTGCGAAACTGGCAATTCCTAAGAGATACACTAAATACCAGATAAACCCAAAACAACATTAGATTGTAATTGCTTTTTGGGTGTGCCTACATCATGATCTGACATCCAGCTGATGAGTGAGGACGTGTAAGGGTAGGGGTGTGACCTGGTGATTATGGGCCATTGTGAGTCAAATCGGCATTAAACTGGTTGTGTTTGTTTGTTTTAGGTTTCGCAACAATGGATGGTTTAAGTTCGTAGTTTCTAACCTGTCTGATGTGTTTGCCATGTAGTCAAAACCATACTGTAAGTTTACTTAACAGCTGGACTGAAATGTTGCCAGTGTGACTATCCAATTAATACCTTTTGTATAGATCAAATGGTTGGAATATTGACAAGGAGGGTTTTCACTACTGTTGCCAAGGTGAGGACTGTTGATTCTCATCCAGTGTGGGGAAATGCAAACTGTCAGTGACGAAAGCTGAACTGTTAGCTGTAACTCTTGAGGTGGGTTTCACATTTTCAGACCGAACTGCAGTCGTTAATTGAAAATTACAGAAAATATATTTCCTTCTTCTTCCTATAAAGGCATCTACATCTATTTTGGGTTTCTCTATCGTAGAGCAGAAAGTCCCATAGTCCCCCTTTTTCATTGTTTCAGCGAAAGCTCCTCATCTCATCAGTTAACCATGGCTTGATGTTGCTACTTAACATTTAATGACTTTCGAATTGGTTTTGTAATTACTCTGTTTCAATAAACTAACCAGTGGTCATATCATATTGGCTGACTAAAATTAACATTCAAAGTCAAGCTCTGAAAAGTGGTGAAAAGTGGTGTTGAAAAAGAGAGACAGAAAAAAGCAGCAGCAGAGAGTGGTGTTGTATTTAAGGTGAGGTATATCGTGATCGCAGTTCCAGGAACATCACTTGATTGAGAATGAATGACATAATTTTGGCTCTGTACACCACCACAATGAATTTGAAAGGAAACAACCAAGACCCAATTGAAGTGCAACCTTTCAGCTTTTTAATACAAAAATATTATATGAAATGTTTAGGAATTGCAAGCAAGCAAGTTTATTTATATAGCACAACTCATACATCGAAGCAATTCAAAGTGTTTACAAAGAAAAATATATGAAAGTACAATAACATAAAAACAAATACTCAAATGAAAACATTAAAACAAATGAATACATCATAATAAGAAAAAATACAATAAGAAAACATATAAAGATAAAAAAATGGGATAAAAACATAGGAAGCTATAAGGCTAAACAGTGTGGTTAAGTATAAGTGCTCAGTCATAGGCACGTGAGAAGAAAAGTGTTTTTAACCTGGATTTAAAAATGTATATGTTTTGGGCACGTCTAAAATCTTCTGGTAGTTTATTCCAGTTTTGTACAGCATGTGTTAAACACAGATTCTCCATGTTTAGTTTGGACTCTGGGCTCTACTAGCTGACCTGTGTTGGTTTATATTCTTCAAACATTCTTCAAACATATCAGAAATATATTCGGGTCCTAAACCATTCAGAGATTTATAAACTAAAAAACCACTTTGAAATCTATTCTGTAACTGATTGGAAGCCAATACAAAGATTTAAGAATCAGAGTGATGTGCTCTGTTCTCTTGGTCCTGGTTAACATTCTAGCAGCAGCATTCTGAATTAGCTGCAGCTGTTTTACAGTCTTTTTTGGGAGTCCAGTTAAGAGGCCATTACAGTAGTTAACCCTACTAGAGATAAAAGCATGGAGGAGCTTCTCTTGGTCTTTTTGGGACACCAAGCCTTTGATTCTGGCTATATTTTTTAGATGATAGAATGCTCTTTTGGTGACCGCTTTGATATGACTGTTAAATGTGAGGTCTATCAGAACACAAGATGACACACTTGATCCCTGGTTTTAAGGGATTATTGAGCTGTTGTCATATGGTTCGAGAGCCATACATATTTGAGTATCATCGGCATAGCTGTGGTAGTTAATGTTGTTGTTCTGTAGAATTTGGCTCAGAGGTAGCATATAGATATTGAACAGAAGCGGTCCGAGAACTGATCCCTGGGGAACTCTGCATGTCGTAGCCACCCTATCAGATTCCTGATTACCAATGGTGACAAAGTAACTCCGGCCATCTAGATAAGATCTGAACCAATCAAGGACTGTCCCGGAGAGTCCTACCCAATTTTTCACCCTGTCTATAAGTGTTCTATGATCTACAGTGTCAAATGCTGCTCTGAGATCTAATAGAACCAGAACTGTTATTTTATCAGAATCAGTATTCAGCCATATATAATTTAAAACTTTAATCAGGGCCGTTTCAGTACTGTGGTGAGATCGGAAACCTGACTGAAATTTGTCTAAGAGACCGCTTGAGGTCAAAAAATTGCTGAATTGATTGAAGGCAACCTTCTCAATGATCTTGGCTATAAAAGGGAGATTTGATACAGGTCTATAATTGTTCATTACAGATCCATCCAGTGTTCTCTTTTTTAACAGGGGCTTAATGGCAGCTGTTTTTAGAGACGTTGGGAAAATGCCTGATTGCAGAAAGCTATTAACTATTTGCTGTAGGTCCATTGTTATAAAGTAAAAAAATAAAATATTCAGTTTGATGGCAGTGTGTTGAGACAACATGTGGAAGCTTTAAGATGTCAAATTGTTTCTTCTAGGGATTTTTGATCAATTGTATTAAAAGGCGACAATAACAAGTTATGTCTTGGTGGTCGTGGTGACAGTACAGAGTCCTTGTTAGACTGTGTAGTTCTGATGTTCAGTCTAATACTTTTTCCCCCCCCAAGTTTAGTTAGTGTTTTATACAACATATGTTGTTGATTTTGTTATCAATCACTTATAAATATGCACTGCTCAAAAAACATAAATAACACACTGGGTCTCTATAAACAAAATATACTAAAGATCAAAATCATTACTGTACATAGTGTAATTCGGTGAGAAAAAAATGACATAATAACGGTTAATGGAAACCAAATTCATCAACCAATTGAGGGCCGCATTCAAACTCACGCCAAAAGTAAACAATTGAAATCCCAGGCTGTTCCAACTTGTGTGAATTTCATCACAGCAACTTAGAATGTGACTCAGTAGTGTATATGGCCCCCACGTGCCTGTATGCACTCCTGACAACGTCTGGGCATGCGCCTGATGAGACAGCGCATGGTCTCCTGGGGGATCTCCTCCCAGACCTGGATCAGGGCATCAGTGAGCTCCTGGACAGTCTGTGGTGCTACTTGGCGGTGTTGGATACACTGATACAGTGGGGAGAACAAGTATTTGATACACTGCCGATTTTGCAGGTTTTCCCACTTACAAAGCATGTAGAAGTCAAATATTTATCATAGGTACTCTTCAACTGTGAGTGATGGAATCTAAAACAAAAATCCAGAAAATCACATTGTATGATTTTTAAGTAATTAATTTGCATTTTATTGCATGACATAAGTATTTGATACATCAGAAAAGCAGAACGTAATATTTGGTACGGAAACCTTTGTTTGCAATAACAGAGATCATATATGTCCTGTATTTCTTGACCAGGTTTGCACACACTGCAGCAGGGATTTTGGCCCACTCCTCCATACAGACCTTCTCCAGATCCTTCAGGTATCAGGGCTGTCGCTGGGCAATACAGACTTTCAGCTCCCTCCAAAGATTTTCTATTGGGTTCAGGTCTGGAGACTGGCTAGGCCACTCCAGGACCTTGAGATGCTTCTTACGGAGCCACTCCTTAGTTGCCCTGGCTGTGTGTTTCAGGTCGTTGTCATGCTGGAAGACCCAGCCACGACCCATCATCAATGCTCTTACTGAGGGAAGGAGGTTGTTGGCCAAGATCTCGCGATACATGGCCCCATCCCACCCCTCAATGCAGTGCAGTCGTCCTGTCTCCTTTGCAGAAAAGCATCCCAAAAGAATGATGTTTCCATCTCCATGCTTCATGGTTGGGATGGTGTTCTTTGGAGTTACACTCATCCTTCTTCTTCGTCCAAACACGGCGAGTGGAGTTTAGACCAAAAAGCTCTATTTTTGTCTCATCAGACCACATGACCTTCTCCCATTCCTCCTCTGGATCATCCAGATGGTCATTGGCAAACTTCAGATGGGCCTGGACATGCGCTGGCTTGAGCAGGGGGACCTTGCGTGCGCTGCAGGATTTTAATCCATGATGTCGTAGTGTGTTACTAATGGTTTTCTTTGAGTCTGTGGTCCCAGCTCTCTTCAGGTCATTGACCAGGTCCTGCCATGTAGTTCTGGGCTGATCCCTCACCTTCTTCATGATCATTGATGCCCCACAAGGTGAGATCTTGCATGGAGCCCCAGACCGAAGGAGATTGAGCGTCATCTTGAACTTCTTCCATTTTCTAAGAATTGCGCCAACAGTTGTTGCCTTCTCACCAAGCTGCTTGCCTATTGTCCTGTAGTCCATCCCAGCCTTGTGCAGGTCTACAATTTTATCCCTGATGTTCTTACACAACTCCCTGGTCTTGTCCATTGTGGATAGGTTGGAGTCTGTTTGATTGAGTGTGTGGACAGGTGTCTGTTATACAGGTAACAAGTTCAAACAGCTGCAGTTAATACAGGTAATGAACAGGAGGGCTTCTTAAAGAAAAACTAACAGGTCTGTGAGAGCCGGAATTCTTACTGGTTGGTAGGTGATCAAATACTTATGTTGTGCAATAAAATGCAATAAAATGCAAATTCATTATTTAAAAATCTTACAATGTGATTTTCTGGATTTTTGTTTTAGATTCCGTCTCTCACAGTTGAAGTGTAGCTTTGATAAAAATGTCAGACTTCTACATGCTTTGTAAGTAGGAAAACCTGCAAAATCGGCAGTGTATCAAATACTTGTTCTCCCCACTGTAAATGATGTCCCAGAGGTTCTCAATTTGATTCAGGTCTGGGGAATGTGAGGGCCAGTCAATGGCATTAATGCCTTTGTCATCCAGGAACTGCCTACACACTGTGGCCACATGAGTCTGGGCATTGTCCTGCATCAGGAGGAACCCAAGGCCCAATGCACCAGCGTAAGGTCGGACGATGGGTCTGAGGATTTCAACTCGGTACCTAACAGCAGTCAAAGTTCCGCATAGCTAGCACGTGGAGGTCACTGTAGGGCTCTGGCAGTGCTCCTCCTGTTCCTCCTTGCACGATGGAGCAGATACCGATCGTGGTATCTCCTCTATGCTCTTGCGACTGTACTGGGAGACACAGCAAAGCTTTTGCGATGGCACATATGGATGTGCCATCCTGAAGGAGCTGGACTACCTGTGCAACCTGAATGGGCTCCAGGTACAGTGGTGACAAGGACACTAGCAAAACACAAAACTAGAGAAGAATCAGTCAGGAAGGATAAGGAGAGAGGAAATTTCTGTGGCCACCACCGGCAAAACCATTCCTTTTTTGGGGGTTGTCTTGCTGGACAGACTACTGGACAGTAACACTGGACCATGTGAATTTTAGGGTGTCTGCAAAGTTCCTCAAATTCGACAGTAAAACAGATCTTTCCTGAGAAGCTGTTATTCCATCATAACAACACATTGTAACCAGACACACGCAGAGGGAAAGGGGGTAAACCTGGAGAAACAAATTCAAAAGACATTCTCTGACTAAATAAAACAATTCACTTTATCTACTTTACAGATCTGCAACAGGGTAGACAGGGACAGGACCGCTGAAAGAGGTTCTGCCTCTTGTACTGTAAAGCCCTCTTTATCTGTTTGTTCACTCTGCCAACATACTCCTCTGTTCCACACACCATAGCCTCTATGTTGTTCACCATGGTCCCCTGCTCCTCCACCAACATAGCCATCTGCAGGAACTGACCATGCACCTCCCTAAGCCTGGCTTCTAGCTCCACCAGCTCCTTATGCCTTCCTTTAATCTCACCCAGCTCCCAGTGGGATGATTTCCCCTCCATCTGCAGTCCCTGGGAAAGCTCCCTCCAGCCCTCGCCCCCCTTTTCCACCAACGCATCCAGCTCCTTCTCCATTACCACCTTGCCCATGATAGAGGCCTGTCTCTGGAGGCGCAAGCGGCACATGTCTCTTTGGACCTCCTCCGCCCGGTGGTAGCTTGCCATGGCGGCTTGGACGGCCTGGTTGAGTGTGGCGTGCTGAGTGCGTGCGATGCGAGAAACAGCTGTGTTGCGACCGTGTTTCTCCTCCAGCTCACGGCTCTGTGCACCCAAGGCCTGCAGTTTAGCATAAAGCCCCACACCACGTTGCTGGATGCCCCTGGCGATGGAGTCGGAGTCGTGCTTGATGATGCTGAGCCGGTGGACTGTGGTGCCTATCCGTTTGTTGTGCTTGACAAGGCGATCCACCTCAAGGTTGAGCAGATGTATTTCCTGGCGAATGGAATGGGCCGCCTCCAAGATGCTGTCCAGGGTGGAGGAGGAAGTGGATTGGAACACCACTGCATCATGTGAGATTTCAACTAAGTCTACGTCATATTCCGGTGTGTAAAGCTCATCCCCCTCAGGTTCAGAGACATCCTGCTCGTTGATGATGGTCTGCATGTGGCTCAGCCTGTCCCGCATCCTACCTGACTGCAAGAAAAGCCGAAAGAAGCCGAAAATGTGATACAGCAGCCTTGTACTCTGTGTAGAATCCTGTCTCTAATGTTAAAGGCTGAATTTTAAACAAACAATGTAAGACCAGAATAATATTAGATACTTCAGGGTAGTTAGTGGTCTGGAAATGTGGCTTATGGTTTGTACCGTAAATGTGTAACTGACGTGAAAATCTTACATATGGCCCCTTTAATGGATAATTGTTATATCTAAGTGTTTTTATTTTGGTCAAGCGGTACAACTAATTTATTTTCTCTAGTTTAGGTCTAGCCATTGAAACTGAGTTGAGAGCATACCATAAGCTCCCTCCACAGCTTGCTTGGAATGTTCCATATTAGTACAGATTTGTTATAGCTCAAAGGGTTAGAACATTGTCAAGAAGGTTGGTCACGTATGTTACTGTGCACATACAAGTTTTAAACATGGTATTGATATAAAGTTTAATAATGAAACTGAAACTGATATAGACTTTCTATATGAGTTCTTTTTCTGACAATTATTTTATGCAAACCCTGGTTTGCAGGGACTTTGGAAAGGTGACTGACCACAGAGAGCAGTTAATAAGGTTGTGATGGTAAAGGCTCAGTGAAGCAGGATATACAGTGGATATAATAAGTCTACACACCCCTGTGAAAATGCCAGGTTTTTGTGATATAAAAGAATGAGACAAAGATAAATCATGTAAGAACTTTTTTCATTTTTAAATGAGACCTACATTAAAAATGAAAAAAAATAACCTTACAATAATCTGGTTGCATAAGTGCGTGCACCCTCTTATAACTGGGGATGTGGCTGTGTGCAGAATTAACCAATCACATTCAAACTGCTATATAGAAGTCATTACACACCTGCCATCATTTAAAGTGACTCTGATTAATCACAAATAAAGATCAGCTGTATTAGTAGGATTTTCCTGACATTTTCTTAGGTGCATCTCAGAGCAAAAGTCATGGTCCGCAGAGAGCTTCCAAAGCACCAGAGGGATCTCATTGTTGAAAGATATCAGTCAGGAGAAGGGTACAAAATAATTTCCAAAGCATTAGCTATACCATGGAACACAGTGAAGATTGATGAAAAGACGAGAGGAAAACTGGTCAGGGAGGCTTCCAAGAGGCCTACAACAACATTAAAGGAACTGTAGGAATTTCTGCCAAATACTGTCTGGGTGCTACATGTGACAATAATCTCCCGTATTCTTCATATGAATGGGCTATGGGGTAGGGTGGCAAAACGGAAGCCTTTTCTTACAAAGAAAAACATCCAAGCCTGGCTGAAGTTTGCAAAAACAAGTCCCCCAAAAGCACGTGGGGAAATGTGTTATGGTCTGGTGAAACCTAGGTTGAACTTTCTGGCCATAATTCCAAAAGGTATGTTTGGCACAAAACCTTCAAGCGTTCGTTAGAAAGATGAAGATGAAGAGGAAGTTCACCTTTCAGCACAACAACGACCCAAAGCACACATTCAAATCCACAAAAGCATGGCTTCACCAGAAGAAGATGAATGTTTTGGAATGGCCCAGCCAGAGCCCAGATCTGAATCCAATTGAACATCTGTGGGGTGATCTGAAGAGAGCTGTGCACAGGAGATGTCCTCGCAATCTGATAGATTTGGAGAGCTTTTGCAAAGAAGAGTGGGCAAATATTGCCACGTCAAGATGTGCCATGCTAATAGACTCTGTAATGCTTATAGAGTGCCTTAAACTAACAAAGTATTAGTTTAAGGGTGTGCACCCAGGTTATTGTGAGTTTTTTATTTTTCCTCCTCAAAGATTTCAGTTTGTTTTTCAGTTGAATTGTTCACGTTATAGGTCACATTAAAGTTGAAAAAAGTTCTGACATGATTTATCTTTGTCTCATTATTTTACATCACAAAACCTGGCATTTTAACAGGGGTGTGTATACTTTTTATGTCCACTGGACTGGAGGACCACACCCCTGGTCTGGGTCCCCTTGAGAATAGGACATACACATATGAGATGGCAATGCATTGCTCCAGTGTATGCCAAACTATTGTTCTGTATTAAATGCAATTTCTGGTCCATAATTCTGGCCCAGCAAGAGTCCGGAACTGCTTGGGGAAATGTTTACTTGGAAAGTTGTTACATTTTGTATACATTACTCAACTAACTATACAATCCCTCAACATGTTAGCTAAATTTTCAATAGAGAAATAAAATACATAATCATTACTATTTTACTCTGTACAGAAAGTGCTGTATTTGAGTAAACAATTCCTTAAAGGCTGCTTTTACACAGACAGCTCAATTCTGTTTGCTTTTAGACCACTGTTGATTTGATTGGTCAAAACGCTAATTACTGAAAAAAGAGACAGAAGCTAGAGTGAAAGGCTTTGTTTACAAACGCAGTCCATGTCTTTCCTACCCGGTTTAAACTGATTTGTCAAGGACAAATTTGTAGTATAAGATCAGAATTGGAGTGCCACTGTTACATCAACAAGGACATTATTTTGCAGTTTTTTCATTTGTTTTGGTTTAATGAGCATATATTGTGTATGGTAAACTTTACAACTGGGATTGCAATGTTGCAATGCTATCTTCACTCTCTCTTCCTAGTCTGGGTTTTGCCAGTTTCAAGGTGGTGGCCCAAAACTAAAAAGCTAATATTGTCAGAGTGATATTTGCAAGAAATTTAAACACCACATAATTTCAATATGTTGCTGCGGAATTGCTTGATGTTTGTTTACTTAAAATATCCATAATGACTAAAAATATATTATAAGCATAGGAGGGTGAAGGTCAAAATAATATAATGTGCCATTATCTTCCATCACCTGAAATTAATCATTCTAATCTATATTGTATTGGGCACTGGATCCTTATGTACAGGCACAGATTAGAGAGATAAGTAAAACCAAATGCAAGTGTTTACTTACCTTTTTCCAGAGCTGAAAATATTTAAAATGTTATCTTTATTTTAGTTTAGCCAAGCTTATCAGGAAAGCCCCGCTTCACTACTCTCGTCAAGTAAGTTGCTTCCTCTGTAGATTTTGTGGGTGTGGCTGTAGGCTAGTCATTCCCCATGAAGTTGCTGTTGTCAACCACTGGTAGTTCAAATGAGACACAATATTTAGCTCTTTACTCAGAATATAAAGTGGTAACATATGCACTTAACATTTTGTGTCTGAATAGGATAAAAATGAGGGAGTTTGTGCTGTCTGGTAGCCTAACTGACCACTATGTCTAAAATACTGACTTCAAGGAAAATATCTGAAGGGAACCGGCAAGTAAGCATCTTGTTGATTGCTCAATATTATGTCTCCTCTTCCAATGATAAAGACATTTTAAACTTTAGACATCATGGTGTTTTTTTTCCTGAACCCGGAAATTTACTGGATTATGTTTAGAAATTATATAACGAGAAGCTGTAAAGGTCAGTACAGGTTAAACATGGACAAACATGATGAGTCAATGAAATATATAAATGGAAGGGTATATTTTTTCAATACAGTAAATACATTTGTATTTAAGTATTGTATTTCAGTATCTGCAATATAAAACAAACATAAAACACAGACCAAAATAATTTCTTTCAAGTATTCAAATATTTAGTACATTTCTGTAACACTATTCCACAAAACTCAGATCTGATCAAGAGGATATGGTTGAAGTGAAGGCCTGCAACCTAGAAGTCCCACTGACAGTGATGAATTTCACTTCTTTACACCACAGCTCACCATTAAAGATGCCCCAAAAATTCCCTTCAAGTTATTGTGCGTAGATTGAAGAGGATGCTCATAAACATTCAGGCACTTATCAAATGTTTCTTTCAGGTGGGCACAGATTATATGTAAATATCTGATATTCCTACATACGCAGTTATATAATTCTACAGCTCCGGAAAAAATTCTGGGACCACTGCACCTTTTTCTTTCCTTTTCAAAAACATTTAAAAAGAAGGTTTTGAGTGAGGAACAGAAGGGTTAAAATTAAGAGAAAATTTGAAAAAGGTGCAGTGGTCTCTTAATTATTTCCAGAGCTGTATAGATTTGAAAATGGACAGCATGTTAGAAACCTGAAAAAATAATTTGATAAGCACCTGAATGTTAATGAGCATTCTTGTAAATACTGCTTTCACAATGGCTATGAGCATTTTTTTTAAATCCCTCTCAATCTGTACAATATACCACATAATATATTAAAAAAGAGAACAGACATATCAACTTCACATAAGTTTTCAGATTGCTTTGCTCTGATTGGTTCACCTCCAGTCTTCTTGGGTATGAATTCTGTATTCGAGGAGTTTCTCAGATTCTTCTTTGCAGATCCTCTCAATGGGGAACTTGCTGCCATTTTCATGTCTCTCCAGAGTTGTTCAATAGGGTTTAAGTCTGGGCTCTGGCTGAGCCACTCAAGGAAATTCCCAAACTCCTGCATTGTCTTGGCTGTGTCCTTAGGGTCATAGTCCTGTTGGAAAGTAAACCTTCGCCCCAGTCTGAGGTCCGGAGCGCTTTGGGGCAGGTTTTCATCAAGGATCTGTTTGTAGTTTGCTCCATTCATCTTTTCCTTGATCCTGGCTGGTCTCCCCACCCCTACAGCAATATGCTGCCACCACCATGTTTCACCATAGGAATGTCACTGGCAAGCTGATGAGCGGTCTCTGTTTCTCCAGATGTGACCCTTGGCATTGAGTCAAAATAGTTCAATTTTGATTTCATCAGTCCTTTTTCTCATGGTCTGGGAGTCATTTATGTGTGTTTTGGCAAACTCCAAGCAGGCTGTCATACGCCCTTTACTGAGAGGCTTCTATCTGGCAACTTTACCATAAAGGCCTGATTGGTGGAGTGCAGATATGGTTGTGCTTCTGGAAGGTTTTCCCATCTCCCCACAGGAACTCTGTAGTTGTCAGGTTCTTGGTCACCTCTCTGTCCAAGGCCCTTCTTCCCCGGATCACTCAGTTTGGCTGAGTGTGTTGAAACTTTATGGACTATTTTTTCAAACTCATGGTTTGTTTTTTTTCTCTGACATGCACTGTCAACTGTGGGACATGATATAGACCAGTTTGTGCCAATCAATTGAATTTGCCACAGGTGGACCCACAGTTGTAGAAAGATTTTAGGATGATCAATGGAAACAGGGTGCACCGGAGTGCAATTTCGAGGGTCATGGCGAACAGTCTGAATACTGTAAATGTAATATTTCTGTTTAATACATTTTCAAACATTTCTAAAAACCTGTTGTTGATTTGTCTTTATCAGGTATTGTGTGTAGACTGATGAGAAGCCAGAAAAAAAATCTATTTAATCCATTTTAGAATACAACTGCAATTAACCAAAATATGGAAAAAGTGATGGGGTCTGAAGTACATCCAAAACAAACAACAACTGAAGTTTCTGCAGTACAGGCCTGGTAGAGCATCACCAGAGAAGATACCCAGAGGCTATTTGGGTCAGTCCTTTTGACATATACAGTGGGGAGAACAAGAATTTGAGTATTTGATAGGTTTGATAGATTTTGCAGGTTTTCCTACTTACAAAGCATGTAGAGGTCTGTAATTTTTTATCATAGGTACACTTCAACTGTGAGAGACGGAATCTAAAACAAATATCCAGAAAATCACATTGTATAAATATTGAATTTGCATTTTATTGCATGAGTATTGAGTTTTTGAGTATTTGATCACCTACCAACCAGTAAGAATTCCGGCTCTCACAGACCTGTTAGTTTTTAGAAGCCCTCCTGTTCGCCACTCATTACTTGTATTAACTGCACCTGTTTGAACTTGTTACCTGTATAAAAGACACCTGTCCACACACTCAATCAAACAGACTCCAACATTTCCACAATGGCCAAGACCAGAGAGCTGTGTAAGGACATCAGGGATAAAATTGTAGACCTGCACAAGGCTGGGATGGGCTACAGGACAATAGGCAAGCAGCTTGGTGAGAAGGCAACAACGGTTGGCGCAATTATTAGAAAATGGAAGAAGTTCAAGATGACGCTCAATCTCCCTCGGTCTGGGGCTCCATGCAAGATCTCAACTCGTGGGGCATCAATGATCATGAGGAAGGTGAAGGATCAGCCCAGAACTATATGGCAGGACCTGGTCAATGACCTGAAGCGAGTTGGGACCACAGTCTCAAAGAAAACCATTAGTAACACACTATGCTGTAATTAATTAAAATCCTGCAGCGCACGCAAGGTCCCCCTGCTCAAGCCAGCGCATGTCCAGGCCCATCTGAAGTTTGCCAATGACCATCTGGATGATCCAGAGGAGGAATGGGAGAAGGTCATATGGTCTGATGAGACAAAAATAGAGCTTTTTTGTCAAAACTCCACTCGCCGTATTTGGACGAAGAAGAAGAATGAGAACAACCCCAAGAACACCATCCCAACCGTGAAGCATGGAGGTGGAAACATAATTCTTTGGGGATGCTTTTCTGCAAAGGGGACAGGATGACTTCGCTGTATTGAGGGGAGGATGGATGGGGCCATGTATCGTGAGATCTTGGCCAACAACCTCCATCCCTCAGTAACAGCATTGAAGATGGGTCGTGGCTGGGTCTTCCAGCATGACAACGACCCGAAACACACAGCCACGGCAATTAAGGAGTGGTTCCGTAAGAAGCATGTCAAGGTCCTGGAGTAGCCAGTCTCCAGACCTGAACCCAATAGAAAATCTTTGGAGGGAGCTGAAAGTCCGTATTGCCCAGCGACAGCCAAAATCCCTGCTGCAGTGTGTGCAAACTTGGTCAAGAACTACAGGAAATGTATGATCTCTGTAATTGCAATCAAAGGTTTCTGTACCAAATATTACGATCTGCTTTTCTGATGTATCAAATACTTTTGTCTTGTAATAAAATGCAAATTAATTACTTAAAAATCATACAATGTGATTTTCTGTATTTTTGTTTTAGATTCCGTCACTCACAGTTGAAGAGTACCTATGATAAAAATTACAGACTTCTACATGCTGTGTAAGTGGGAAAACCTGCAAAATCCACAGTGTATCAAATACTTGTAAGGCTCTAAACAATATCGCCCCTGCCTACCTCTACAACCATCTTTATCCATATCAACCAACACACACACTGTTCCAGTACTGCAGGCCACCTCATAATTTTTCATGCAAAGGGTACTGTACATATCTTAAATTTAGACAAACTAGTGGCAGCTCCTGACTGGCTGTGTAGTAGGGGCGTGATACAAGATCATTCACAACACTGTGCTGCAAAGGTCATGTGATGAAATCCCTAGTACGTAATTGATGCAGCCCTCTCCATAGGCAAGCAATTGATATGTAATCCTGGAGCTCCTGTGACAGAGTTCTAGAGAACAGAAAATATTATTTTTGAGAAAAACAAAAAATACAGTAACATTTTTAGTTTTACCAGACATTCATAATATAAAATATTAAAATGTCTAATCACAAGTAGATGTCCTAAAATCAGGGCATCTACTATGTATAAAGTGTTACCATTACAAATGGTGAAACCAACATGTACACAGATTATATAAAAGCCTAGAATCTATACTTCATCCTCAGTAATTATTTCAAATCCAAACGTCTGGAGTAACGAGTCAAAAGAAGAAATGCATGTTCACTGTCCCAACACTGAAAATATTTTATTTGAAATACTTCTAAGAATATGTGCAGTTAAATATTGAAATACTTTAACTAAAAGTAACATAAATGCTTGATGAGTCATGAAAAGTAATTGAGTAAACTAAGAAACAATAAGTATCACAAGTAATTTTCTGTTTTGTTAGATGAATACAATGTAATACATTATACAATACATACATTGTATAATACATTTCTACTTATTCTTTGTTAAATTTTTTTAAAGCTTTATTGTTGCTGTATTTTCTGTCATGTACTGTATACAGCTTTAACTACACTGATGAGTCATGGCAGTAAAGCATAGTAAATGTGTGTGTGTGTGTGTGTGTGTGTGTGTGTGTGTGTGTGTGTGTGTGTGTGTGTGTGTGTGTGTGTGTGTGTGTGTGTGAGAGAGTGAGATTATGTAAACTATATTGTGACTTACAATCAAACAAAAATCTTAATTTTATTATCATTTAATATATCATTTATAGTTGGGAATTGAATGTTCAGACAGACAACAGTAACATAAATTACAACAAAAATTAAATGGCAGAAAAAAAAAAAATCTACAAAGCACTGATATGTTTGATTAAATGCAAACAACTGTAATTGAGAGGCATTACTAACGCTCAAACAATTTAATGATTAAGCTCTCATCAATAATGAATATTGCTGTTCGTATCCAAGAAAGGGCTGTTGATAGGAAGATTTAAAGCAAAATAATTAATTCAGTCCACAAAAAGTGTTTGTCACCTAAACAACAAGTTATTTTAAAGTCTTTAAAAAAAATTCACTTCCATTCTCAAAGTCTAACAATACAAGGTTAAGACAATGTTCCATGCATAAATGTTCAAATTTCAACAAATAAACTAGCGCATTGCTGGATTCTACAGGATAAGCACTGAAAACGTGACCAATGAACATTTGTTTTTTGAACAATGTTTCTTGTAGAGTAATTCACTGAAATTCATTGTTTGTCATCATTCACTCCCAGTCAAACTGAACATGGAAGCTTGCGGTACAGTGGAGAATAGTTACGTGATTTTAGAATAAACTGAACCTAGTCCAAAAAAGGAATTTTCATCCTAGTGATGTCATCACATAGACTAGGTAGTCATATGACACACCATTCAAAACAACTTCTGAGTAGTACAACTTAAAATTCCACATTCAGCATTTCCCCTTCTATGGAACATTTCTCACACATTACAGTTTTTCCCAAGTGTCATTAGCTGCGTCTACACGAGCAACTGAGTTCTAAACTTGTATCCTCCAATTCGTCTTTTTACAAATTACATAAGATTTCTTTCAGAGCAGATCTGACTTGTCAACAGACCTATTGTTGAAAATAAATACCTGAATGTCTGTTTGTGTAAGCACAGGCATTTGTTTCTGCCTCAGTCAACACAAGGGAAGCAACTGCAGAACATCTTCTTAAAGGGGTTGTTCTTGTCGTGACGCTTGGCCTTGCTAAGCTTTACCAGGACCTCTTGGATGGCTGCATCCGTGTTCTGAACGTTGGTCTGGATGCTGTTCATCATGGGGCCCTGCTCCTCCACCAGCAGAGCCACATCCAGGAAGATCTCATGGATGCTCTGGATCCTACTCTCCAGTTCCAACAGCTCCCGGTGTCGGCTCTCGATCTGGTTGAGTGCCGACCGTGCCGTCTTGCCTTCCGACAAGATGTTCTCATTGAAGACGTTCCACTGACCTGTCTCGATCATCTCCTCCAACTCCTCGCCGGTCACCTCCCGCCCCACAATCTCCATCTGCCTCTGGATGTGGGCCTTGCAGTTCTCCCGGTGGTTCATTTCAGCCTCGTTATAGTCAAACATAGCGTCGCGGAAGCCGTTGCTCAAGCAGGCATACTGGGTCCTCGCGATACGTGTCACAGCGGCATTGGAGCCGTGCTCTGCCTCCAGCTCCCGCCCTGCTGTGTCCATGTCCTTAAGGTGTGCCAGCACACCCTCGGCGCGGACCTTGATGTCAGCCGCGATGGCGTTGGAGTCCCTCTTAACGATTGACATGCTAGTGGTGCCCTGGAGGACGCGTGTGTTCTGCTCGCGGAGGCGCTTGATTTCCAGGCGTATGAGCTGGACCTCGCGGTGGACTTCCTGAGACTTGGAGAAGACCTCCTCCAGTTCAGGCGTGTTGTCCCACACCACAGCCTGGTGAGGAGGCTCCTCGTCCAGGTCCACATTGCTGAAAGAGTCCCCAGAGACAGATTCCCCTTGCTCAGCATAGTCCATCTGCTCCACATGGTCGTTGGAGTAGGACAGCTCCTGCAGGTGGCTCAGACGGTCCCTCATGTCTTGGTAGAGACAAGAAGAGGTGAAGAGTTAAACATGTAGACAATCACTACATTCACTGAAACACTCTTGTTGTGGGTCCTGCCTGTTCACAATAGCTAGGTGAAAGCACAGCTGTTGGCGATCAACAGCATTAAACACAGGCATATTTTAATCAATTTAGTTTAATGGATAGAATTAATAAAAAAGAAGATTAATTATGCTGACATTGGGTGTGATTCTGTGATTAAACCTTATTTTATTTAGAAAATATATATATATATGCATGGAGAGTAAAGTTTAGAAAAGTGCTAGAAAATGTACTTCCTCCTGGTCTAACAACATTATTCACAGGTCTGACAAGTTTCCGACATAGTTGTGTGAGGCGTTTCTCACCAAACAAGTTTTTTTTGAGGAGTTTTTTATTATCAGACATCATCTGTTAATCTAAAAATGTGTTTTACTTTAATAATCACTTTGGATTCTCGGATTGAAAATAAGTCAGTGGCGTCCCTCCATGTCTAGAGCCATGTATATTCTCGTAAAGGAAAATATCATTATAAATCCTAAACGCAATTCCCTCTTGATTGCAACCTTACATTTGCAATACATTACCTGACGATTATGCTTATCGTTTTGTCGTGTATTCCAACAGCATTTTATCCACCAGTGTTTACGTTAATAACACAGTTCCCTGCCGTTTAAAATATCTAATGGTAGTCTATTCCTAAAACAATATTTAAATCATCAGTTTGATTCTACTTAATCTGAAACTTTTGAAAAACAGAGTAAGCTACCATACCTGTTCTGTTATGATGTAGGCTACCAATTTCACACGTTTTCATTTCAATTAAGACACCCTCAGTACAGCAACATCCTATCCGACTTCAGTGAAACTTCTGGAAGATTTTCTCTGCCGTCCATCCACCTAGGTGTATCGCATCTATATTTGGAGCTAAACAAAACCACCATTCGACTTTATTTGAGCGAGGGAGTGAATTGCGACACCGCTGCGTGTCAAAGAAGGTGTCTGGAATGATTGGAATGAAGCTGAGTTAGTTCGTCCGCGCACTGGTGAAAGGAAGATAATTTAGGATACGTCTACCTGCAGCTGGGCTGGCAGCCATGCCCAATCCATATCCCTTAAACTATTACAGTATATTTAGGGTGGGACGGTAGGGACATGTCAACTATGAGTCTGTTTGCTAGCTAGGTGTAGTGTACACACATGATAATGATTATCATAGAAAATGTATAAGCAATTTACACATGAAGCAGTCATATACTCTAAAGAGCGTGCTTCGATCATTTATCAGGCAAATGAAGTGCCAGTTGCTCTTAGCAGCAGCAGTACAGAGAGAGAGAGGCTTATCATGGTTTAATGTAGCCCAACAGTCAGCTGGTTTAATCAGTGTACTGTAGCTTTTATTCTGATGTTAGTTTGAGAAGTTTGTTTTAGGTAATGTCTCCAACGCTAATATTTTAATGTAAGTATTACTGTAACTGCGCTCTGTGCCATCAAAAAACCTAACTCTGTTTTTTAAACGTATGCCATATACAACGTATGTGAACGTCCGTACACGCAAACATATATCTGCTAATGCTTTCAGCAACAGGTCAGGAGAGTTGCAGGAGACCGGGTAAAGATATTTGACAGATATTCAAACTCAATAGCGCGCAAACAATTGAAGCTACAGGCCTCGGGATAGTCTCGTTATGAAAGGTTGGACAACACTGCACACGTCTCGTTTTCTCGATTCCGACAGGAGTTCCCAAATTGCAGGAGACTATTGTAATCCGTCTGCACATAACCAACAACGTCGCAAGGGAACGTAAACAAATTGCATCCTCAACATTTAAAAGCGTCAAACCAATGTAAAACTGTTCAGGAAGAAAAGGAAATGGCCTGCTTTTTATAGATTGCTAGACTTTTATATGGATAATAGATCAATATATTTTATATGAAGACATATTAAAACGTAATGTACAGTTTAGAATTACAATAGCTGTCAGATCACATGACCTACATGCTTCAAAACAATGTTATATACTTCATAGGGAAGGGTCACACATTGCACAGCCTTTGTTTTTCCAGTTAAGCACCTACACAATTTTAGAGATGTCTTTAAAAATGTACATTTTCAATAGCTTTCTCAACGTGATACAGAGAGATATCATTTTACTACTAAATTATTTCCTACATAGAGCAGCACGTTGCACTGCCTTTTGATTTCCCCCAAAACATCTCCAGATTTTTCAAAAAAATACCAATATACAGGAAAATAACTTTTCAATAGCTCCCTGATCACATGACCTACAGTGGATATAAAAAGTCTACACACCCCTGTTAAAATTCCAGGTACTCGTAATGTAAAAGAATGAGACAAAGATAAATCACGTCTTTTCCACCTTTAATGTGACCTATAACGTGAACCATTCAATTGAAAAACAAACTGAAATCTTTGAGGGGGGAAAATAAAAACTCACAATCACCTGGTTGCATAAGTGTGCACACCCTTAAACTAATACTTTGTTGAAGCACTTTTTGATTTCATTACAGCACAGAGTCTTTTTGGTTAGGAGTCTATTAGCATGGCACATCTTGACGTGGCAATATTTGCCCACTCCTGTGCACAGCCCTCTTCATATCACCCCACAGATGTTCAATTGGATTCAGGTCTGGGCTCTGGCAGGGCCATTCCAAAATGTTCATCTTCTTCTGGTGAAGCCATGCTTTTGTGGATTTGGATTTGTGCTTTGGGTCATTGTCATGCTGAAAGGTGAACTTCCTCTTCATCTTTAGCTTTCTAATGGACGTCTGAAGGTTTTGTGCCAAAATTGCCTGGTATTTGGAACTGTTCATAATTCCCTCCTCCCTGACTAAGGCCTGGGTTCCAGCTGAAGAAAAAGAGCTCCAAAGCATGATGCTGCCACCACCATGTTTCACTGTGGGTATGGTGTTATTTGGGTGATGTGCAGTGTTGTTTTTGCGCCAAACATACCTTTTGGAATTATGTCCAAAAGGTTCAACCTTGGTTTCATCAGACCATAACACATATTCCCATGTGTTTTGGGGGACTTCAGCCGGGCTTGGATGTTTTTCTTTGTAAGAAAAGGCTTCTGTTTTGCCACCCTACCCCATAGCCCATTCATATGAAGAATAAAGGAGATTGTTGTCACATGTAGCACACAGCCAGTACCTGCCAGAAATTCCTGAAGTTCCTTTAATGTTGCTGTAGGCCTCTTGGATTCCTCCCTGATCAGTTTTCTTCTCGTCTTTTCATAAATTTTGGAAGGATGTCCAGTTCTTGGTAATGTCTCTGTTGTGCCATATTTTCTCCACTTGATGATGACTGTCTTCACTGTGTTCCAAGGTATATCTAATGCTTTGGAAATTATTTTGTACCCTCTGTATCCTGACTGATATCTTTCAACAATGAGATCCCTCTGATGCTTTGGAAGCTCTCTGCGGACCATGGCTTTTGCTCTGAGATGCAACTAAGAAAATGTCAGGAAAATCCTACTGGAACTGCTGAACTTTATGTGATTAATCAGAGTCACTTTAAATGATGGCAGGTGTGTAATAACTTCTATTTAACATGAGTTTGAATGTGATTGGTTAATTCTGCACACAGCCACATCCCCAGATATAAGAGGGTGTGCACACTTATGCAACCAGGTTATTGTAAGGTTTTTATTTTTCATTTTTCCACCTCAAAGAATTTAGTTTGTTTTTCAATTGAATTGTTCACATTATAGGTCATATTAAAAGTGGAAAAAGTTCTGACATGATTGATTTTTGTCTCATTCTTTTACATCACAAAACCTGGCATTTTAACAGGGGTGTGTATACTTTTCATATCCACTGTAGATGCTTCAAATCACTGTTATAATATTCTAGGGAAGGTTCACCTAAATAATTTTAGGGAAGTATCTGAAAGATTACAGCATGAGACTGAGACACGTCATTTTGATGCTAGATTATTCCCCACATAGAGTACAGGTTGCACACCTTTTAGTTTTCCCAAAATATGAATTCCGATTTTAAAATAAATAAATATATAGGACAAAATCGCTTTTAAATTCAATAGCTCCCTGATCACATGACCTAGATGCTTCAGATCACTGTCATTATCCTCAGACGGAAGGGTTAAACATTGCACAGCTTTTGGTTTCCCAGTTATGTACCAACACAATTTTAGAGTAGTATGTGAAACTTTAAAATGTAAATAGCTTTTTCAGAATGAGACTGAGACATGTCATTTTGATGCTCCATTATGTAATGTACCTGGCGAGCTTTATGACTACACACACCCACACACACACACGTTTGTACAGCTACCCTCATGGGGACCAGAAAATAGAAATTGCATGCTCTCCCTTGCCCTAATCTTAACCCTAATCTAACCCTAAACCTAACACTAACCTTAACCTCAATAAAGTCACATTTATACCTAAACTTTACCTAGATGTAAAGCCTAACCTTAACCCTAAACGTAACCAACAACGCCTGGACCCAATGGTACCTAAATGAAGGTCCCAATGAGTCAAATTTTTCCTGGTTCTACTATACTCATTGGGACATTTGGTCCCCATGAGTTTAGTAAGACCTAAAACACACATTATCTACATAATTTTATAATCTCATGTTTCATATTTCAGCTCAGTTTTTTTCCCAATAAATATTTTAATTAGAAGTCATTTTTCAATGTTAAATTTTTTTACTTTTTTTTAATCCGTTTTAATGAATTGATTGTATTAATCAGTATTTATCTTGTTGTAACATTATGCAATATCCTTTTCATAACCGAACTTACATACAATATTTTCTTTTTTCTGCATCACCACTGATGGACTGGATGTGTTTAGTCTTCCAGGAGAGGGCAGTCAAGTCGAACAGTCGTAATGACAGATGTTCCATTATGAGTCATAGAAACCTCCACAATCACTCAGGTTTGACAGCAATGTTCTATTATGGGTGATAGGCTACAACTGCATCATATAGTCACTGGTTCAGTTTGAGTGTCAGTCCATGTCGATCTGAGCTCCTGACCAGTCTGGATGCAAACACGCACACACACACACAACACAACACAATAAAGGGTCTGGCTTCTACATCAGATTTCAGGTTTGTAATGCACTGTAGTTAATACCGGACCAGTTCTTCTCTCCTTGTCAGGTATGGAAGGGTCACCAAGCAGCCTTCACATATAGCTTTATAACACATGCTACTGTGTCATCAAGAACTGTAGTGTATGTTAAAAACTACAGTTATGAAGTTTATGGCAGTTCTCTGTGGTCTTTGTCTTCATAATCAGACACTTAAATCACCTGGCTACAATTGCAGAAGCAGTTCACCTGAGATAAATGATGGGCCCTGTTTGCTACAGAAACTCCTTTGATCTATTTTTTGTTAATTTGAGTGGATGTAATGTATGAAAATGTCCCTTGATGTAATGTATGTTAAGAGCCTATGAACACCACTCAATATGTACCCATCAATGGTCTCCACTGGTACGTTAATGGTATGTTTTCCTGGCATTTTAAAATGGGCCATATACCATCCCTGGAGTTCGTAGAGGACTTTGTGATTGGCAACTATAACATTTGTGTGTCAGTGAATGCTTCTATCTCTACCAACCTTTCCAATCTAACCTCAACTAGTTTGTCATCAACATAGCCTCTTCAAACCCTGAGCTAGTGCTAAAATATCGCTAAGAACCTCTTCCATTTCCATTACAATGTCAAAAAGATAAACAGACCATCCATTGAAATGTGTTTTTACCTCAGTGAATAGCTGAGGCTCAACTAACCTGTTCAATTTACTCTGTGGGAGAACACTTTTGTTAAAGATAGATTTAAACGTTAGTATTCTGACCCTTTCAAATACACCATATTTTAATGTGTTATATAAAATAAAATTGCCATCTGTCTAGAAAGTTGGTAGAGGCATACTGAAGAAGGCTCTGTTGTTATCGTTTCCAAAAGTACTGTAAAAAAAATAAATTAAGAATACTTTTTTTCTATGCATTTGCACAGATATTGTGCGTAGATTTAGGGAATGTGAAGAAAGTGAAGTGGTTTGAATACTTTAAGGCACTGTATGTCTGAAATTTAGCGTTTTTTCTGTTCTTGTGCATTATAATAAATTCACCATGGGAGCAAACTAGACTTGCCAAACTTTCTTTTTTTATTATGGTTTTCTGTCCTGCAGCAGATAAGTTCAGTTGGCAACGTTTTTTTTCTTTTGTTTATATGTACATTTGGGCACTGTGTATCATCCGCTTGCTCTATATTTTACCTAGTTATTAATCTTGGGTTTTTTAGTGTGACATTCTGTTCTGGTTTGGTTTTGAATGTAGTCCTGTTTGGTTTTTGTTTGTGTTCTTACCTGTGCCTGTCCTTGTTGGTTGCACCTGTGTCTTGTTGGTCCTCGTTAGCTCCCTATTTAGTTTGCCCTCATCTATTAGCCCTTTGTCAGTCTTTGTGTTTTTCTGCTTTTATGTCTGTCCCTACCACCAGCCCGTGTTTTGCCTGCCTGCCTGCCTGTTTTTCGGCCATTTTCTTGTTTTGTTTCTACCTGCTTCAGTTCCACCATTAAATCCTTTATTTTTCCTTCAAGTCTGTGATTGGCTCCTGCTTCTTCAAAATCGTGACACTTTTCAAAATCGTGACAAAATTACCAATAGGTTATGCACTCAGCATGGAAACCCTTGAGCTATTGGTCACTTTAACCCTAAAGTCAAGTTCTGATGACAGATTAAGCCTAATCCTGGACAAAAAAACAAATCGGCATCAATACATTTTCTTAATTTAGCTTGATTTTCAGTACAGGACTAGGCTTAATCTGTGCCTGTGAAACTGGCCCTAAACCTCTTCTAGGTTAAACTTGGTTAACCCTAATTGTCATCAGTAATGATAAACATCAGGGAAGGGAGCGTTCTTACCTCATTAACACAGGGATAAAGACAAGACCACCTGATTCACATGTGACTGTATGTGACATGTGAATGCCGCCCCCCCCCCCCCCCCCCCCCCCCCCCCCGCACACACATATACACACAAACATTTTACTGCACTTGTAGTGACCATAAACACAATTCCCCACTGCCATGACTGAACCCTATCCTGGCCTGAACCCTGGGTCTACTACCAGGACTTACCCCTACTCTAGTTTCAAAACACAGGGCATGGACTGACTCTGTTGGGAGAACTACAGCCATCAAGCCTGATCTCTTATTGTGGAGTGAGGCCTGCCTTGATTCGGGAGCTTTCGATGCTGGGACAGTTCTCCTTTGCTAACCCAGCCACCTGGACCCTTCTGGCCCCTTTCAGCGCCTGTTGTCGCAGTTCACACCTCTGCACCAACAGATTTGTTGCCAGGGGCTTCATCAGGGGTCAGCCAGTCATAGGTAGTCCTCTTCCATACCAGATCGCCAATACATGCTCCTCCACCAATCAAGCCTCTTTCCACATGTTTTGGCCCTAATTCAAAATGACAGTAAAAAAAGGTCTCTCCTGTCAGTGACAGAGAGGTTATTTAGATTACGATACTTTTTCCAAGACATATCAAAAAATGTACTGGAGACGCTAGATTATTTTGATTTTTACATTTTAGTCTAAAGACAACATTTTTCAGAACTGTGTCAAGGAACTGATTATGCATTTCAATTTACCTTGGCATGCTTGAAGCATACCACATGGGATTGTGGGTGTCAACTGAGCGATAAGCGTGTGCACTGCAGATTTACACAACAAAGTAATTTAGCATCTAGAATAAGTCTTGTCAAATGTATTGAAATGTTAATATGTTCTGAGATAAGTTTATCTAGCATTTTATTCACTCTCTCGTAATGTAAATAAGCCTAGAGAGAAAGCAAAATTCCTTGTGTGTTTGGTCAGATTAGATTAGCTTGTTTTATTTTTGCTTTCACTGCTGTTTTTGTTATTGTTTTCTTTCATTGGATTGAAACCAGAAACCTAATTGATTTCCTGAATCTCCGCTGGACTCTTTGGTCATTAGATTTAGTGTGTGCACAAAAAAAACTATGTTTATTGTGTGTCAATAAAGTATGTTTATATTTAACTTTACTACTTAAGTTTAATAATTCCAGTTTTGTATTATGACAGGACAGACCGGGGAAGGTACAGTCATGGCCAAAAGGGTGGGCATCCCAGACATTTTTCCAGAAAATCAAGTATTTCTCACAGAAAAGTATTGCATTAACACATATTTATTCCCTTTGTGTGTACTGGAACAAAACAAAAGAAAGAAGGAAAAAAATTTGACATAATTGCACACAAAACCCCAAAAATTGGCTGGACAAAATTATTGGCACCCTTAACTTAATATTTGGTTGCACACCCTTTGGGGAAAAAAAATCAATTGCTTCCTATAACCATTAATAAGCTTCTTACACCTCTCATCCGGAATTATGGACCACTCTTCCTTTGCAAACTGCTCCAGGTCTCTCATATTGGAAGGGCGCCTTTTCCCAACAGCAATTTTAAGATCTCTCCACAAGTGTTCAATGGGCATTAGATCTGGACTCATTGCTGGCCACTTCAGAACTCTCCAGCGCTTTGTTGCCATCCATTTCTGTGTGCTTTTTGAAGTATGTTTGGGGTCATTGTCCTGCTGGAAGACCCACAATCTCGGACGCAAACCCAGCCTTTTGACACTGGGCCCTACATTGCGACCCAAAATCCTTTGCTAATCCTCAGATTTCATGATGCCTTGCACACAGTCAAGGCACCCAGTGCCAGAGACAGCAAAACAACTCCAAAACATCTTTGAACCTCCACCATATTTGACTGTAGGTACTGTGTTCTTTTCTTTGTAGGCCTCATTCCTAAACAGTAGAATGATGTGCTTTACCAAAAAGCTCCATCTTGGTCTCATCTGTCCACAAGACATTTTCCCAGAAGTATTTTGGCTTATTCAAGTACATTTTGGCAAACTGTAGTCTTGCTTTTTTATGTCTCTGTGTCAGCAGTGGGGTCCTCCTGGGTCTCCTGCCATAGCGTTTCATTTCATTCAAATGTTGACGGATAGTTCGTGCAGACACTGATGCACCCTGAGCCTGCAGGACAGCTTGAATTTCTTTGGAACTTGTTTGGGGCTGCTTATCCACCATCCGAACTATCCTGCGTTGCAACCTTTCCTAAAATGTTCTCTTCCGTCCCCGTCCAGGGAGATTAGCTACAGTGCCATTGGTTGCAAACTTCTTGATAATGCTGCGCACTGTGGACAAAGGAACATCTAGATCTCTGGTGATGGACTTGTAACCTTGAGATTGTTGATATTTTTCCACAATTTTGGTTCTCAAGTCCTCAGACAGTTCTCTTCTCCTCTTTCTGTTGTCCATGCTTAGTGTGGTACGCACAGACACACAATGCACAGACTAAGTCAACTTCTCTCCTTATTATAATTAATATAATACTGATAGACTGTTCTGAATTCAGCCAAAAGAAAATAAAACCATTCCTCTAAGGGTTTTAGTTCAAATACATTCCAGAGACTCATCAATGAAAACACCCCAAGTTACTATGGCCGACTATTCTCATGGGAAAACCCGAACTCCACACATTGTTGTGAAATAAACCAATGTTAAAACCGCTTCTTATCTGTTCCTATTACATGCCTTCTACTTTGAGCCAACCTTAATAAAAGGATAGTTCATCCAAAAATCATATTTCAGTGAAAGTCCCCCCGAGTTGGTCCTTCAGGCACATAGTCATTTTTTAAAACAATCCATTATTCAGGTCTGTCTCTGTCAGTAATTATCATTATAAGCATTGTCCAAATTCATGAATGGAAACGCTTTGTACCGTAAACACACTCCAAACTAAGACAGGTGGTGTTGTTTACCTCAAAAGAACATGGTGATGTTGTATTCCTCAAAATAATGTTTACATTTTCACAATATAATTATCATTTCAAATAAACGGGTACTTCCTGTGTTTACCGGTCAGTTTTGTTCACAGTTGTATCTATCCACGCATTCGATCGGGAAGAGTATACATCATGTGACAACTGCGACCTCTGCTGGTTCACCTCCCCCTGCAGCGGGCGGGCCCCAGCGGTCGACGTCACCGGCTTTCTGACGCCACCGTCTCATCATACATTTCACCTGTGTCTCGTTTAATGCACCTGTTCCTCATCATCGCTGTTTCCCCCGGTATATATGTTCCCTCTGCTCCCCCTGTCTTTGTGTGTAATTGTCTCTTGCTACATAAGAGCTGTACAACGCTTTGTTAAAGCTTATGCTGATTACTTTCGCTGGGATACATTAAACAATCCTTCCATCACGCCTTCTCCGGTTCCTCCTTGCTCCTCTCAACCCCGAAGCCGTGACAGAATTACACACCAACACCAGACAGCAAGGATATGGAGCCTACAGGAGCCACAGGCGAGGTCGGTGTTGCGGAGGCGGTCCAAGTACATTCAACGATGCTGGCCAGCCTAGGCGCTGCAATGGACAACGTCTTAAAAGCGGTACAGCGCCTAGAGCTGAGCCAGCAGACCCCCGCAGCACCGGCCGTTTCTCCGCCTGCCCCTGCTGTGCCGCCAAGCATGGGGGCACTGCATCTCCCCTTGCCCAGGGACTTCGACGGGGCGGCGGACCGCTGCCAGGGATTCCTCCTACAGCTGGACATCGCGCTCCAGGCGATGCACCCTGCGCCGACCGAGGCTCAGAAGATCACCTCGCTCGTCTCCTGCCTGTCCGGAAAAGCCCTGGAGTGGGCCACCGCCGTCTGGAACACCGAGCAGCCCACCCAGGGCAGCTACGCCGATTTCACCCGCCGCTTCCGAGCCGTGTTCGACCATCCACACGAAGGAAGAGAGGCGGGTGAACGGCTGTTCCACCTACGGCAGGGGACGAGGTCGGCGCAGGAGTTCGCACTGGAGTTCCGGACCCTGGCAGCGGGATCAGGGTGGAACGAACGGGCTCAAATCGACCACTACCGTTGCAGCCTTCGCGAGGACGTCCGGAGGGAGCTGGCTTGTCGAGACGTGTCCCTCTCCTTCGATCAGCTGGTTGACATGTCCATCCGTCTCGACAACCTGCTGGCTGCCCGAGGACGTCCCGGAAGAGGCCCGTCCGTTCCACCCTACCAACCCGACTCCGCCGTCCCCATGGAATTGGGGGCGCCTGCACTGCCGGGCAGACGTCGGGGAGGACAGGTGCGGAGTGCCTCCAAGGGGCAACGAGGCCGTTCAACTGCACCACACCGCACCTCCCTCCCTGAGTCGAGAGGCATGGTACTTCCGCGTCACCCCAGGTAGCACATGCCCATTCACCACTTACCTCTTCCCTCTCTATGTGCACGGTCCCTGTTAGGTTCCCCGGCTTTCCGCTGCTTTCCCGGTGTAAGGCGCTGGTAGACTCAGGCGCAGCTGGGAACTTCCTGGATAGGTCTTTTGCCCTGCGGTCACGCATACCCCTCCAGGTCCTCACCACCCCCCTGCCCGTGAGAGCTTTAGACAGCCGGCCACTAGGGTCAGGTCTAGTCACAAGTTGCACTGTTCCCCTCCTCCTGATTACCGACAACCGACACAGCGAAACCATTTCATTTCACGTGATCGACTCACCCACGTTCCCAGTCGTTTCCCCTGGTTGTCCCTCCATGACCCCGCCATCTCCTGGTCTAGTCGACGTCTGTCGGGGTGGTCGCGGAAGTGCCAGGGTAGGTGTTTGGGTGTTTCCGTTGGCTCGACCTCGGTGGAAAGTCCAGACAGTGCTCCCGCCGTGCCCATTCCCCCCGAATACAGGGACTTAGCGGCGGTCTTTTCCAAGGCTAAGGCCGCTGTGTTGCCACCACACCGGCCGGGGGATTGTGCGATAGACCTCGTTGACGGAGCCGCACTCCCAAAGGGTCACGTGTATCCACTGTCCCGCACCGAAACGGAGACTATGGCCGCGTACGTTAAGGAAGCGTTGGCACAGGGCTACATTAGGCCCTCCAAGTCACAGGTCTCCTCGAGTTTCTTTTTTGTGAAAAAGAAGGACGGTGGTTTGCGCCCGTGCATCGATTACCGGGCGCTGAACAAGATCACCATCCCGTTCCGCTACCATCTCCCTTTGATCTCTGCGGAGGTGGAGAAGATGCACGGGGCCCACTTTTTCACTAAATTAGACCTCAGGAGTGCCTATAACCTGGTGCGTATCCGGGAAGGAGACGAGTGGAAAACGGCCTTTAGTACCACGTCCGGCCATTACGAGTATTTAGTGATGCCGTACGGGTTAATGAATGCTCCTTCAGTCTTCCAGTCCTTCGTTAACGACGTATTCCGGGACTTGTTATGCGAAGGCGTGGTGGTGTATATCGATGACATCTTGATATACACTGCCACCCGCGCCAAGCATGTCTCGTTGGTGCGCAGGGTGCTGGCTCGACTGCTGGAGCATGACCTGTACGTTAAAGCCGAGAAGTGTCTGTTTTTCCAGTCGTCTGTGTCCTTCCTGGGTTATCGCTTTTCCAGCACAGGTGTGGCTATGGAGGAGCCTCACATTGACGCCGTGCGTAATTGGCCGACCCCAACCACGGTTAAGGATGTGCAACGTTTCTTAGGCTTCTCTAATTACTACAGGAGGTTTATCCGGGGCTTTAGCCAGGTCGCGGCTCCGATCACCTCCCTTCTGAAGGGGGGGGCGACCCGGTTGCGGTGGACCGTGGAAGCGGAGTGGGCGTTTGTGGAACTGAAACACCGTTTCACCACCGCTCCGGTCCTGGCCCATCCCGACCCGTCGCTCCAGTTCATCGTGGAGGTGGACGCGTCCGATTGTGGGCTCGGTGCCATCCTCTCCCAACGGACGGGGTGTCGTAACACGCTCCGTCCCTGTGCCTTCTTCTCCCAGAAGCTCAGTGCGGCGGAGCGGAACTACGACATAGGTGATCATGAGCTGCTGGCCGTGGTTCGAGCTCTGTCGGCGTGGAGGCACTGGTTAGAGGGGGCTAAACACCCTTTCCTCGTCTGGACTGACCACCGGAACCTGGAGTACATGCGGGCAGCGAGGAGGCTGACCCCTCGCCAGGCAAGGTGGGCTATGTTCTTCACCCGGTTTGTGTTTACTCTTACCTACAGGCCGGGGAGCTGGGGCCGCGCGTCAGAGGGGGGGTACTGTGACAACTGCGACCTCTGCTGGTTCACCTCCCCCTGCAGCGGGCGGGCCCCAGCGGTCGACGTCACCGGCTTTCTGACGCCACCGTCTCATCATACATTTCACCTGTGTCTCGTTTAATGCACCTGTTCCTCATCATCGCTGTTTCCCCCGGTATATATGTTCCCTCTGCTCCCCCTGTCTTTGTGTGTAATTGTCTCTTGCTACATAAGAGCTGTACAACGCTTTGTTAAAGCTTATGCTGATTACTTTCGCTGGGATACATTAAACAATCCTTCCATCACGCCTTCTCCGGTTCCTCCTTGCTCCTCTCAACCCCGAAGCCGTGACACATCACAGTAAATCAAAGTTAGTATTCGCTAGCTAGAAAGCCAGTTACCAATTTCATCTTTTAGATTCACCTCGAACAGTCAAACTATTTGCTTGAGAGTGAAAGGAAAATATAGTTTTGCTCAAAGGTTTGCATACCCTTGGAGAATTGGTAATATGTATACCATTTATAAAGAAAACATGAGTGAGCAGACAAAACACATCTTTTATTTCTTATGGGATGCATAATCAACTGTAGGTTATAACAGAATGGCACAATCATAAAACGAAACATGGCAACTAAGAAAAAAATGAACTGACCCCTGTTCAAAAGTCTGCATACCCTTAGTTCTTAATACTGTGTATTGCCCCCTTTAGCATCAATGACAGCATGCAGTCTTTTGTAATAGTTGTCTATGAGGCCCACAAATTCTTGCAGGTGGTATTGACAATTATTTTCTGCTCCCCATGGCTCAGTTTTTAGCCTGCTCAGTGCATCCATGTGAGAGCTAAAAAACTCATTGACTATTTATACACAGAGACAAATTGCAAAAAAAAAAAAGCCACAGGTGTGGGAAATTAACCTTTAATTGCCATTTTCACCTGTGTGTGTCAAACACAGGCCAAACATTCAAGGGTATGTAAACTTTTGATCAGGGCCATTTGGGTGATTTCTGTTATCATTATGATTTAAAAAGGAGCCAAACAACTATGTGATAATAAATGGCTTCATATGATAACAATCCTTAAATAAAAGGCAGCATCTTGATATGCCACACCTGTGAGGTGGATGGATTATCTTGGCAAAGGAGAAGTGCTCACTAACACAGATTTAGACAGATTTGTGAACAATATTTGAGAGAAATAGGCCTTTTGTGTAAATAGAGAAAGTCTTAGATCTTTGAGTTCAGCTCATGATAAATGGGGGCCAAAGTGTTATAATTTTCTTCAATGAGTAGAATTTCTAAGTTAACATGGGTCACAATCCTCTGAATTAAAATGTCTCTGGCAAAAATGTGTCTCGTTGGCGAAGTTGCTCCATTGATTCTCCCACAAGTACAACAAAGACTGTTTACATCAAGTGGTTGGTGATGACACTAAAGCTCTGTGCAGATACTGCAAAGCAGAATCTATTATTACAGTTTATAACAGAAAACAAGCATAACATAGCCTACTCATATATAGCCTACTAATTGTAGTTACATGTCCTAATGTTCTTTACGCTCCCCCTTAGTGCCCCTGTCCTCTCTTTTTCCATGTCTCCTCTCTTATATTCTGCTGCAGGTGATCTGAGATTCGTGGTTAGTGCCTGCCCTTCCTATATGCGTTGTTGAGATTAGATTTTTTTTTGTAAACAATTATTTGCTTGTATACAATATTGGGCTTGTTTTGGGTTTGTTTTTGAAGCTGCGGTTGCTTGTTTGTCTCGCTAAAGTTGGCAACGCTGCTTTTTATCTCCCCACGCACGTGCTTCACTCAGAGTTGACTGAACTAATTGTTAACACCTGTTCTGAAACTTTCAACTCTGAGTTTGACAGCTCAGAGTCAGTCAACATAGAGTTATTGTGGTTTAAACTCAGGTTATGTTGACTCTGCTTTCTGAAATACCCTCATTATGTATGACTCTGAATACGAGCAGGAAGAACATTTATCGGGGGATAGAGCCTTACTTCTAACCAGCTTCTAAGAAGCTTGACAGCAGCTAAAGGGGGTCGAAGGTGAACACGTTAATCCCCAACCCTTGTCCAGAATATCTGGAGGCAATGTGTACGTTGTGTATTATAACGTAGCAGTCGGAAGTATTACTTACAATCTGTCTTGTCTCCATGAGTTGAACTGGGTAACTTGTCCTCTTCTAAGTTAACATGGGTCACAATCCTCTGTATTAAAATGTTTCTGGCGACAAAAAGAAATTCTCGTTGGCGAAGTTGCTCCATTGATTCTCCCACAATATGACTCGGGAGAGGCAGGAGCAAACGAGCAGGCAGAAGTCGACATCTATACAAAGGAAATCCAGAAGTTCAAAGTATATTTATCAAATGCATCGAATAACACAGCTTCATCCTGCAGAATGAAATTATTGATATGGCACAGGACAAGGTAGTAAGAATTAAGAAAAAAGCTAAATAAAGCAAAAACAGAGGAAAGAATATAGCAAAACAGCCTAAGCATAATAGTGTAAACTAGCAGCAATTAAAAAAAGGGTAGGATGGGGAATATGAACAATCTGGGTAGAAGTATTAAATATTATAGATATAGCAGTTATAGGAATATTAAACATAACTATGTAAAGTAGCAGGCAAAATCCAAGTGCTTAAGTCAAAAAGGCTCAGACGAAAGTAGAAACTAGGATAAGCTAAATCGTAAACATGGAAGGCATGCTAGGATCAGAACGTTAGAAAGCTATCACAGACCCTTGAACAGGCTTAGTATTTCGCCGATTGGGAGCTGGGAGGAGTGCTGCCATAGATATAAAGCATAGATGGGCCATCTTATCTGGGACCAGTTCGGAAAAGTCAAGCCACTTAACACTAGTCATGGTGGTATTTTGTGCAGCAGTAATTTGGTCCAGAAAAGTTATGAACGATACAAAGGAGGTGGGAAACATTGTTCACGCTTCAGCAATAGTGTAGAAATGTATGATAGCATACTTAACTGTACATACCATGTTTTTAATCAATGAACAAGAAAGCTAATACAGCCTGACCTTAGCTGTTGAGCTACGTAACTTTACAGTATCTGAATTCTATACTTTATTTTTATTTTAAAGTCTCAGCTAGTTTGCAACAGCATATTGCACACAACATATGTGAAATAATGCTTTTTCGTCGAAGTAATGCGTTTTAGTCGACATCAGTCTTACCCATTCTGCAACAAGACAAAGACTTATCCGGTTGGGCATCCAGACATAATCTTTCGAGATTTCAAACCACTAGACACCTACTTTGGTATTGTTAAGGCTACGGTGTGTCCACCGAAAGGCCTTTATCACCCCGTTTTACTTCAATACAAATCTAATCAAACTGACTCTTACTAAGAGGTACGTAGTGTGGCTTGTCATACGTCACTGTGACAACTTTGTTCTTTTTCCCTGCAATATGTACAGTTCTCAACAGCAGGACATGACTGTCACCAACACGTTGATAATCAATTATACCTGTGTAGATGTATAGGGGGTTAAACCCTGCCAGAATATCTGTGGAGAATGGGCCGTACCATGGGGGGTACCCCTGATTTTTGAGTCATGTAGTTCAAATGCGTTTTTAGCCAATGGAAAGGTCTTCCACGTATGCAAGTATTGGAATTCTATCAAAGATACTTCCCAATCACCTTCCAAATCTGTACCTTGGGCAAATCTTGTGGTATAGTTCGAATTGTTTGGATAGACATGTCTCAATGAGTTACTGGGCAGCATTATGTAGAAGCCACCATCACCCATGCTGATTGCAGTCAATATAAATGACGTGATCCTGAGTTTTATCCAATTTCTAGGTCAAGGACTTATTCCGATGGTATCCAGCTGTTGAATTTCTCAGGCCAATCAAGCCATTTCACAAGACTCATTTTCTTCCCATTCTGTACTTTCTCATCCAGACCTGCTTCCACTTTAAAAGGTTTTATCCTTAGCCACAATTATTTTCAGAAATTCCTGTTCATAAAAGGTCCCAACTATCACATCACCATCATAATCTTTTATTCTATATACAGGAGGTACCCACGGAATGCATTCTGTTATTGTAAAATATTCATCTGTATACCCTTTTTCATAGCCTTTTGTAAACGCTCCTCTCAACTCTGAAAGTCTCACAGTATCCCCAACCCGGAACTTCTCATTATTGTTGTACCATACAGGTTTTTGAGAACTAGTCTAACATTTTCTTCACAAACATCAGCAGGCTTCATCTTAATAGACCGATGGTAGCTATGGTTGTAATTATTAACTAAATCTTAACCTCAACATGGCAGCTGTGAGAAACCTCCACATTCGTGATTTAATTGTTTTATTAAATATCTCAATGATCATTGCTTTGACATCATGTCCTGTAGCAAAATGTTTTATGTTGTACATAAAAAACTCCTTCCCCTTGTCTGTTTGGACTTTTTGTAGTGTTCTTCCTTCATTTAATATGTCTTCAAATGCTCGCTTTACCTCGACAGTGCTTTTATTTCTCACCACATGATTCCATGCGTATTTGCTTAATACATCTATGCATGTTAACATACATTTTATGTTATCGTTTTCCACACTATAAGCACTCATGTCAACCAAATCCAGCTGAAATTGTGAATTTATATCATGAACAATAACTCTATTTCTTTGAAAATGTATAGCTACAGGCCTGCGTAGCGTGTATGTATCCTGGGCAAGTAGCCAGTAATCTGCCTTGCCATTTTTGAGGATCTCCGCAGTTTTCTCCAAGTAGGCTCTTTTCAATCCTTCTCTAACCACATAAGCACCAGGGTTTGCCGGGTCATAGTAAATACTTTTCATAACCTGTTCTGACATCATAGAGCATTCGGCAATAATGAGAAGTAATACATGTTTAACCTCGTTTTATTTGAGTTTTCGAAATTACACGTCACCCAAGAAATTCAGAAAAGTTACACAAACATTCAGATTTCTGCTGATTAGAAAATCTGTAAACAATTTAGAAAAACATTCTACATCCACAGCATCATTATTCAACAATTTTATCACACAAACATCTGTTACATACGTAAACACACATAACAGGTGCCCAATTTTTGTCTTTGTAATCAGCATTTGAAAATGTTTATAAATTAAGTCATTTAGAGCCGTTGATTCAACACTGTTTGACAACAATTGCAGCCAATCATAAGATGTGTTCCTGACCGTTTCCATATGATTGTTTAGATTATTAAAACGCTTTATACCGACATGGTCTCAGTTTCTAAAAGGTCTACAAATATCAATACCGCTCTTGATAGCTTGGTGCGTCAACTGTTTAATCGCTAAACCCACAAAAGTTTTGTTAAGATTCATGTAAACATGAGAACTGAAGTTACCCATCCTTAGACAGCAGACTCTTTGATTTTGTCGCACCAAGACGCTACTGCGTTGCATACAGCTTCCTCATTAAATGTGTCCATGTATTCATCCCTGTTCTCACTCATTCTCTGTGTGATGTTTGGTTCCAACTTGAGCTCATGCAGAAAGTTCTCAGCGGCCACATGAACATCAGTCATCGATGCATGAAACCCCAATGCGTTCAAAGCCTTGACCAACACGTTTCAGTCACAGTGTTAAAACTGTCTCCACGACGTCATCATAATGGGTTTCAAAAAAATAATCAGGTGGATCGAGACAAGAATGTCTTATCTGGGTCGGGTGGTCCACTTCACATCCGATGCATGCTTTGTGGAGAATAGCCGCAACAATGTTTTCCAGAATCATACCCAATGTTGCTTTGATGATCTTTAAAACTTGGCGGTCTGTCTGTTTTTATGCTGTGTTAAGGACTGTGTTAGCTTAATGCAGGGCTTCAGGGTCTTGCGTCAGTCAAACCGTCTGCAGTTGCAGTCACAATCTAACCCAATCTAATAGAGTCTTGCTGTTTCATTCCTTCGACAACTTTAAACAGTACATCTACCGTATTATGTGTCCCCTGTTTTGTCATTATGTGTCCCTGTTTTGAAAAACTTTCTGAAAGGTGTTCCATAAACGGGCATTAAAAACCATTTGATCAGTCACACCGGTCTAAAACTCTTTGCCTTGGGGTAATTCATAAAATGCAAACTCTGATATCTCTGGGTTGAAAATGTAGCCACCGACCCGACCATCGTCCAACTTCCATTCCTGTGCCAACATATCATGGTGTAGTAAATACACAGACCACGCCAATTAGCCCATGAAACATGAAAGGTTAACACCCGGTTGTAGGACATCTGTTGTATCACTTGTTGGAACATAAAATACCGGGGGCTTATAGCATTGCTGAACCCTGGTGCCCTTTTGTTAAACACCAAACATCTTGCCGCTGATAAAGCACTTATATATTGCCTGGGAATATAACATTCCGGAACCCTAAGAGCCCCATTGTTAAACATCAAACATATCGCACCTGTTATAACACTCGTCCAGGTTGCTAATCAGTCGTTGTAAAACATCAAACATGGACACATCAATGCAATCATAAATTACAAGGTCTCCGCACATGCATACGTCATTCCGGAAGTCCCGCCCTAACACAGGTCATACAGGAAGTCCATACGTCACACCGGAAGTCCCACCCAGCAAACTGGATGTCCCGCCCACCTGTCAAATCAATCTGGATCCCCGCCCACCAGGGTCATATATCACCAAAGTGACACATTATACCCTACATTTACTACTTACCAGTACCCCTCCTCCATCTTCCTGGCACCTGACTCGAAGTGCTGCCTGCCCTGTGTCCATTATTGATAGCCACAGGCCCATACATCTGGTCCATCAAGAGTCACTCTCATTTCATCTGTCCATAAAACCTTTGAAAAATCTGTCTTCAGGTATTTCTTTACTCAATCTATAACCTTGTACTTCTGGACACTCCAGGTAGGTTGCAGTTCTGGAATATGGTGGCACAGTAGCTTCATGTTTAATTCTCTCAAATCTTTTGCAGTTAATTTGTGTATTTTCTTTTCCATACATTTTTTGCACCCCAGTTGACTATTTGCAAGTGTCCAGTGGTCACGCCGCAATTTTTTAGCTATTTCAGAGTGTTGCATCCGTCTGAAAGGCTTTTTACAGTTTTGGACTTTCCAATGTCAGTTAAATCTCTTTTTTGCCCCATTTTACCTGAGGTCATGAAGCTCGGAAAAGGGTGGCTTGCCCACTTCAGGTTGGTGGAGAGTGCCTGCCTCAAGTGGAGGAGTTTAAGTATCTAGGGGTCTTGTTCACGAGTGAGGGAAGGATGGAACGGGAGATTGACAGACGGATCGGTGCAGCTTCTGCAGTAATGCAGTCGATGTATCGGTCTGTCGTGGTGAAGAAAGAGCTGAGCCGCAAGGCGAAGCTCTCGATTTACCAGTCAATCTACGTTCCTACTCTCACCTATGGTCATGAGCTTTGGGTCCCGGATACAGGCGGCCGAAATGAGCTTTCTCCGCAGGGTGGCCGGGCGATCCCTTAGAGATAGGGTGAGAAGCTCGGTCACCCGGGAGGAGCTCAGAGTAGAGCCGCTGCTCCTCCACATCGAGAGGGGTCAGCTGAGGTGGCTTGGGCATCTTTTTCGGATGCCTCCGGAACGCCTTCCTGGGAAGGTGTTCCGGTCCCGTCCCACCGGGAGGAGACCCCGGGGAAGACCTAGGACACGCTGGAGGGACTATGTCTCCCGGCTGGCCTGGGAACGCCTCGGTGTCCCCCCGGAAGAGCTGGAGGAAGTGTCTGGGGAGAGGGAAGTCTGGGCATCCCTGCTTAGACTGCTGCCCCCGCGACCCGGCCCCGGATAAGCGGAAGAAGATGGTATGGTATGGTCATGAAGCTGCCTAATAATCATGTACATCTTGATATAAGGTGTTATTCACTGTTGCTACACCCTCCCTCATTTCACAAATGCATATCACCTGAAAATGATTCAATCCAATGGGCATTCAAGTTTATATGGTTTGGAGTTGGAAAGTGTGCATAGAAATAATAATACGATCAGAATACTCCTAATAATTGTGCACGGATGTGCAATTTCCAAAAGACCAATTTACGAGATTTTCAGCTCTAAAAAATTCGCATGAGTTACGCTTCACGCCAACCATGGTAAAGGTAGTTTTACATTCGATATTTGACAGATATTCAGACATCCAAAGTTCAATAACTCGCAAACAATTTAGGCTACAGTCTTCGGGTTAGTCTCGTTATGAAAGAAAAAGTTTGGACCACACTGCACAGGTCTCGTTTTCTCGATTCCGACAGGAGTTTCCAAATGGTAGGAGACCTTTATGGCAATATTGTAGTCCGTCTGCACATAACCAACGTCGCAAGGGAACGTCAACCAATTGCATCCTCAACATTTTCAAATCTCAACAACTTTGACAACATCACCAAAAAACGTCAAACCAATGTAAAACTGAAGAAAGGGTAATGGGCTGCTTTTTATAGACTGTTAAACTTTTTTATGGATAATATAGACATGGATATATTAGCTATGAACACATTAAAACATCATGTATAGTTTAGAATTTCAATAGCTCCCTGAACACACGACCTAGACACTTCAAAGCACTGTTTTAATCTTCAGAGGGATGGCTCACACATTGTACAGCCTTTGGTTTCCCAGTTAAGCACATACACAATTATAGAGAGGTATTTAAAAATTCAGTATTTCAATAGCTTTCTCAACATGAGAACGAGAGACATCATATTGATGTGATATTATTCCCTACATCGAGAAGCATGTTGCACACCCATTAGTTTCCCCAAAATATGATCCTGATTTTTTTTAAATACACATATATGACTAATCGTGCGTAAATTCAATAGCTCTCTGATCACATGACCTAGATGCTTCAAAGTACTCTTATAATCCTCAGAGGGATGGCTCACACATTGCACCGCCTTTGGTTTCCCAGTTAAGCATCTACAATTTCTTTGGGAAGCATTTGAAAATGTCAAATTTCAATAGCTTTCTCAACATGAGACTGAGACACATCATTTTCATGCTACATTATTCCCTACATAGGGCAGTGTGTTGCACACCCTTATATACACCCAAATATTAATCAGATCTTTTGATTATTATATGTGATTAAATGTAGATACACTTTTAGCATTTCTTTGAGCTTTGTTAGGATTATTATAGCAAATGCAGCATCCCTTTCATCCGCCTACTTCGTTTCTAAGATTCTCCAAGCCTGCTTTTCATCCAAAAAAATAAAATAAATATAGAACATTTCTTTCTCACTATTTATAACAAAATTACATTGCTGCATTGTTTGAAAGTCTTAATGTGTTTATTTAAGTTTTAGTTAAGTTTTAATTTAAGTTAGATTAAGAACTCTAGGTCATTTGAGCTATTGAATTTAGCTACTGAGCTTTTTTGACAAATAAATTCATAAAAAAATGTGAATCCAATTATGAAACATTCAAAGTCGGTGCAATGTGTGAGCCATCCCTCTGAAGATTATAAAAGTGATTTGAAACCTCTATGTCATGTAATTAGGGAGCTATTCTTCTCTCTCTCTTTAGGGCTTATATATTTTTTCATATTTTGATGCTCAGTTTGTACTGTTTTATGTTTATTAACATTGTAAACGTGGATTGCCTTCTCTGTTTGTACATTTTGGCAACAAAAAAAAACATAGCGTGTTGAGGTTAAAGTTCACGCTCACCTAGATGACATCACGGCCGCATAACAGAAGCTATGTGTGGTGGCTATAGGAAATAGTTGGCTGTACAGATGGGAAGTTCGACGCTTTCTACTGAGTTGGATCTTGTCGAGTCGTTCAGTAAAAAGTTTGATTCATTTCGTTCATTTGAGCCACTAATGCCTTACAACCGTTCAATTGAACGATAAAACTGAACGAGTCAGTCGTTCACGAGTCTTTTTAGTTAGGCAAAGTCTCAGTGTATGATTCTGTGTTTATCATTACAATCAAAAATCAACTACTACATTATTTGAGACCTACCATGTATCCAATTATCTGTTACAAACATGTCTTTATTGTGTTTTTGTCTTGGTCCATTTTTCTTTGCGAATGTAAAACTAACAGTGTATTCCGTGGTTGGGTAGAACTCAGCTGCCAGTCTTTCAAATTAACTAAACAACCCTTCACCTAAACGATAAAACTGACCAAGTCAGTCGTTCACCGAGTCTTTTTACTTAGGCAAAGGCAGCGGCTCCTTGCTTGTTTTCATCTTTTTTTTCATGGCATCAGTAATCAACTCACTATATTAATTATTATAGTATGTGTTCAATTATCAGTTATAAACATGTCTTTATGATGTTCCTGCCTTGATCTATTTTTCTCTGCGAATGCACATAGAAGTTGATTGGAAAATTGAGCTGGAGGACTGGGTATGAAGCAATTGATCATGCTGTAGTAATCCGCTGCAAAACGTTCGAATGAATGCCTTCAGGAATACCTCTAAGTGACTTGTAGAAAAATATGAATGTTGGACTAACTATCCCTTTAACATCATACCATCCCTATTTTAAATGTTTCAGGTATATGTTTCTAGGCAATTATCATATAGGGAATTACATAAGAAAGGTCTAACTTACATTTGTCTTGCAGTTAGTTCGGAAATACAGATTGTCTTGCAGTTAGTTAGGAAAATACAAGTTCCTCCCTTTTATTTTAGATGTATATTATTGATTGTCACGTGGGTACCTACCCCCACACTCTGGTTCGTCGCTCTACCACGCGCTGCTACTCGGTTTCACCATCACATCCCTCATCTCGGTGGTTCTGAAGCAGCGCCAACTCAACAAACAAACCGCTTTTTAACCAAAATTATGAGGCTTTCTACACTTCGCCATGCCTGCCGCAATTTACCGAGCCTATCCGTACCACAACCCCGTATTGGAGTCAGGGTGTTCGGTTTGGCGGATAACTCTGTACCGGTGTGTTCTACCAGCAACAGCCTGTTGCTTCTCCAGGCTGCTAGTTCCAGTAGCGGCACAAGCCCAGCGGAAACAGCGCTAAAGTTTGGAAAGCAACCAAAGAAAACTGGACCGGGCTATGAAAATACTATCAGGTAAATTGTATATAATTTCAAAGTATAGCAGGCCTGAGTAGTTTTTTTCTTTTTCTTTATCAGGCATTCGTAACATTAATGAACAGCCAGTCCCTAATTTCCCGGATAGGTATTGTAGCTTAGCTAGCTAAGTAGCTACCTTGTTTAGTCGGCTTATTTTCGAGAGAGTGAACGACTCTTTGTTTTAGTTTTGTACATACAATTTGCCAACTTACAGAATTCTTTGTAATTTTGATGGCGAGTTGAAGTCACGTGTGACCGGCATCTTAAGAAGGGCGGCTACAACTACAGCGCAGCTGATGTAACACCGCATTTCTTACGCCCACACCTCTAGCACGTATGTCAGTCTAACAAGTGTAATTCCCCTATATTGTAACTGGTAAATACTAATTGCCTAATGTAGGTAAGTTTTACAATCCTGTATATTGACTTCCGCGCCACTTCCTGTATTAGGCTATTTGGCAAAGATTATAGATCCCCACTGTGAGTGTTGTTCGATATTAATAATGTTATTTTAGAAACTATTTTAATTTGTTGTTTTCTGGTTTCTGTTGTTCAATTCCTGTTTGAAACGTTTAGTCTATTAATAAAACATCTAGATTTTACATACACTTTATATGCTTATAAACATGTAATCTTTCTACAGTTCAGGCATAATGCTAGAGCTCCGCTACCATTTTCTTGAATAGTATAAATATTTTCAGTTTATTTGTTTTAGGGTGCTTACCTGATAGTTCGATAGATAGGGCTACATTTGAAAAGATGTTGTCTTTGCAGACAGCTTTGATACTATAGGTGTGCTTCGTTGACTCAGGTTTCTTTGACAGGGAGAATGTTCAAAGGACCAAAGAGGAGATGGAGGCTTTGCAGAGAAGCCACCCTTCACTTATACCCACGCTAGCCATAATACAGGTGGGTAATGTAGATGGCCTATTGGTTAGTGTTGGGCAAGTAATCAGAAGGTTGCAGGTTTGAAAGAATAAATGTCCATGTTCTCTTTGGCTTTATGTAACCCTAATTGCTTCTGTATGTCACCCTGGATGATGCTAAATGACAAAAATGTAAAGGTGATTCAGGTGAATATGCACTTGTACAGTACTGTTTGTGCTAACAACATGCTTGGCTTTATCATGGGCTGGGCTGGTCATTGATTGTAGGTTTCTTTAGCAATTTTTGAATGATAAAACCTTTGGTTTGTGTTACGTACGGCTTTGTTTTCTTGTCTCAAAGGCAGGTGAGGATGACCGTTTACTGGAGATCAACAAAAAGATGTCTGGAAAGGTAAATTATAAGGTTCCGTCCACATTGATGTTTGGGGAAAATGGCGTTATGTTGCCCTTTCTGTAGACTAAGGTTAGGGCTTGATGTTTAATTTCCCTGAATACCTGTTTCTACAGGTTGGCCTGAATCTTACTCAGATCTGCTTGCCCAGAGAATGCACTGAAGATGAAGTGAGTCAAAACCTCTGATACCCTGTAGTACACACATTCCTACCAAAATACCTCAACACTCCCAGTCATTGGACAACAAATATGTCACCTTCTTTCACACGTCCTTGCATGTAGAAGCATATCCGCCCATCGTGTTATTAATTACCTGTCTAAGTCCAGCCACATAGTTTCTTCCCCGATTCGTTGTTCAACTTGACTCTACCCTTCGGGTTTTGCCGGACCAGGGTGTCACCTTCTGTGACCTCAGTGGTTGACCTTTAACGCCGTGAGGCTGTTGGTTTAGTTCCACGGTCTTGTTAGGTCAAAACGTTATTATTGAACTGAAGAAATGTCGCTCCCGGCACCCTCCACCTTTCCTTGTGTTTAGATTATAGAGGAGGTGTTGAAGCTGAACCAGGACCCCAGGGTTCATGGGGTGTACCTCCACCTCCCCCCTGTCTTCCTCACCGGCCGGGTGCTCAACACAGTCAACCCAGAGAAGGACATCGATGGGTAATTCCTTCTTAACATACAATGCTTTGGTGTAGTATGGACAGCTTAACTGCTGTGTTTGATGCACTGTTGACCAGGTTCAGAAACTTTACTATTCATTTCTGTTCAAGCCTGACCGTTTCTGTGCTGATCTTTGTATGTCTCCGGCCCTGTGGAGTTTAAATGGATTTGCTGCCATGCTCCCTTGAATTTGGTCCAAAGCAGAATGTGCTGCAGGACATTAACAGCACATGAGACAAAACTGCTGGTTATTCTAGGGCCACTATATGTTAGTCACAGAGTGGAAATAAGAGGGAAATGATGTTGGTCCAGTGGGAATATAGAGAAATTGTTTGATAATACAGTTAGTCAAAATCGCACATTACTTTTATAGTATTTTACATAATTCTGTCCAATTTTGGAAGTACACAACAATTAGATTTTGGTCAAATGCTTTTCAGTTGGGAAGAATTTAGCAGCTATTTGAGGCAAAACAGAATTGACCACATCTGTCTAGCATGACAAAAAGGCAAAAGTCAAGTCAAATCTGTGCTGTAATCATCCCTAGTTATAATTAACTGTATTACTATTCTGCGTCCACCTTGCCAGCTTACTGCTTTTGCAAGGTTCCCTAACTTGTGCGCTTGTGTCCTGACTAATGTAGCATGTCTGACTTAAATGTGGGGAGGCTGGCGCGAGGAGATGTAAGCCAGAGCTTCACACCCCCCACTGCCAACGCGGTCATGCAGCTGCTGGCCAGAAATGGTGAGCTGGGTTCTGGGGTTTACGGTCAAAGTTGAGCTGAATACGGACCAGGGTGTCACACTATTAATAAGACTGTGCTGGAGTCATTCCGAGCATATTCGCAATGGAGACCAGTTGAACTTACGACAGTGTAGACAGTTGTTCATGTTTCTAATAGTGGTGGTAGTCTTATTTTTATTATTATTATTATTATTATTATTATTAATGAATTAATTCTTACATTTTTTAATTTTTTAATATTAACTCTGGGCCATAACATTTTTTAACAAATGTTGGCAAAGACTTGAAAAAGAGTTGCATCTTAAAAAAAAACCTTGATTTGTCATTTTTTAATTATTGTTTTGAGAACTATCCAGTGGAAAATGTTGTTGATATTATTATCACCAGTGTACATTATTCCAGTGTAATATTCCTTAATAGAAATGTTTACCTATTGATAACATATATTCTAGAAATGGTATAATATGATGTAATACTTTGATATTGGTAACTGTATTCGTTTTCAACTTTGTTTCCATAGATGCCCCTTTGGATGGGAAGACAGTGGTGGTAGTTGGGGGTGAAGGACCCCTTGGGATAGCCCTGCAATGCCTGCTACAAAGAGGTGGTATGTTTGTCCACAACTGCCACAGAAACTCTGAAGGTTTAGAAAAGCAGGTATGTACACTGGCTTTCACATTTTATTCTAATGAAAATAAATAATTCAGACATGGGAAAGGGACACAAAATAACCTACTGACAAAAATGTAAAACATCTAAGAAAAAGAAACCAGGCAAACCTAGTTCAGCCGGCCCGCATTAGAAAGTGCTGCCCTCTCGAGATTCAAACCCAGGTTGCCCACATGAAATGCTGTTTTGTAAACCACTAAAACACAGAGCTTTACATTTGATGGGTGCCTCTTGTGTCTATCCTGAACATATCCTATTTTGCCACTGGTCATTTTATCAGTTAATTGGCCATTCGTGAATGACATTGATACAGTTAAACTGACTAAAGTTTCTTACTAAGTTTACCTCCACCACATAGCGTTTGCCACTGGCCGTTTTAACAGCGTATTAGTCAGTAATAAGCATTCCCGGTATCTACTAACTTACTGGAATAGTCATAAGATTTGAGCAATTGCTAGTGAGCCTGCCAAAGCTATTTCATGGCATAAGAATTTTTTTTTTCTTTTGTGGCAAAACAACATACTTTTTTCGTTGGTTCGTGAATGACATTTACATATAACTTTCAAGGCGGCGATAACTAACTTTTTCATCAAGTGAAAAGACGAGAGAATCGTGGAATCTACCAGAATTCATTAATGTCATTGCTCTCACTATTAGCAAAAACTAAAACCGTACCCACCCTCTTCCCAAAGACTAATGAAGTGGGTGTAGGTCAAAGCATAAGGCTTTGTAGGAGCCAGTGTCTAAAGTTAAATGAGCAGTATGAATGTATACAAAACTATTCTCCCTATTCTTGTTGTTGTTGACAAACAACACCTTGTACTGACAAGATTTACACAAGTTTCAAAACAGAGTCAGGGTAAGCCTAAATAAAAGAACAGAGACCATATGTGTTATGGGAATTATTTATCTCAATAAGGAGTAGGGCCACCCTTGCCTTCCTGAACTGTGTGTAGTAGGATATTTCACCATTCAAGAAGCCTCACGTTCTTTGAGGGATAAAAAAGGTGGAAATCTACCTTGCATTTCGTGTTCCGAACATCCCATAAAGGTTCAACAAAGCTCCAATCTGGTGATTGGGGAGGCCTTTTATATATTACTGTACATATACCATATGATCTCTATCTATACCATATTTCTGTGAAATGATCCTTTGCTCATCTTGAATGAATGAATGATGTATGCGGCTCTGGTAGTCCATGTTTGAGATTGGTCATATGGTGCAAACACCACCCTTTTTATGTGAACGCGCTCATTGCTAGTTTGGGAAAACCTAGGTTGATTTGACAAATTGATAGCCATTGTTGTGATACAGCTTATGTGGGACTGCGGTCGTTAGGCTTAGTGAAGCCACCTAACGAAAATAAATCCTGGGCATGTTGAACTTGCTTCCTAGTATAGGCCTCTGGTCACTAAGTATCCATCGAGGTTATTCACCTGCAATTTAGACACCAACTGTTTGGCCTCTTTGGAAATCTGTTAGTTGCCACTTGTTGCTCAAATGCCAAAGTGCTTATTGTATTGTATAGCTGACATGTACTGCTAATTGTCAATCAAACCTAATGTGATCCCAGCACCTGAGTTTGTCATTCTGAATTAGCTACTTCAAATTAATAGTCCTTTTACATGTGGTCTTTCCATTATTTTGTCCATCCTTTTTCGACAGATATGTTTGCCTGATGTTAGGCTTGTTTAAAAAATAATAATAAAATAAAAGCTCTAGCATTTTGGAGACTACGTACAATTTTCCCAAATTCCAATGTGCAAATCTGCTAAATGACTAAATTGTAAAAAAAGAGAAGTTATTGACCCTCTTTTGACCACTTGGTGGCAGTGTGGCTCTTATTAAGGCAGAGCTTCTGAAACGTATACTGCTGCTATGCTGTTATCAGATTGAGGGTTTTCGGTTGCAGTGCTCAACTTTGCTAGTCATGTGACCAAGCGAAGCCTGTGCAGGAACAGTTATCTCCCCAAATCAAACGGTGATCTCTGTCATATGGTCAACGAAGCATAATGGCACATTGTTTGTAAAACAAAACATCTCTTGTGTAAATTTTTCTTGAATTTTCCAAGTAGTTTTCATTGGGAAGGCTGTAAAGGTGTGTTCAAGAAAAATAATCGTACTCATTAATCTATAAGATTTTTACGGCAAGCTTTCTTTTGGCCGTAACCAGGCATCTGGCATAAGTCCGGAAAGCAGGCCGTTCCTAATTGAATTCAGTCAAATCCAAACCAGTCCACCCAGAGCATTTATCAAATCCACTTAGTGACCTTATGCTTCCACTATACGCTGAGATTAAGTCACGCCTGTTTTCATCTGTTTTTCTGGTCTGCCGTTCCCTAGGTGATGCGAGCGGATGCTGTGGTCCTGCTGGGGGCGGAGCGTATGGATATCCCTCCCACCTGGCTAAGACCTGGTGCTTCAGTTATCCACTGTGGCTCTGCTTTCCTGACAGGTACGACCAGCCAGGTCTTCATGTCAAACAATTGCATATGTATGTTTATAAATGAGTTATGCAGACGGTCTCGTTCTACTTGAGTTTTGATAACGTGTGTCTCAGATGAATGTGAAGTGGATGCGTCGTCATCCGGAGTGGGAGCCCTCACAGCCGTCCTTAGAATGCAGAACGTGGTGCAGAGCAGCAGTCGCTGGGCCCAGCAGCAACAGTACCGGCCCTGGATACTCCGCAGCCTCAAGCTGCAGCCCCTCTCGCCCGTACCCCGGTAAGAACCGCAGCCCCCGGCCTCCCCCGGTCGGCTCAGAACTATCAGCACCTCTTCATACGAAACGCAAAGCTGCCATTCTTGGAGTGATTCAGTGAAGCAACGTCTTCTCTTACCACGATGGTCTCACCATGGCACAGTGTTAAAGGTGCTCTTTAAAATTGCTTCATATTGTGTGTGGGAAACCCGTCTGCCCGTCCCTCCAGCGACATAGAAATCTCCCGCGCCCAGACCCCGAAGGCCATTGACCAGCTGGCCCAGGAGATAGGCCTGTTGCAGGAGGAGACCGAGGCCTACGGCAGGACCAAGGCCAAGGTCCGCCTTTCCCTCCTGGATCGCCTCAGAGAACAGCCTGATGGAAAATACGTGTTGGTGGCTGGGTGAGTTTCAGTCGGCAATTTGAGCACTGATTTGAATTTCCACTCATAATGTTGCGCCGATCGACAAAACTGCAATTTGTTTTAGGGCGACGACCTGGGAACTAGGTTGGTTGTTACGTCTTCAGATTCTTGTTCTTCGAGAGAGAGTTGCCCGGAGCTTGTTTTTTTTTTTTTTAAGAATTCAAGAGACGGTGGGACGGTGATGGAGTGTGTGTCTTTTTTCTCAGACATCCAGAGTGGTCAGGAGGCCGCAGGGCCCTGTCTCTTATCTGTCAAGGCTCCTGGCGGCCGACTCTTTGAAGGGTGTGTGAATGTTGCTGTTCTGACAGGCCAGGCCTCACTGCCTCCTTTCATGTGTCTGGCTGGGGAATGCTCTGCCCGCCCACCCTCTGGCAGACTGGCAGACGCACCTGTCAATCACCCACGCACGCTTGAGCTGTACACTCCAAATATATCTTCAGCGCACACACACACACACACAAGTTCACTTACACACTCACTCGCGCAGTCTCACACACTCAGACATTCACACAGCCATCTCCTTAAGTAGCCTTCTTTGTTCCCTGTGGGTCCTCTGGAGGCAAAGCAAGGGGCCTCCCTCAATTATAGTTAGAAAAGGCATGCCTTTGAGCCCTGCTGCCAGGAGAGCATGTCCACCCGGGAGAGAGGAAGAGGGTGGGATAGAACATAACCAGATGAGCTTGATTCCCATCCAGGCCTTCTTGTTCTTCTCCTATTGGCATCTCTGTGGCTTTCTCTTCTTATCACAACGCTGGGTTAAAAGATATCACAACATTTGCTAATGTGAGTTTTTACACCACATTTTACTGAATCGGGCTTCATATTTTATATACTGTTTGTTCTGCTCTTTTATTCCCAGTTTACACAAATGGCAGACTGACTAGTAATTTATCAGGTTTCCTTGGTGACAAGGTTGTACCAATAGCCTACACCTTTACATTTTATTCATTTAGAAAACACTTATCAGTAGAGCAACTTACAGTAGTCAGTGCATACATGTTCATACTTTCTTCATAATGCCCCCCCCCCACAGTGGGAATTGAACCCACAACCTTGTTATTGTGGGACCTCAGAATCATACAGACGTCCTGTATGCAGTATTTCTGTCCACTCCACCGTGCTAGGCTGATGCTTGTTTCCAACTGGGTATACATGCTTTCTTCCTCACATTTATCGTAAGATATTCACCAGAATGTGAGAATTTTAGCTTTAGTCGAGCTAGAGAAATTGTCAATACACGTACCTAGTTAAGGATCTATGAAATCATAATCTCTTATTGTTCTGATGAAGATACAGTTGTGCTCAAAAGTTTGCATAACCTTGGAGAATTGGTAATATATGTACCATTTGTAAAGAACTTGAGTGAGCAGGCAAAATGTCTTTTATTTCCTATGGGATTCACATTCAAGTGCAGGTCATAACAGAATGGCACCATCATAAAACAAAATGTGGCAAAGAAAAAAAATGACCTGACCCCTGTTCAAAAGTCTGCGTCCCCTTACTTCTTAATACTATGTATTGCCCCCTTTGTAATAGTTGTCTATGAGGCCCCGAATTCTTGCTGGTGGTAAAGCTGCCCATTTGTCTTTACAAAATGCCTCCAGGTCATGCAAACTCTTTGGACATCTTGCATGAACTGCACGTTTGAGATCTCCCCAGAGTGGCTCGATGATATTAAGGTCAGGAGACTGTGATGGCCACTCCAGAACCTTTACCTTTTTCTGCTGTAACCACTGGAGGGTCAACTTGGCCTTGTGCTTAGGGTCATTGTTGTGCTGGAAAGTCCAAGTGCGTACCATGCACAGCTTTCGTGCAGAAGAATGCAAATTGTCTGGCAATATTTTCTGATAACATACTGCATTCATCTTTTTGATCACGTCAATACACATTAAAATTGCAAACCAGTCCTAGTTACTGGTCCAGAAACCTTTTTGCCATTTAAGTTACGTTGCTTTGAAATTTTCCACAGCTGAACTAGAAAAATATTTCTTGATGACCTAACGATCTACCAGTGGACTAAATGGGGTCAGCCCTACTAAGCACAAATGTCTCTGTGCCTGTGTTTCAACTCAGGCAACCCAATCCAGTCATTTTAACCAATTGTTGGCAACAGATCTGATTATTTAAGAGCTTCTACTGTCATAATGATATCGTAATCACACTGCCTGTTTAAATGCAGCCTGTTAGTGTGTGTTAATGGTGGCTTCTGTTCTCTCGTCTAGTATCACTCCAACTCCCCTGGGAGAGGGAAAAAGCACGGTGACCATCGGCCTGGTCCAGGCTCTCACCGCTCACCTCAAGCTCAACTCCTTTGCCTGCCTCAGACAGCCGTCTCAGGGACCGACCTTCGGGGTCAAAGGTCAGATGGGGCCGATATGTCTATTTTAGAGAGGGCCTGTTTATGACTATATATTTATTTTAGAGAGGGCGTATCTAAATCTGTCTATACTATTCATATATCTATCTTACTGCTTTGTGTGCAGTACCTACTTTCTACAACCCCTCTACTAATCTTTTCATACAGAAAGCATGCGTGCCGTGCACTTATTTACGTTGAAACAAAAAGGGATGCCAACATGTTTTCTTTAGCCTATTATTTTCTGTATAAAGCGCACCATTCATTTCATAGCTTGGTGTGTATACATACCCAAGTATTAACCGCTCCCATATACAGTATCTCACAAAAGTGAGTACACCCCTTACATTTTTGCAAATATTTGATTATCTTTTCATGTGACAACACTGAAGAAATGACACTTTGATACAATGTAAGTGAGTGTACAGCTTGTATAACAGTGTAAATTTGCTATCCCCTCAAAATAATTCAACACACAGCCATTAATGTCCAAACCGCTGGCAACAAAAGAGAGTACACCCCTAAGTGAAAATGTCCAAATTGGGCCCAATTAGCCATTTTCCCTCCCTGGTGTCATGTGACTCGTTAGTGTTACAAGGTCTCAGGTGTGAATTGGGGGCAGGTGTGTTAAATTTGGTGTTATCGCTCTCACACTCCCTCATACTGGTCACTGGAAATTCAACATAGCACCTCATGGCAAAAAGAACTCTGAGGATCTGAAAAAAATAATTGTTGCTCTACATTAAGATGGCTTAGGCTGTAAGAAGATTGCCAAGACCCTGAAATTGAGCTACAGCACAGTGGCCAAGACCATACAGTGGTTTAACAGGACAGGTTCCACTCAGAACAGGCCTTGCCATGGTCGACCAAATAAGTTGAGCTCAGCATGTGCTCAGCGTCATATCCAGAGGTTGTCTATGGGAAATAGACGTATGATGCTGCCAGCATTGCTGCAGAGGTTGAAGGGGTGGGGGATCAGCCTGTCAGTGCTCAGACCATATGCCGCACACTGCATCAAATTGGTCTGCATGGCTGTCGTCCCAGAAGGAAGCCTCTTCTAAAGATGATACACAAAGTCCGCAAACAGTTTGCTGAAGACCAGTAGACTAAGGTCATGGATTACTGGAATCATGTCCTGTGGTCTGATGAGACCAAGATAAACTTACTTAGTTCAGATGGTGTCAAGCCTGTGTGGCGGCAACCAGGTGAGGAGTACAAAGACAAGCATGGTGGTGGGAACCAGGTGAGGAGTACAAAGACAAGCATGGTGGTGGGAACCAGGTGAGGAGTACAAAGACAAGCATGGTGGCGGCAACCAGGTGAGGAGTACAAAGACAAGCATGGTGGTGGGAACCAGGTGAGGAGTACAAAGACAAGCATGGTGGTGGGAACCAGGTGAGGAGTACAAAGACAAGCATGGTGGTGGGAACCATGAATGCCAACATGTACTGAAGCAGAGCATGATCCCCTCCCTTCGGAGACTGGGCCGCCGCGCAGTATTCCAACATGATAACCACCCCAAACACACCTCCAAGACGACCACTTCCTTGCTAAAGAAGCTGAGGGTAAAGGTGATGGACTGGCCAAACATGTCTCCAGACCTAATCCCTATTGAGCATCTGTGGGGCATCCTGGAGGAGCGCAAGGTCTCTAACATCCACCAGCTCAAGCGCAAGGTCTCTAACATCCACCAGCTCTGTGATATCTTCATGGAGGAGTGGAAGAGGACTCCAGTGGCAACCTGTGAAGCTCTGGTGAACTCCATACCCAAGAAGGTTAAGGCAGTGCTGGAAAATCATGGTGACCACACAATATAGACACTTTGGGTCCAATTTGGACATTTTCACTTAGGGGTGTACTTTTGTTGCCAGCTATTTTGACATTAATGGCTGTGTTGTTATTTTGAGGGGACAGCAAATCTGCAGGAGGAAACAGTTTATAAATGTAAACTTGTGTATTAGCCGCAACCATTTATTAACCCCTGTGGTTGAAAATGGGAAATTTTAAGCCGTGGTTTACAAATGGGAAATTACACGGCACAAACAGTATGAGGAAATTCATACCGTGGCCCATATGTGTGAACCTGAATGGTTTTATAGTGTTCATACATGAGTGGAATCAGAAGGTATTGTATTTTGTGTGAATTTGCCTTTGTTCAGTGTAATGGCAGGCGCAGTCCACAATTCAGCAGCTATTTCCCTCTAGTCTGTTCTCTCTCTCACTGCATGTTATCTGTGCTCCCTTAGGGGGCGCCGCGGGAGGAGGATATGCCCAGGTCATCCCTATGGAGGAGGTAAGGCAAACACAAAAGTAGTTCTCTCAGCTGGACGTGTGGCTTTAAAAGGGCCTAAAAAGAAACACATGTTAACACAGGCCCAGACACACCACGGTACTGTACTGTAGCGTTCTCTGTGGCTAAAGCATCTGTGAGGAGAAAAAGAGTGAGTGAGGGTGGAAGGGTAATGGAAGAGGGAGGCGGCAGACTTCAAAGACACACACTTCAGACGGGGCGCTACAGCCTCCCTGCTTTCAACACAAATACCAGAGCCTTTGAACTCACCCTCTTCTCTCTCTTTCTCACCATCCCTCCCACCTTCAGTGGCTGTTAAATGGATCTATAAAATACACTAAGGAGTCAGTTGGCTTGTATGGGCTCTGTGTAATGCGTGTGTCCCAGTTGTGTTCGCAGTATGAGACGGCGTAGAGCTTAATGAAAGATGAGTGATGTCTGACACCCCCGCACAACGTTCTTTGAAACTCGTCTCGATTTCAGTCCCTTTATTTTAGACTTCCTCCCTATACGTTTGGTGGAGTCGGACTTCATGATTTGTGTCCCTGAAGGATTTCTTTTGCCCTCTTTCTCCCTCCCTCTTTCTCCCTCCCTCTGTCTCCCTCCCTCTGTCTCCTCCGCTCTGTTGTGTAGTTCAACCTCCATTTGACAGGTGATATTCACGCCATCAGTGCAGCCAATAACCTGGTGGCGGCGGCCATTGATGCCCGGATGCTGCACGAGGCCACCCAGACTGACAAGGTGACCCCAGTGCTGGTTTTGACCCTGTGCCCTTCCATCTATTTGGCTGTATTCACCTTACCATCTATAGTGCGAGTGTGATATCACAGCGTGTCATGCAAATGACCTTGCTAAGCATTTATTTTATAGGCCTGACATGAGAGAAACCTGAGTTATGTAGCATCACCCATTAAACGCTCAGAATGTATATGATGATAGATGATTTATCGTCAATTGATTTATCCATACTGTCTCTGTCCAGGCTCTCTACAGCAGACTGGTCCCTTCAGTGAATGGAGTCAGGTGCTTCTCTCCCATCCAGGTGGCCAGGTTGCGAGTAAGTCCACCCAAGTCATTCACCAAAGTCCTTCGTACTGCCTGCCACTTCCTCTCCCCAAGGCCTCCACTAGGTGGCCTCGGTGAGCTGGTGTGTTTGTAGTCCAACACCCCCCTTCTCCATAACTAATATCTCCGCAGCCAGATCACCTCAACTGCACTGTATGCTTCTGTATTTAGTTTACAGCTTGGGAGATGTGTAACTGTTTACTGTGCTGGTTTAAAATGAGTGTTGATAGAGTGCCTTAGTGAACAACTTTAATGAGGCGCCTGAAACTTGGGATCTCTCCCGCCCCAACTGCCTCAAAGGATATGACCAAACACAAGGTCTTCATGTGGTCATTCTATTAATCCCTAAAATGGATGAAACCCAGTATTTAAACAAATACCCTCAAATAACATTTTAGAAACTAAACTTTAACCACACAATCATTGTTTGATTTCAAATCCAAACTTTGGAATATAAAGTCAAAAGAAAAATGCTTACTGTTCCATTAGTTATGCAGGGCACTGTATTCCTTGTTAATACCTTCGATCTCTTTCATATTTGCGACATGTCTAACATCATATATACCTTGTTGTCTTGAAACTTGCTGCTCTCTCACCCAGGAAGGGCAGGGTAGAGTGAAGGCAATAAAACATTTCTCTCTCCCCACTAATCTGTTTGATAGTACTTCATAAAGAAATAAGTTAACTGCTTGTAAAAATAACTAAATATATTATGTTGATTGGCAGATGTATCAGTAGTATGCATTTTTCCCACCTCCAATGTTCTTAGAGTTTTATACAGACAATGGGAATGTCACACCTCTCTATGCTACTGTGTGGCTTAGTGGTCTCAGTGGAACGAGTGCAGTTTATGTTGTGATGGATGAACTGCAACCGACATGTCTAACATTGTAAATCACTTGTTGGACTGTGTGTCCTGAAACGCTGCTCTCTCCCTCAGGAAGAGCAGGTTAGACTGAGGGCAACGGAAAATGGCTCTCTTAATTTCTCCTAGTTTAGAAATACATTAACAGTGCCAAAAACAATAATATATTATATACTGACAAACAAGTAGTATAGATATTTTCTCCACTACTACTGTTCTTAGTTGTATACAGACAATTAGTATTTTCGTTTCTGTTCGTCTTACGTCTATTTTTAAGTTCAGCTGTTTTAATAGAAGTGAATATAGTTACCGGGAACTTAAATCATTATGAAATTTGTTTTCATTATAGGTGGGCAGCTGTATAGCTATTAGCTGTTGGTTTGTAATTACAATGTTTGGTACATAAAGTTTTGGATTAGCACAACAACAGTGTGTTGGCCAGTTGTCACAACAGCTGGCATTGCCCCATGAATATCTCCTTTTGAACCCCCCCCCCCCCTTGTTCATCACAATCACTTCTACTTCCCCTTGTTCATCACAATCACTTCTACTTGTGGCCTGGCTGAACAAGGCTTGCCTAGTTTTTCCTTCTTGTTTATTTACTTAAATTATTATTGTTTTAGGAATGGTTCTGTAAGTAAGCTTTTCAGTTAGTCTTCAACCCCTGTGAACAAATCATTGTAAGAGATTAGGCAGCGCCACCAAACCAATTTCCATTGTGAATAGGTCATGCTCCTTGTATAATTAACTGGCCGCCCGATGAGTCATCTTTAAGGATCAGACAGTTGACTACCTTAAAATGGTGATGTCCATTCTAAAATGGCCTTTTGGGTTCTAGAGGCCTGAACTTGTGGTTAGGCTCTGTATTCATTTAACCCCTTAAGATCTTCAGCTTCTCAGGCTTAACAGCCAGTAAGTCCATGCTAGATGAGAAGGAAAACAAGACTTATTACACTTCGTAAGGGGTGACGTTAAGCACTCTGACCACAATCCATGCTTCAAGACAGGATGATTATTAATCTTTCTTTCTCTCCTGCTGTAGCGTTTGGGCATCAATGAGACTGACCCCAGTGCTCTCACGCCCCAGGAGGTCAGCTCCTTTGTCCGCCTTGACCTCGACCCTGCCAAGGTGACCTGGCAAAGAGGTAGGACCCTCCAATCAGTTTGTTATTGGTGTTATCAGGAACCCCCTCCCCCCACACGTTTTCCACCCCCCTGCATGAATTGTTTATTAATCGGAAACTATTGCGCATGTATTCCTTTCTTTGGCTATACTGGCTGTGCCTGGTTAAGACTATTACCTTTGTAAGGTTGCATCAAATATTTTTGCATGTTCAAATGAGCAGCTGGTCAGTAAATACAGGAGGTCTTTAAGTGGAAAACAGATCAGCAGCATGTTCGGGTGGACATGGGCTGGGACGACCAGGTGGGCTGTGGGCAGTGACAGCAGGTGTTCTCAGGCATAAACTGAATCCGCAACACAACCCGGTTGTCAGGTCCAGCTAGATGTCGTCAGGTCAGGTAGTCCTGTAGGTTGTCAGGTAGTCCTGTAGGTTGTCAGGTAGTCCTGTAGGTTGTCAGGTAGTCCTGTAGGTTGTCAGGTAGTCCTGTAGGTTGTCAGGTAGTCCTGTAGGTTGTCAGGTAGTCCTGTAGGTTGTCAGGTACATCTACAGTGGGGGAAACAAGTATTTGATAACCTGCAAAATCGGCAGTGTTTCCCACTTACAAAGTCTGTAATGTTTATCATAGGTATTCTTCAACTGTGTGTGACAGAATCTAAAACAAAAATCCAGAAACTCACATTGTATGATTAAGTAATTAATTTGTATTTTATTGCATGACATAAGTATTTGATATTTTTGAGTCATTTTCTTGTCTGAATAATTGCAAGTATGTTTGCTCAAAGTATGTCTTAATTGTGTTTGCAGAGTGAGTGTGGCCATTTCATTTACAAATACTCATGGTCGAAGTGTGTACTTCATTTAGTATTGGAATGCCTTCTGTCCCTTTAAGGACAGGGGTATCAAACTACTTCCATGGATGGTCTTGTGTCTACTGGCTTTTGGTTTCTCCTTTCATTTGGTTTCAGTTAAGACCTAGACAATCAGGTAAGGGTAGCTCCTAACCTATTAGTGACCTTGATGAATCAGTCAAGTACAAGGTTGGGGTGAACCTGCAGGCACTCAACTGTCACTTGTACTCAAGGGAGTGACCTAAGCTCTGTTGACTAAGCACTGTTCATTAGATGCACAGCATTATTTTGGGGTCTACCATTGCTTTTTCTGGCTTCAACTTTTCACAGGATATAAATTACTTATGGACAAAACATGAAATTCTTGTAACTTTTTATTGCATTAACATTCGTTTTCATTTATTGTAAATATATGTAATGCAAGTAAACCCTCTCCAGATAGATAGCTTTACCATATTTTTTAAGTTGGCCTAAGACTTGCACAGTACTGTTTATACTGTATAAGAAACATTTATAAATTGTCAAATGATTTGATGACCCAGGTTGAATGTTTTTAAATGTTTTAGGCAAATACCTTTGAAAAATACTTTGAATTGCCTGGTGGCTGGTACCCTGGTTGGTTGGGTCCTTTTTTGAATTAATAATTCAGCTTTTCACCAAAGGATGTTTGTCTTTTGTGGTTTCCTGTTGTCTTAAATGGTGGTTAACCTCAGAAAAAATTACTCAATTCTATTATTAGGCATTTAGACCAACTGTGGCGTGTGACAGAATTTCCTCATACCATCTCTCTTGGCACTTAGCAAGTCTGTTTCTTTTCTGATACAATCACTCATGAATGTTTCCTGGTTCATAAGTTCAAAATGGTTGTCCATTCCCCAAGTTTTTTTCAGAACATACCAATTAAATTAAAATGTTTAACCCAGGTGGGTCTTGTTTAAGTCTGTGAGCATGTATTTATGTCTATTTAATTAACCCCTCCTGCTCCTACCTAACCTGCGCCCATATTTACGGTCTGTGAGAAATGTGGTTTTATGAAGGATGTGTATTTTGTTCTTGGCTCATGCTTGTTATGCAGAGGTTTCTTTGTATGTCTGTGTCTGTCTGGCTTAGTTACATGCCCATCATCTGTGAATTTAATAACATTGACAACATCTGTCTGAATTTATTTTACAGTCCGTCAAACCAGGACATTTCAGGGTTGGTTTTTCAGGGTTATATGTGCTTTTAAGGCTGTTTATGAATTAACCTTAAAGTTGGCCTCTATCAGAGGTTTTTGACATCTCCGAATCACCCGGATGTTTTAAAACCAATCATAATAATTGGTTTGTAGTGCATCGAGTGTGAGTGTGTTTTGAGTATATTCATGAATATATTTCTGTCTTGCAGTTGTTGATACCAATGATCGTTTCTTGAGGAAGATAACTGTGGGACAGGCCAACACTGAGAAGGGACACATGCGGGAGGTATGTTGCCTGTCTTAAATGTCACATTATATAATTATGTGCATGACTGCTTGGTGACAATGTCTTAATGTCTTTCCAACAACTAATTTGCACCCATATGTCCATTAATTACGTTTGAGGGTACTGTACATGTTATCAACATGCGTCTGATTAGGGGTTACGTGTCGTTTGAGGGTACTCCGCATACACTGCATGCACAATTATTAGGCCAGTGAGTACACTGATTGTATTATTATTTCTATGCACATTTTCCAACTCCAAACCATATAAACTTGAATGCTCATTGGATTGAATCATTTTCAGGTGATATGTATTTGTGAAATGAGGGAGGGTGTAGCAACAGTGAATAACACCTTATATCAAGATGTACATGATTATTAGGCAGCTTCATGACCTCAGGTAAAATCGGCCAAAAGAGATTCATTAAGGATGAGGTATTTGGACCTTTTTGGGTTGAAGATAGACAGAAACTCAACTCCCATACCTACTGCCAGTTTCTGGGAGGTACTTTCTTCAAGCAGTGGTATAGGAAGAAGTCCCCAGAATTCAAGAAGGCCATGATCTTTATGCGGGACAATGCTCCATCACATGCATCTAAGTACTCCACTGCTTGGCTAGCAAGAATAATGACCTGTCCCCCTTTCCTTACCTAAATCCTATTTAGAACTTGTGGACCCTTCTAAAACGAGATTTACAGTCAGGGAAGACAATACACTTCTTTGAACAAAATTTGGGTGGCTGTGGTTGCTACTTCAGCTTTTGGAAAACTAGGCCTTATCAGTGAAAACCCTCTTCATTCAAAATATATGCATATTGATAATAAATTAAAAGCTGCCCCTGTTCTCTCAATTTGATCTTATGGCCTTTCCTCATCGCTGCAACTCCCGCCATTCACGTGAGGGCCTACGAGGCTGTCTTGGTTGCCCCAGAGAGAGAATCCGACTCATGTGTTAGTGGTTAATGTCAGTCTACCTGCCAGTGCTGTGTTGTACATTAGGGCTCTGTCTGTTTGCTCTTGATCAGTCTGCTGTTCTCTCTTGTGTACATGTCCCAGTCATCTGCGTCATCCTCACTGATTGCATTTGACACATTTTATCTCAGGTTTTGGATTATGTTTATGGCCTTTTTGTTTTTCTTTTGACCCCATTTAACATGTGACCAGTGAGATGCTTTGTTTACGTGTGTTCAGTATGCGTTTCTGCATGTAATATTTGTTTCTAATGCATAGACCCAGTTTGACATAGCGGTCGCCAGTGAGATAATGGCTATCCTGGCCCTGACGGATGGACTGGGAGATATGAAAACCAGACTGGGACGCATGGTGGTGGGCAGCAGCCGCAGTGGGCAGCCTGTCACAGCAGAGGACCTGGTAAGTGTGTGTGTGTGAGGGGTGGTTGGGTCAGCTAATGCTGATGGCTGTCATTGTCACGTCTTTACCTCATCTTTTCCCCTCACAACCTTCCTTACAGTCCTGTGAACTGGTGTTCTGGCTGTGTTTGCCAGCATCTTCGCCTGCCTGTCAGATTACCTCAGTGAACTGTCCCATTAGTTAATTTAGATTTAGTCTCGGACAAGCCACTATGAGGTGTTACGCAGGAGGAGCTCCAACAAGCATGTTGAATGTAGTGTTTTTATTCAGGCTGTTTCCTTAAGAGGTCAAGTGCATGGTGTAGTTTGTGGTTAGCTCCCCCACCAGGTTGTTATGGGTTTAACCCTGTGCTACCCTGTACCAGCATTGGCCTGAGTGTTTATTAATGGAATGTAGCGGGTTGGTTGCCAGAGTGACATTGGAACAGGAGCCCTTAACATGGGTCATATTTGACACACAATGGCTCTTGAGCTCCATAGCAGTCGCCTTCCCCGTGGGGCCATGATGGTCCAGATGGCTCTGATTTCCCCCCAGCTGAATGTACCGCCATAATAAAGGCCTTGAACGACCCTTTATTCTGTTACTCTGGCATTCCTGATTATCCGTGATGGGAAAACACCACACCAGGCCAAATGGGAATCTGGGAACGATAAGCAGTGGAGGAAAGGGATTTTGCCTAAGGCTGCAAGTTGGATCGAATTTACCTTGGAATCACCGTATTGACATGGGCAATGTCAATATTGCATTACATTATCTTAAACTGCCACTAAGCCGCATGTAACATCAGTTGAATAATTTCCTCCTTTTTTCTGATCCTCATGTTCTGCTCCCCTTCTGCACACCAAGACCCACCTCCTGTCACTCAAGCAGCACACTTCCTCTGTGTTTTGATTTGCTCTCTAGTTGCATGCTGTTCTTTTAGGTGAAATGCTGTCTTCAGAAAACAACAATGCTACTCAAATGTTTTTAAACGTACTGTAAATCATTTTCATTTCCATTATTTCAAAAGGCAAGTTTTTCGATCTGTATCACGTGTCAAAGTCAATCGAATTGTCAAATAAAATGTCAACAAAATGTTTTGCCCTTTCTGTGCATCAACAAAAAAAAGGTATTTAATTGAGATGACTGATGCCTGGTGTCTGTCGCTCGGTCTCTCTCAGGGTGTGAGTGGAGCGCTTGCTGTGTTGATGAAGGATGCCATCAAGCCCACCCTGATGCAGACCCTTGAGGTGAGTCCCTATCACACATTGTTCAAGCTTGTTGCAGATAAATATATTAACACCCTTTCATTTTTCTAAAATATTTCAAATGTTTCTGAAATGAGCTGACGTGGGGGGGGTTGTAAGTTGGGTTTCCACAATCATTGGATTTTTAATGTTGTTATCCATGGTAGCTCACAATCAAATCTGATCTTTTCTTCATCATATGAGGTCTACACTGGAACAGTGATTATGTTAAAGATAGCCGGCAGCTTTTTTGTTTGGGAATGTGAAGAAAATTCCACCTAGGCTATCAATCTTAACTGATACATTTGCCATTAACAAAAAAATCCAATCCTCTGCAATTTGGGTGTAGCTATGAGGCACGAGGCAGGGTCGATCCTCTCTGCTGTATTATCCTCCAGAGGTTGGGTGTAGCTATGAGGTAGAGGCAGGTCGATCCTCTCTGCTGTATTATCCTCCAGAGGTTGGGTGTAGCTATGAGGTAGAGGCGGGTCGATCCTCTCTGCTGTATTATCCTCCAGAGGTTGGGTGTATCTATGAGGTATGAGGCAGGGTCGATCCTCTCTGCTGTATTATCCTCCGGAGGTTGGGTGTAGCTATGAGGCACGAGGCAGGGTCGATCCTCTCTGCTGTATTATCCTCCTGAGGTTGGGTGTAGCTATGAGGCACGAGGCAGGGTCGATCCTCTCTGCTGTATTATCCTCCGGAGGTTGGGTGTAGCTATGAGGCACGAGGCAGGGTCGATCCTCTCTGCTGTATTATCCTCCGGAGGTTGGGTGTAGCTATGAGGTAGAGGCAGGTCGATCCTCTCTGCTGTATTATCCTCCGGAGGTTGGGTGTAGCTATGAGGTAGAGGCGGGTCGATCCTCTCTGCTGTATTATCCTCCGGAGGTTGGGTGTAGCTATGAGGTAGAGGCGGGTCGATCCTCTCTGCTGTATTATCCTCCGGAGGTTGGGTGTAGCTATGAGGTACGAGGCGGGTCGATCCTCTCTGCTGTATTATCCTCCGGAGGTTGGGTGTAGCTATGAGGTACGAGGCAGGTCGATCCTCTCTGCTGTATTATCCTCCGGAGGTTGGGTGTAGCTTTGAGGTACAAGGCCGGGTCGATCCTCTCTGCTGTATTATCCTCCGGAGGTTGGGTGTAGCTATGAGGTACGAGGCGGTTCGATCCTCTCTGCTGTATTATCCTCCAGAGGTTGGGTGTGTTAGTCCAAGCATTAACCCAGCCTCTCCACACATCTGGGTCTCATCATACTCTGAGACATGACCGTTCACACACACGTGCCCTGGCTGTCCCATGTCAGTGCCTGTACCCAATACTCTCTTAGGGGGTGGAGATAGAGGGAGACTGAAGGATTAAAGTGATAGTGCTGTACCACATCTGACTCTGCCTGGGCTTGTTTACATTATGCCAGAGAGAATGAAATGCTACATAGATTTATCTTTACCACGTCATTTTCGAGAAGTGCAACACAGAATTGTAGCCTTTAATCACAGGAAAATCGAGTGATATGCATTTGCACTGTATGGACTTGATACAGTTCAGACATGTTTGTTTTCACCTTAGCGAAACTCTGGGGCTCAGAAATGCAGCACATACTACCTTGGAAGAAGATTTGAGTATACTTTTACGTGACAAAATTATCTAGCGTCTGAAGTTTTCTTGTTTGCTAAAGTCAATTTCCGGTTTAGGGTCAAACTTAATTTATTTTATTGTTAGAATTGGGGTTTCTTTAAGATCCAGGCGTTGTTGGTTAAGTTTAGGGTTAAGGTATACATTACATCTAGCTAAAGTTTAGGCATAAATGTTAGATTAAGGTTAGGGTTAGGTTTAGGGTTAAGATTAAGGCAAGGGCGCATGCAATTTCTATTTTCTGTTCCCCCTGTGTGTGTCCCTGTCTCTCGCACACACATGCGCGCGCGCGCACATTCACTTGGGTGGAGCTGTCTGACTTTGCACAGTATGGGACCTAGGTCGTATTGTTAAACCTAGCCCTCGGCTACAGGCTTTGAAGAGTGTCTGTCGTAGGATATCAGGATGCTTGCCATTGTTGGACATTCCAATCTAATTAAGCTACTTGATGATATCATAATGGGAGCTGTAGAATTCATTCTACTATCCTGTTCAGACAAATACAGTTGTGTAAATTGCATCCATTTATTACTTTGCAGACAAGTACCTCATCAGAAACTGGGAATGTTATATTCAAGTATTTTGAAATCTGAGAATTATAAATTGTGTGTATCCATTTTCTGTCAATTTTTGAGTCTGCAACTAAATATCTTGTTAAATGGGTCAGCATAGTTTTTGCAGCGTTCCTCACAAAAACAGAATATACTACTTTTCTTTTTTTCTTTCAGTTTTTATGTAGTTTGGCAATTTTTATTAAACACATCACTGTTAAAGACTGAAAGAAGAAACTGCTACTATAGTTTTTTATGGGAATACGCGATCATAGAACCATAGAACCCAAAGCAATTATTATTAACTGATTTACTCAAAGGCAGATTGACAGAACACCTTTTGGGCTCAAATGACATTGTGGGCTCGGATCACATTCACATTTCAGTTGCTAACCCAGTTTTAACAGCTAGGCTACCAGCCACTGTATAACTCATGTTTATAAATCACTGTGGAAACTAAGATTCTGAATCCCAGGGTGTCAAACTCGCTCAGTAGATCAAGTGATAGTACCCTTTGTGCTTTCAGTTTTAACGTCAACATCAATGTCAGTGTTACTCAATTGAATGCGTATGTATGAGAATTGAAGTGGTAGGAGGACAGTAGGAGATTGGTAGGTTTCTTTGAATAGTTGCATGCTTTTAGGTTGGAGTTTTAGTAGAGATTACTCTCTTGTCGCTCTGGGTGGTGTTGCAGAGATTTGTTTTTAAAATATGAGAGGAAACATTACGGTTCTGTTTTGTGGAACTTTTCCTGTCTTGTTTTCCTGTGTTTCGTGTCTGGATGCGTATCAGGACTGACCAGGCTTACAGGGTCCATGGGAATTTTTCATTTAGCTAGAGCCTCTTTGCCCCTGTGTGTGTGCACGTATGCATGTTTTCACAGATGGACCAAGGTCTGTGAAGGGAGATGGGGGGGCAGGGGGAAACATAAGTGGTCCCGCTATACGTGTCTATAGTTGAGAGGGCCTGTTTTCCTCTAAGTGATTTCTCTAAAGGGTCTGAGAAACACCCACAGCCAAACTGCCTGTGAATCAAAACACTGTACAGACGCAGTGCTCACAAACCTGCCTGCCTGGTCAATGTAAATGTCAACCAAAGGTCCATAGAAGTCCAGTTGTGTTGTAAGTGTTTACCATGGGGAGCTATGTGCTCAACTAGGCTGCTGTTGTGGCTCTTCAGGGTTCTTACTCTCTTGGGCCCCATGGATGCTGCTTTTTGTCTCGCAGAAAACCCCAACAACTGCATGCTAGCACACTCCCAACCCGCACACTGTCCTCTGACCAGTGCATTTTATCTAACACGCTCCAGGCTTTGATGTGCTCTCTGGCCTTTTACATAACCACTCACACTCTAGGAGTGATTTCTTTTGCTTGGCGCTTCTTACAGTGGCCTGGTGAGGACGGTCTTGAGTTTACACAGATGTGACTGCAACTGATTAGTTGTGGTGGTCATGGAATTTCTGACGATGGTTATTGGTCCGCTAAACGATTGTGGTCACCGTAACAACCGTTTGAATAGCGCAACCTTTTTTTGTTTCCAGTGCTGATCCCATGAAAGCCATGTTGCCTGGATTAGCTTACACCACTTGACGCATTCAAGATGGGTTATATGTAAACAGATGGGATGATGAGTACCAAACAATGGAAGCTAGGAGTTTGTCAAGCTCTAGTCTCCTCGGTTGCTGCTGTCCATTAGAAAAACCTGTAGCAAAGATTTGTTTAATTAAACCAAGGAGGCCCTGAAGCTGTCGTTTCAAATGGTAGGCTAGTAAAGCAGAGTTGACCGAACCTAGAAAAGGAGGTGGGCAGAGCCAATCACAAGCTGGTGCCATAAATTGGTCAGGAGCATTCTAGAATATTTATTTTAGGAAAAACCTAGTTATGCGTGCTCTAACCATAGTTACATTTTGCAACACTGCTGCTAAGCACTATATTTTTTGCTTTAGCAAAAAGTAACATTGAAAATCTTGGTCCTTTCTGTTCATGACATTGTTCCTTAAACGGATGTTTGTATTGGGATTAGTTCTCCCTGTGGTGAGTGACAAAAATTACCTGATGCTTCAGATTTATAACTCTCTCTGTCTAGGCTTCTAGCTTATATGTTATTTACCATCCCACTCGATTACATGTTTGTCTTGACTTTTTCACCCAATCACCTCGCCTCCATTCAGATTAAGTAGCTGCATTCCTAATGACTCTTCCATTTATCAAACTTCCATTGGCACACGCAGGCTCTATGATTGTATTGCTGCTTAGATGACTTGTGATTGGCCTAGATCAACAAGCTAAGCCCCACCCAGGAGAAGCCACAGCAGCGACAAAAGTTATATAACCTTATCTGCTTCTCTACTGTGGCAGACATTTCAGGTCTCCCAATAACTTAATCTGCCCTTGATCATTATTGAAAGTCTATGGGGTGACCCCTAAATGCCCCTGTTTAATGTTTTGACAATGTTCCTACTGGTTGATTATTCTGCTGAGCCATGGAATATTATCTATTGTTTGATAGAGATTTTGCCTTCATCTCCCATCCCTCATGTTTCATCCCCCTTCTCTTTTTTTCCTTGGAATGGAGAAACGGATGCCCTTTTATTCCGTTCCCATTTTCATCTGTGAATGCCAGTAGCTTATATTTCCTGAATGTCTTTCCCAGGAGGGGATGGAGTGAATGGTGTCACACCCAACCGAACTCCAACCAAAGTTGAGGGGTACTGATCACACGCAGTTTGACCCTGTTTATGTTGCGTGAGCAAGCTTTCCTATCAAGGCGGAAACACAGTGGAAAGGGTTGTGCCTTTCTCATACTTATCATTTAGATTTTTCTGTTTGCCTCAATGGCTTTGCAAAAAGGGATCCTATTTTTGGAGAAATTAGACAGTGGACAGCATGTCAGAGGCTGATTAAACGACCGATTTAGCACCCTCTGGAAAAGGGGTCTATATATGTGGCCAGGTAGAGCAACACAAGTTTTAAACTAAATGAATGGGGAGAAAAGTAAGAGGATTGCAACTCTTTATACTCCCTCTACCGTCACACGCCCAAACAGTGAATAAAGCCTTCCCACGCAACTTTTCCTTTCTTCACAGATTTCACAACTCCTAATCTTCCTCAGAATATCCTTACAGAGGGTTTTCAGTTCTCTTCGTCAAGTTTAAGTTGCCCATACCCCAGTTGCATCTCGTCAGATATATAATCCATTGAGTTGCCCATACCCCAGTTGCATCTCGTCAGATATATAATCCATTGAGTTGCCCATACCCCAGTTGCATCTCGTCAGATATATAATCCATTGAATTGCCCATACCCCAGTTGCATCTCGTCAGATATATAATCCATTGAGTTGCCCATACCCCAGTTGCATCTCGTCAGATATATAATCCATTGAGTTGCCCATACCCCAGTTGCATCTCGTCAGATATATAATCCATTGAGTTGCCCATACCCCAGTTGCATCTCGTCAGATATATAATCCATTGAGTTGCCCATACCCCAGTTGCATCTCGTCAGATATATAATCCATTGAGTTGCCCATACCCCAGTTGCATCTCGTCATGTATATAATCCATTGAATTGCCCATACCCCAGTTGCATCTCGTCATGTATATAATCCATTGAATTGCCCATACCCCAGTTGCATCTCGTCATGTATATAATCCATTGAGTTGCCCATACCCCAGTTCCATCTTGTTAGGGATATAATCCATTGGCTGCTGGTGGATGGTTGCCTGGTATATTTAGACCGGCTCTGTGGAGCAATAGTGGCTCCTCTGTGATTGTGTGTAGAGGCGTAGCTCACTGTAATGTGTGTTTGTTTTTACTGGGCTGTATTGGAATTCCCTTGGGGTAAGGATTTAGCTTGTGTTCTCTCTCCATGGTTCTAGGGTACTCCAGTGTTTGTCCACGCCGGGCCATTTGCCAACATCGCCCATGGCAACTCTTCAGTGCTGGCAGACAAGCTGGCGCTGAAGCTAGTTGGAGAGGACGGCTTTGTAGGTAAGTGTTTGCTGTGCAGTGTGCAAGTAATGCGCAGTCCCAGAAAACCACACGCACAGTAACTATGGCCAGCTGTGTTTCTCCAGCGTACAGTATGGGTGGAGACACGCACGCACTCACATGCGCACACACACACTCTGGTAAGGAATTCAAATGCTAAGTTTCCTGGGAACTCAAGGGCTGAACTTTAGCCTAGTTCAAGGCTTCCCGGTACCTTTGGCCCACATTCCTCTGAGTCCTGCCCTGGGCCGGCCTCTAGCATCTGGTATCTCAAGGATGGTTCTTGGAGGAGTCTATGATCCATACCAGGTTTCTGGAGCTTTCTAGGAACTTTGGACAGGTTTCATTGGAGGAAGCAGGTTTGGTCACTGTCCCCAGAATGCTTTAGTGAATCGGCCTCGTCCCATTAATGTCAGAGCATGCCTCACGCTTTCTCCCTACGTTCACCTGGTCTCTTTCCCTCTTTCTCGCTCTCCTCTTTCCCCTCGCTCTCCTCGGTCTCCCTCTCCCCTCAGTCTCTGTATGCCTCTTTCTCAGTGATGGTGTGTTTTTGTGGTGATGAATGGTCTTTAAGGGACTGTCGGGTGTGTTTGTTGTTCCAGTTAGATCCCCAGTAATGACACGTCACGTAGTTCGTGTTTCTGTGTGGCCTCCCTCATGCCAAGGTAGTAGCTTTGCGCCACTGACCTGAAGGAATGTGTAGTCAACACGCTGCCAGCTCCGAGTTTCACATCACAGTCAGGGATGAGCCCCCCTTTCCCTTGTCTTGCCTCTCTCTGTTTCTTCCACTCCTCTCTGTGTTTGTTGCCTCTCAGGTATTTGAGGAACTTTCCCTCTGCTCAGAAGCTCCAAAGGCAACGGTGACACCCCCTCCTCCTCTCTCCCCACCCCTCCCTCCCCCTGCTTAAGCATAAGGCTGTTCTCAAGTAGAATCTAATTTCCACTCCATGGTACCGGCTCACCTCTACTCACCTCCACTCTACTCGCTTTGGGAGGTTTTCCACCACATAGTACTCGGTGCTACACGCTTCGCCTCGGTTCGTTTTCCACTGCAGATAATACCCTGCACCCGCCCATAGTGACATCCCTGGAAAACTGTCATAACGTGTCTGTGAATGCACATTAATACTGAACAATATATACAGGTTTCAGAACATCATATGCTGCCATCCAGATGATGTATTTTTCGGGGAAAGCCTTGCTTATTTCAGCAAGACAATGGCAAACCATGCATATCATTCTACACGTCTTACAACAGCATGGCTCTGTAGTAAAATAGTCTGGGTGCTAAATTTGCCTGTTTGTAGTCCAGTCCTGTTACCCATTGAAAACATTTGGCGCATTATGAAATGAAAAATATGACAAAGGTGACCCAGAGCTGTTGAGCAGCTGCAATCCTATATCAGGCAAGAATGGGAAAACAACAAAAAAAGAATGGGAGAACATTTTACTTTCAATACTGCAGCAGTTGGTCTCAGTTCCCAAACTCTTAATTTCTAAATTTGTCACGAGCCATTCATTTTGTAGGTCACTTGATGTCATCCTATGGTTGTTGAGTGACATTCAAATTAGTTTTGTCCCCCAAGTGGGCGTTCCCATATGCTGTGATGTCATGTGAAAACTATTAATGAACACAATACTTTGCTTTCCTTTTGGCAAAGTACTCTCCCCTTGCAAGTGAATCACCGTATAAACAAGCTCCAAGTTGTGCCGATTTCTCTTTGCTTGATTATGGCATCTACAAAAGTTAGTTAAACAGTAGATGCACTTAAATACCTTACTTTCATATAGAAAGATGTATATGATCATTTAATATATTCTAGGATAGACAAACACATTTGCTGGCTTAACATACAGTAGTTACGTTATAGTAAGCTATAACTGAAACTGTATACGGTTATATTGCGACTGTTTCTGGCATGGAATAGTTCATCTTCAGTCTCGCTAGCAATTGCTCAATTCTTATGATTATTCCTAGGATGTTAGTAGATACTAGTAAGCCGATTACTAGCTAATAAGCCATTACAATGGCCAGTGGCAAAAGCAATGCAGTTAATAGACTGAGGTAAACTTAATAAGAAACTTAGTCAATTTAACACAATCCTCAATGGAGTCTAGCGACTGCTGAAATGTGTAATGTCGTGGCGGAGTGGTTAAAAATTGTGCCTCTCATGTGGAAGAATCTATTGACAGCAACAACATTTATTAATTCTTTCTGGTAGATTCCACGATTCTCTCGTCTTTTCACTTGATGAAAAAATTAGTAAAGCTTATTAATCACTAATACACTGTTAAAACGGCCAGTGGCAAACGCCATACATAGATGCTATTTGTGGTGGAGGTCAACTTAGTAAGAAACGTTAGTCAGTTTAACTGTATCAATGTAATTCACGAATGGCCAATTAACTATTAAAATGGCCAGTGGCAAAAGAGGATTTATTCACATAGAGACAAGAGGCAATACTGACACCCAGCAGATGTACAGCTACATTGTGTAGTGATTAATGACACAACCTTTCACGTGGGCGAACCGGGTTCAAATATCAAGATAGCAACACTTTCTATTGTGGGCCGGCTGAATTAGGTTTTCCTTGTTTTTTGTTAAATAAAACCTAAATTGCTACAGAACATTTTCATAGTTTTCCAGGTGTCATAACACCTTACATGGTAATTTGACCCAACCAAATGTTAATTGATCAAACATTTGTGAGAGAATTGCTAACATTTTTACTGCACCATAGGGGTCATTTGGGGTCCTGTTTTGTGATGTAATATCCTGTTCATAGTTTTCTTAGTTATATTACATAAAATGCTTTTTCTTGTCGGTTGCACCAATTGACATTTGTCTGAGAAATGCACTTCTCCGAAAGGTTTTTGTAAAATGTTTAACATAGCTTTCACAACATTTAATAATTCAAATAATGCTAAACACTTTTTAGTATTGAGTAAAATAACCAATTTTGTTCTCTGTATCTATGTTCGGACTATTGCACCTCACGTTTTGGAGCTTCGGGACACCAATAATCAAAAAAACATGTATTTCAACAACATTTTTATTGGCTCCTCATGAAGTAGATATCGTAGAATAATTTCATATATGACATTTTATTTATTAAAAAAAATAAATTTCTGAAAAAGAATTGCTTCGGTCACAAAATGCACGTCATGTCATTGACCCATGTAAACTTCTGGATCCGATATCCATACTTTTTACAATAATCTGAATAGTTTATTTGTCTGATATAACTGCTGATAAAATATTGTTTTAAATGCACTTCTCTGGCAGCAGCATCTCTCTGAAAGGTTTCTGCTCAATGTCCCGCCCGCAGAATAATCAGATTGGTTATAAGTAAATAGCCAATCAACACTGTCATATTTGTAAGATAGCTAACTTGGTAGCTAACGTTCTTAGTATGGTAGCAATTAATATATAACAATACATGCCCGTATGTTTACATACTTTTTTTCACATGATGGTTGCTAGGTTTAGCATAAGTATCTGTATGAAATTTAAGTTCACATTAAATGCTGCTAAGGAGCTCCCTGCACTTTGTTCTTCAAAATATAATATTTAAACAGTTCTGTTTTCTAGTACTTCAAATTTTGAAAGTAAAAAATTCATTTTTACTGGAAATATACACTCACCTAAAGGATTATTTGGAACACCTGTTCAATTTCTCATTAATGCAATTATCTAATCAACCAATCACGTGGCTGTTGCTTCAATGCATTTAGGGGTGTGGTCCAGGTCAAAACAATCTCTTGAACTCCAAACTGAATGTCAGAATGGGAAAGAAATGTGATTTAAGCAACCACTCGTTACAACCGAGGTATGCAGCAAAGCATTTGTGAAGCCACAACACGCAAAACCTTGAGGCGGATGGGCTACAACAGCAGAAGACCCCACCGGGTACCACTCATCTCCACTACAAATTGAAAAAAGAGGCTACAATTTGCACAAGCTCACCAAAATTGGACAGTTCAAGCCTGGAAGAATGTTGCCTGGTCTGATGAGTCTCGATTTCGGTTGAGACATTCAGATGGTAGAGTCAGAATTTGGCGTAAACAGAATGAGAACATGGATCCATCATGCCTTGTTACCACTGTGCAGGCTGGTGGTGGTGGTGTAGTGGTGTGGGGGATGTTTTCTTGGCACACTTTAGGCCCCTTAGTGCCAATTGGGCATCGTTTAAATGCCACAGCCTACCTGAGCATTGTTTCTGACCATGTCCATCCCTTTATGACCACCATGTACCCATCCTCTGATGGCTACTTCCAGCAGGATAATGCCCCATGTCACAATGCTCGAATCATTTCAAATTGGTTTCTTGAACATGACAATGAGTTCACTGTACTGAAATGGCCCCCACAGTCACCAGATCTCAACCCAATAGAGCATCTTTGGGATGTGGTGGAACGGGAGCTTCGTGCCCTGGATGTGCATCCCACAAATCTCCATCAACTGCAAGATGCTATCCTATCAATATGGGCCAACATTTCTGAAGAACGCTTTCAGCACCTTGTTGAATCAATGCCATGTAGAATTAAGGCAGTTCTGAAGGTGAAAGGGGGTCAAACACAGTATTAGTATGGTGTTCCTAATAATCCTTTAGGTGAGTGCATACCAGCCCCAAATATTGGTAATTGGCCCTGGAACTAACATATCGGTTGACCCGTACTACTTGGAGTGGTTGAAAAATGATTTTTAATGACTTCAACCTACTTCAACTGCGGCTGCTCAAAAAGTTTAGAGTCAGTCGAGTTTCCATGACCCACTTTTACAAGTCAACCATTGAAAGCGTGCTTACTTTTTCCATGCTTGTCTGGTTCGGTCACGCAACCAGTAGGTTGTAGCCTCCCTTTCTTCACTTTTCTCCACCAGTATAATCAGGAAGGCTAAAAACATAATTGCGGACCACTCTCTTCCTGCTCACTATCTATTAAATATCTTGCCATCAGGAAGAAGATATAGGAGTATTAAGACTTCTTCATCACGTTTTAGAGACAGCACTTACCCTTTGGCTATTAGGCATCTGAATTTGCACTGATTATTGCATCATTCTATCAACTGTGCTCTTTATTGCCATGGGGTATTGTCTTTTGTCTGCAGGTTTTTGGTCTAATGTCCCATTTGTACTTATGATGTTTGTCTTTTAGGTGTTAGTTTTTATGTCTGAGAGTTGTACCAAGACAAATTCCTATCAACTTGTTGACATGGCAATACATTTAATTGAATACATTATATTTTTTGGCTTCAGTCAGTTTGCACAACTGGCCCTCATTTTAAAACGCATGTTAATTTGCTGAATAGGGCTGTCGCAATTATTACATTTACCTGATGGAGATTGTTTGAGCCAGATGGCAATTATTTCATAGACAATGCTCTTAATCTTTTTGCACAATATTTTGATTCCAAAGTCATGTTTCAAGGGTCCCTCAGTCAGGATGTCTAGCACATGGGAGCAGAAGAGCTTTTGACAGCTCTGCAGTAAATCATAGGCACAGATCACAATCCCGTTTTCTTAATTTCAGTATTTTTAAACATAGTTTAGAATGGTTTTGCTAAGGCACGGTTATGTAATTTAGCAAAATTATTTAAGACATTTGTTTCAGTCGCTTATCTGTTGCATCTACTCTGATCGACACAAAAAATACTTGAGTGTAAAATATTTGTACTAATATTGTAAGTCGAATTTTTTCATTTCAAGCCATATTTCGCAATTAGATCATGTACATTAAAATATATGGATAGAAATATAGGTTGTCCCATTGTATATTAAATGTTGATTTTAATTTTTTTTATACATAAGGAAGGCTGTTTCAAATAACTAGGCTATAATATTTGTAACAGAGTGAGAAGTGAAACGTCACGATGCCCAGTGAAATGTTATTGTCATTGCTTTGCAGTTGCGTTTTGTGAACAGCTGTCGTTAACAACATTGATTTAGTGGTAGGCTAGTTCCAAAGCAGAACACCACTGCACCGCTCTGGGCGCATGTATGTTTTAAGCCAAGTTGAGAGATGTGAGCCCAATAATTTGGAGGAGGCAGATTACTGTATTTGCTCCAGATAGGTGGCGCTCAAAAATGAAAAATGTGTATTTTTACAATATTATTATTGTAACATTTACAATATAGACAATTAAATTGTTAATCACAATTATTTGTGCCACAGTCATCCGCTAAAATGTCATAATCGTGACACCCCTATTTGCTGAACCCGCTTTGAAGTTTGACAGTATTTGGTTATGTTTTTACAGTGCATAAAGTTGACTTTCGCAAGATAATTCTTGTGCTTTAGTTGCAGTATGTGTAACTTTTTTGGTTGTTGACTAGATTAGATAAGAGTAACTGATAATTTACTAAGGGTGGGATATAATGTTACGCAGACTCCCATTTAAAGTGCATTCCACATCAAGATTCCAGCTAAGGAGTATTGCATACCTTGTGGTCTGGTCTGTCATGGAGGAGAGGGGACTCTTTTAGTCCCTTGTAAGAATGATACTGGGATTTCCCCTTTGTACAAAACCTTCACCTGAAGAAATATGGATACATTACAAACAACCAAACCTGTTGAAATGCTTAGTGAATGTAAGGGTTTGGTACATAGAAAATGTTATGTTCAAATATAATGTCCCTGCGTATGATTATTCAAGCAAATAACTCACTTTTCATAAGTTAGGGTTCAACCCTGAGCAAATAAAAGTTGTGAAAAGGAATATCAGTGACTATCTGTCTTTTCTTTTAACTGATAGGATTTTGTTTTTCCAAGAGGAACTGGCCTACTTTTCAGTCCTGTGTGTGTTTTGGCTGTGCTGCTGCTCCAGATATGTGACATGTAGTAACCCTGACCCAGCCCCACTACTACCCATTCTGTAGGCCCTCAGCTATTCCCAACAATTCTTACTGTCTCTGGCTTCTAATGAGAGTTTGAAGTCTTACTGTCACAGACCTGGAAACTAGGGAGTTCCTTCAGACATCCTCTGGATTAACTGTTGTTCTTTCTGTGTTTGAACTTATTTTACCATACCTGTAATGACGGATAGTAAAGCAAGGCATATTTTAGCGGGTAGGGGACATTTCCCTAGTTTTCATTTTGTCTAAGGGTTAGGGGATTAGGAAATAGTTTGGATCCCTATAAAGATACTGAAACTATGCGTATTTGTGTGGATTTTTGCAGTTGTCTGTGTCATTGAACAAACACTCATTGTGAAAGCATAGTCATTTATCCACTAGAAGATTTACCAAAATAAGTTTTTTCTCTGGTAAACTTAATTCTGCATTCCTATAGTAATTGCCAGTACTTGACAGTAATAACCTCTTTCCACTGCCAGGATTAACAACAAAACAAATTCTAACCTATGAAGAAATTCAAGAACACGGTCACCCATGTAATTTATTAAACTTGTAGCAAAATCCTCTGGTTATGTGGGGAGAATGTGGGCTTTCATTGTTGAATTATACAAAATAATCGGCAGTAGAACTTTTGAAATGGGCCTGTGTCTCAGCATGACAGAGGATGTGTTTTTGAAATTAACTTTAAGTAGAGTGAACTCTCTATTATGCTAACATTTTAACCTTCAGCAGACATTCTTTTCCAGGCTGACTTAAAGGAGTTAAGTCTTTCTGAAGGACAATACATTTAAATGTATTTACATTGGGTCCCTGCTCACAGATTTGATCTCGCAACTTTCCCGTCCCTGGTCAGAGTCTCTAACCACAAGGCTACCTGCCATGTCCTTTCACTCCTTCCTTACCTCTGTCTTTCCGTAACTCCATGTTACATTGCGTAGCCACAATGTAACCGAGCCTCAATGTCAACTGATAGTGTCTCATGGAAAACTCCCTCTTATATCCAGAAAATGGTTTGATAATTTTTCAGTTTATAATATTTGGAGCCAAGAACGCCCTTTCGTTGAGCCGTGCTCATTATACACAGGTCTGTTCTGTACTGGAAGAGATATACTTCAAATGAATTTGTCTAGCCTGCGGTGTCAGGGCCAGTTGACATGTTCTCCCTGTGTTAGCTCCGTTGTGAACGGTTTCAGTGTTGTGAACAGGCAGTTTATACAGTTCGTTTTGCTAGATGTTGTATAATTCCTATCTGGTGAAGAATTCATCTGGTTGCCTGTCTTCTTGCTTCCCGTACAATGGAGGCTCTGCCAGAACCCCTGTCTCAATAGGGCTGCCGGTACAGGTGTGGGTGCTCCTCTCCGTGCGTGCATGCGTTTGCATGCATGTGACACCCGCCTCCATGTTTTGGCTTCGTGTGTGTGTATGCCCAGGACGCCTTATCTTAACAGAGGATGTCGTTCCAGGTGGACTGTTTGCTTGTGTTGGAGTGTATTCAAGAGGCCCTCCAAGTGAACAGACCTCCAAGTGAACCAACCTCTCGCTCCAGTTTTATTTCCACAAAGACGGCAGGGAAAAGAGGGGAGGTAGAGAGAGAATAACATGGCTTGTGCCGACCATGCAGTGCTCTTTGTAGATGTCCCACAAAGCTGAAGGTTATTTAGTCCGTGTTTAGCTAAATTACACTAACACCAAGTAGAGCTCGGACAATAAACCAAAAGTGATTGACTCCAACCATACTGACCACTTACTGCAGACAATTTGCTGATGTCGCTCACTAGGATGACAATGAAATAGAATAGAATGGGAATGTTTGCTAATTCGGTCCTGGATTGATGTCTACCTTGTTGAACTAGTGCAAGTGAATCATATTCATGTTTTAATGTGTCAGGAATGCACTCATCCATGTGCCTAAGTTTCAGTGTCTATGTTACTCTAACGCCCCCTCTCACCTTTCTCTCTAGTTACTGAGGCTGGTTTTGGGGCCGATATCGGGATGGAGAAGTTCTTCAACATTAAGTGCAGGTCCTCAGGGTTGAGGCCCAACGTGGTGGTGCTAGTCGCTACAGTCCGAGCCCTGAAAATGCATGGAGGTGGTCCGAACGTGAGTCATCCGTCTGTTTTGTAATGCTAAACCACGTACAGTTTATCCAGGTTGACCATTGATGAGTAAATAGGCACCTGTTTGTAAATGTACATTTACAGGCTCTGGTTTTTATGCTGTGTCTGTGAATTGTGTGGTTTACGTGTGGCATCTCTTCAATCCATTTTTCCTGCGTATTGTTAGGTTGCCCTGAAAAATACCAGATGTACAGTTTTCACTGTATCCACCCAAGCATTTAGTCTATTGTTCACTCTTTTCTTGCGAAGATAGCAGCATGTGAGTTTTCTGAAATGTTTGATGTGAAGGGTGAACTCAGAAATGGATCTGAAACCATACATTCATTGGGCTTGAATATCTATCCTCCTGACTATATGGATTAATAATGTTGTAGATTCAATCACCCACTAATTTGGTTGCAAACCAAAGCAAACTAACACATTCTAAGCAACAATGTAAATGATGGCCCTTTTTGTGTGTTATCATGGGCAGAGTAAGCTCTACCGATGGGAATTCCAAAACACTTGTTTTATGGTCAGATGAATGTTATGCTATATATTGTTTTCATGTCATTGTTATGAAAACAATTTTGTTGCCTGTGAAATAAGGTTTTAATGGTAACGTCATTTCTAAAATAATAGAAATGAACAAAACTTAATATACATTCAATTATCAGCTTTTGTTCAATACATGTGGGAAATGGGCTAATGTAATGCCAACAATGTAATTTCAACGCATGGAGAGATTCTTTTGGCACTTGTCATATAGATTTTTTTTTAATGTAACTATAATTAGTTTTTATGTGCAGTTAATTTAAAAAGTCTACACACCTCTGTTTGTGATGTAAAAGAATGAAATCATATCAGAACTTTTTCCATTTTTAATGTGACCTATAATATGAAGAATTTAATTGAAAAACAAACTGAAATCTTCGAGGGGGAAAAATGAAAAATAAAACAATAACCTGGTTGCATAACTGTGCAACAGCTGCAGCTGTTTTACAGTCTTTTTGGGGAGTCTAGACCCTACTAGAGATAAAAGCATGGATGAGCTTCTCGATCTTTTTGGGACACCAAGCCTTTGATTCTGGCTATATTTTTAAGATGATAGAAGGCTGTTTTGGTGACCGCTTTGATATGACTGTTAAATGTGAGGTCTGAGTATCAGAACACCAAGATTACACACTTGATCCCTGGTTTTAAGGGCCAGAGAATCCAGCTGTAGTCAAGATGGTGGTAAAGTAACAACAGTAGTGGAGAGTAGGGTTGTTTCTCTGACATCCCACTTTTATGCCCCATTCCTTCTTTTTTTGGGTGGTTTATGAATCTGTCTCGTCTGACCATATAACCTAGTTCCTATAAAAGGTCCAATGGCATTAAGCAAACTCCAGGCTCTATGAGAAGAGGCTTCCTTCTTCCATCAAGCAACTTTTTCGCAACAAAGTTGCATCTAATTGTAGTTGTATTAAATGTTTGTATAGTAAATGTTTTATTAAATATTTAATGTTTGATTTCTCTCGTATTTTGTGTCTAAGAACAAGCTCATTAACGATGCAATTTTTTGCTAGTGTTTTGCGAAAAAGACCTGTCTATGGCTGTTTGAATATATGCTAAATAATCTGTTTTCCCACAGGTCTCAGCTGGCTCACCTCTGCCAAAAGAATACATCAATGAGGTAAGCCAACTGAAGGGTGAGATCTGGTGAGATTGAGAGGCAGATGGAGAGGAAGTGCGGGTGTTGTAAATACGGTTAGGAGAGCTCAGATTGGTTTATCTGTGGCAATGCACGCTAAAGAGTCAGTCACTGGTTGTCCGCTCATTCAGATGACATGTGAATAATGTAGTTATTGTCAGCAGATAGTGTCTTTGCTTTGGGTCTTAAATCCTCTTAGAAAGCAATTTGTACTTGTTACGTGTTACAGTGTTGTGCAAATCAGCATGTCCTTTCTCATGCTTCAGGGCACTCAACCAACTTATCCCTTATCATTTGTTGGTGGTTGTAATATCATGCAGGCCATACATAGCCCTGTCCATAGGGGGCGATGTTGAGCCCTGTTAAGATCACAGGCCTGGACTTGAGAGTGTGTGTTTAGAAATCAGTGGCGCTTCACAATATTTCTTGTCTAACAAGTGACTGAATCAAATTAGGGACTCAAATTACAAAAACTTTTAACCAGAATCAGTATTATGAATCAAACCGCTCAACAAGAATTACAGTGAAAATCCCTTCCGGTTTAGAATACCTCTGGTATTACTTTAGAGTGGAAATTCATCCTGAAGGTAGATGTGCTATGCTCTGATTAGATTTATGGTTTTAAAGGAAAAGCCAATGGTCCAGTGGACACATGGGAAACATAGAGGAAGAGGAAGAGGAAGGGGTAATGAGGAAGTATTAGAGAGGATCTGACAGTTTTATGTTGTCTCAGTTTCCAGCTGCCCCGCATGGTCCTTATTTCGTTCTGCATGTACGCAGTTCTCTGTCTGTCTGTTTCTCTCTGTGTATATGTCTCTATTTATCTGTCTCTCTCTGTCTGTCTGTCTGTCTCTGTTTACCTCTCTAACATGTTCTGAGGTAATTGTTCAATTAGCAGGGCAAACAGAACCTTGGCTTGGATCCCCGTTTAGGGAGGGGCATCTATAAAACTGGGGGTGGTGTTCAAACCCTTCTGGTTTAAATCACTGCTCGCTCAGGCGGCTCTTCAGCTGAACAAATAATGGAAGGAGCTTAACAGCTAAGTTAATTGTGAGGGTTGTAACGAGAAACAGAAGGCCTGGGACAGTAGTGACACCCACAGATTCAGGGACACCAGAGCAGTGCATCATCAGGGCCGGCACTACAGCCTGGATTTATGACAACCGTTGTCATAAACATACAGAGAGACTTGGGGAGTATTGCCTCAGAATCGCCAGCGCGCGTATGCACGCGCACACAAGCATGCAATCCCAAAACCTCCTGTGTGTTTTTACCATATGGGATTGTTCTTTTTCTGGTATGTATCCACATTGCTTTCACACTGGGCTTGAGCTCCTTTGTGTGTTACTTCATCTCACGTCTTGAGTGGCAGAACTTTTGGCGCGAGGCAGCGCTTTCCTGAGCAGCAGCATTACAACAGAGGTTGTTGACGTGCGGTGGAGATGGGATACCAGTCCATTGCTCCAACTGTCCAATTCTGTAAAAGGCTCAGCTGCAAACCTGCAATTGCCTATAATTCTCTCTCCGTAGCATGCCCTTCTGTCTCTTCCTTTCTGGTCATATTCTTTTTGTCTCTCATACATTCGAACACTCCCCCACATACGCCCACGAGTCATATGAGCAAGAACTCAGTCGCTCGCCAAGCTAGCCGTAACTATTAATTTCCTGTTTTGGTATTTTGCCATTGTTATTCACCTTCTTGCAGTGATACAAATGAATGCATACCTGTTTTTGTGCCATGTTTCTATTAGATTGGAATTAACCTCCCTCCCTCCCTCTCTCACACTGCCTCTTTAATTCATGACTTTCTTGTTTTCCTTGGTCTTTATTTCCTTGTCTTTCTATCTGTCCATCACTCTGTGTCTCCATCTATATTTCTCTCTCTGTGTATTCTAGAACCTGAGTCTGGTGGCTGGGGGCTGCAGCACCAACCTGAAGAAGCAGATCGAGATAGCCCACCTGTTTGGGGTCCCTGTGGTCGTGGCTCTCAACGTCTTCAAGTAAGACTACCTTTTCCATCTGAGCCGTTCAACAGCTGTGTCCTCAGCTGGCTTGTCTCTCCCCCTCTCTCTGACCCCACAATGTTTACAAGCATGTAGCTGTGAAGGGAGGCCTGCTTGGGGTGTCTGTCTTGGGGGGGGGGGGGGGGGGGGGGTAGGCGGGCGGTTGAGAGAGTGGACGTATGAGTGTTTATTCTACTGGCCGGTATCATGATTCATATTTCATCAAGTCCGTTGGATTCTATAATCACTATACATAAACAGACACACACTTACGCAGACACAACATCAATTCTCCTAGGAACTTTACACATTTTTCTCAGTTTGCTTTGCCAACTACTCTGTAAAACAAAATGTAAACGGGTCAGTGACCGCACCTCAAACACAAATTGGCTCACGTCATGTCAGGTGAAGTTGAGGTCTGTGGTTAAGGACCTGCATGTGTTTGACATAGCATTAGCATGTCAGTTGCGATTGAGGGGTTTTGCATAGAACTATTAGAAAGTGGCTTTGGCCTTCTTGCCTCTTATGCCGATTTTCCACTGGTGTTTACCCCCGTGCCAGGGCTACGCCGGTGATTCATGCTAATGTTGGCTCTAAACATTCCTGTTTCAACAATACATTTGGTGCCAAGGACTTAAGGAGAGGCTCAGGTGGGGAGGGAGGAGTAAACTATCAGTGGGATTTTGTTTTCCGGTTATGAAAAATAAAAGGCAATATTTTTCTGGTTGTAAAATACAATAAACAATAACGCCATGCTCCATTTATAATACAGCGTTTGACTGAGTAATCAAGCTAATTTCTTCCTCAAACTACTGCGACCGGCTCCTTCTCCACCTACGCTCGTGACACTGCAACTGTAAGCCGGTGTATTCATTATTTAGTTTTTTGTCAAAACTAACTACATTTTCATACAAGGATTTGGGACAATTTTGAGGTGATTTTGTGTTGTTATTGGTTCTGCAGGCAACTTCTCGTCCTCAGCGCTCTTCTCGGTCTTGAGTCAATGGCATGGTATCACCTTTGGTCGTTCCAGTTCTTTCCGTTTTGAGTCTTTGCTTTCCTGTACTGTTGCTTTGTTTTTTTTATTTTATTCGGGATCTGTTTGTTAGATCAGATGAAAACCATTACAAGAAGCCTGAAGACTAAAACCATGATACATATCGCTATTTGAATAGCACATCATGTGGTGTTTTTGCAGGACGTAATGTGTCAACATTCAGGGACACTTGGCAACAAGTGAGAGCCTGGCCACTCTGCCATGGCATAATGTTAGTGGAAATAGAAACCTATATCTGGACTTTAGGGTAAAACGCCAGTGTTTGCCACCTGTGGAAATGAGGCTGCAAAATGTATTGACACGTGGTTCCACATACACACATAAACCCTTTTAATCCCCCAACCGTGTCTTAAGCCCCCCAACTGTACCCTCTTTGAACACATTGTGATGCATCCTAACGACGTATCATTCACCCCTCACCTTTTATTCCACCAAAATCTACGGTTCTGTCTCCGGTTCCCTCTATGATTACCTTCTTCATGCAAATTTCAAAGGACTGACACCCAAGCGGAGATCGACCTGGTGTGCCGCATCGCCAAAGAGTCTGGGGCGTCGGACGCCGTGCCGTGTCACCACTGGGCACTGGGTGGCCGTGGCTCATTGGACCTAGCCCAGGCCGTGAAGCGAGCCAGCAATCAGCCCAACCACTTCCAGTTTCTCTACAACCAAGAGGTGAGAGACACAACTCGCAAACCTTCCACTGCCACATCTAGCCTCGAATTCCCAATCCATTACCCTAATCGGAAAGTATTGCTAAACCCTGTCAACCTTTTGCAAATCATTTATGCTTGTGATGTAAGAAGATGCAGGAATTAGGTTATACCTGTTATGCAATTAATCAAATGTATTTTACAAAACTGTTTTTACCCCAGCATTTTTTCACAAAGTCCTTATACAGATACTGAGCCTGTTACCTCAAAGAGCAGTTAACAACAAGAAACACAATGGCTAGGGACAATCTCCTATAAAATAGCCTGACTCAACAACATTTTACTTACATAGTACTTTGGTTGAAACCGTGAAGGCCTAAATATATCCCAACATATTAACTTTCTGATCCTTCTGAAGCTATGGCAGTTAGGCACACTGCTAGCTTCTTTGTGTTTAAGCGCTTAGTGTTACCTAGAAATAGCATGTTGTTGCACCTGCTTGTGATATTAATTGGAGCTTGTTAAAGGATTCTGGCAGTCATACCACTGAGCTCTGAGAGAACGCTCTGGCCAGGGGCATAAGGGTGGGCTGCCTTGTTTTATGCTATTCTATGCCATCCTATCCCCTCCCATGAACAGCTGCTATAAATAAAGTCTCTGGCATGTGGCAGAGCAGGACGAAGTGGCCCCCATTTTTCAGAGAGAAGGTGTGAAGAGAAGACTGGCCTAGACCGGGTCTGTTTTGGCCTAGCCGCACAGTTAACAGAGAGGCGGTTACTCGTGATGAGTTGCCTGGCCTGAAGACTTGAGCTCTTCTAGTTAGTCACACAATTATCTTGGAGGTTCTATGGCTAATACATTTAAAGGTGCGATCTTGTGAAGAAATACATATTTTGAGTTGTTTCCAATCCTGAATGCTGCATGGCTGAAAGCTGTGGTATCTGAGTCAAAAGTGGTCCAAGGAAGGAAAGCGGTGAACCGGCAACAGGGTCATGGGCGGCCAAGGCTCATTGATGCATGTGGAGAGCGAAGGCTGACCCGTGTGGTTCGATCCAACAGACGCGCCACTGTTGCTCAAATTGCTGATAAAGTTAATGCTGGTACTGATAGAAAGGTGTCAGAACGCACAGTGCATTGCAATTTGCTGCATAAGGGGCTGCCTAGCCGCAGACCAGTCAGGGTGCCCATGCTGACCACTGTCCACTGCCGAATGTGCCTACAATGGGCACATGAGCATCAGAACTGGATCACGGAGCAATGGAAGAAGGTGGCCTTGTCTGATGAATCACATTTCTTGTATATCACGTGGGTGGCTGGGTGCATGTGCATTGCTAACCTGGAGACCACATGGCACCAGGATGCACTATGGGAAGGAGGCAAGCTGGCGAAGGCAGTGTGACGCTTAAGGCAATGTTCTGCTGGGAAACCTGCCATTCATGTGAATGTTACTTTGACATGTACCACCTACCTAAGCATTGCTGCTGGCCATCTGCTCTCTTTCATGGCAACGGTATTAGCAGGTCAGGTCTGTTTTGGTGACAAAAGGGGGACCTACACAATATTAGGCAGGTGGTCATAATGTTATGGCTGATCAGTGTATAAAGCAAAGTTAACAGACGCCAGAGGTGGTGGCAGTGGAACTAGATTTGAGCTTCAACTGGAAGCCAAGAAGTGGGATGACATGGAAGAACTTAGGTTCTTCAATACCAGGTGGGCTGCGGCATTCTGAATGAGTTGCACATGCCGGGAGACCTACCAATAATGGGTTGCAATAAACTTAAACAGATGACAAGTGCCTGGAGAAGTACCTGTAAGTAAGGTCATACTCTACAAATGTTGTCCTGGAAGGAGTCACAGTCTTGCTGTTCGTAGAGACAGAGAGCGTGTCGTCGAGACTCACGCCAAGATTCTTTGCACTATGGGAGGAGGATACTGTGCAGTCAACCCTGATGGACATATCCTGAAGCGGACAGGCCTTTCCGGGCAAGAAGAGTAGCTTAGTCTTGTTAAGGTTAAGCTTGAGGTGGTGGGCCAATATCCAAGTAAAGATGTCATTCAGGGAAGCAGAGATGCATGTTGTCATCTGGTTGTCGGAAGGTGGAGGGTGTCATCCCCAAAGCAGTAATAGAAAAGACCATGTTAGTATATGACACAGCCAAGAAGGTATACCACCGTCATGACATCACATTGCTTTTTACTCTTATAATTAAATTCCGTTCACAGTAGCAATATGGGATCTCAGGGTTTTAATCTCGGAGTGCCTGGATATAGCACTTAGCTTCGGTATATTGGCATTATACCATGACCTCTCTTGACTTCTTTCTTAAATATTAATTTCCTCTTTAAAAAGCTCTACATACCAAGTGTAAATACAGTAAAATAATTACAATAAAGGGTCAAATATACATTTTTTATGCAACCACCCAATAAAATACATTTTGATGAGAGAGAATTAGTGTGGGGTAATTTGACTTCAGGTATGAAGTCATTAGTGCACTGAATGAATGGAAGGAAGGATGTTGTGAATTAGATTAACACTCCTTGCGCCTGGATGGGTCAAAGTCGCAGATGGGGAGAAGGATTTTCTAATTGGTTTACTGGCAGGTTCTCACTGGGGAAGACTGGGATCCAACCAAACATGACCTTCTGATGAGCTGGTGCTCAGAGAACACAATAACAAGAATTGACTGGTTTGATCCAAATTCTACATAATTGCTTGTGTGAGGGAGTTTTAGTACGCACAAGGCCAACAATATCAAAAAGAATAGCAACTAGGATTAACAGAGTCCCTGTGTTTGGTCTGTGGAATAATTGATTGATTAAATTTGCCCTTATAAATCTGATTAAGAATTGAAGACCGAAACCTGGATGAGATGGTGTCTCTCCACGACTAAGTAGACTCATTAGTGAGCTTGTTAAAAAAATAGCATTTTGTGCTCATGGTCAAGATAATGATTTTCCTGTGTGTTTTGGTGGGTAAGGGCCCAGGTTGCTGTTATTTTTAGCTATGGGTGGTGGGGTTAGATTAAGTGACTGGGACACTGAATAGGCTTTATTTGAATTAGTTTAACCTCTGTCTCTCTCTGCATTATGTCTGCCCCTCCTAAACAAGCAAGAAAGTAGAACTTGCTAATGGCCAGTCCTAAAAACTCTCGTCGTTAGGGAATGTATCAAATTGTCCTTTAGTCAGTTGTTAAAGCTGTTAGCACTTTTCACTTCAGGCTCCAGTGTTTGAAAATGATTTACATTGCTAAAATGGCCTAGTAAGGACATCAGGTCAGCATGTGTATAAGCTACATATGTATAAGCTACGTGTGTATGTGCTATACATGTTTGCTTCATATACGTGTTTGTGTCTGCTCTATGTGCGTGACTCAACCCCATGCCTTAACTTCCCTGTTTGAGGAATTCCTGTATTTTGGGAGGAAAAAACATCAGCTGGTTTGAGTTAGTGAGTTTGGGAAGTTGTGACTTAGATTAACTGATCCTGTTATAGAGGCGTGTGTGTGTGTGTGTGTGTGTGTGTGTGTGTGTGTGTGTGTGTGTGTGTGTGTGTGTGTGTGTGTGTGTGTGTGTGTGTGTGTGTGTGTGTGTGTGTGTGTGTGTGTGTGTGTGTGTGTGTGTGTGTGTGTGTGTGTGTGTGTGTGTGTGTGTGTGTGTGTGTGTGTGTGTGTGTGTGTGTGTGTGTGTGTGTGTGTGTGTGTGTGTGTGTGTGTGTGTGTGTGTGTGTGTGTGTGTGTGTGTGTGTGTGTGTGTGTGTGTGTGTGTGTGTGTACACGTGCCTGGGGTTGTATGCGCCTTTGTTGTGTGTGATTGTAGGTCCACATAGCTTTTCCATTTCCAACTGATTAGGGTTGCATCGTGTAGTGTCTGTGTGTATTTCTGTCAAATAGCAAAAACACCCCTAAACTGAAGTTAAATCAGAGGAATGTTACTGTTTTCCCTGAGCGCCTTCTGAAAAGTTACTATTGGGGTAAAGATTATAATAGGTTTTTGTGTTAATATTAGTAAAGGTAGGATTTTTCAAAGTGCATTCAACTTTGGTGTCACAATTTTGCTAGTAAAGTAAAAACATGCATGTGTTTTGAATACACGCTCTCTCAGATGTCAGGACAGGTAGGATTTTGGTCTTAACTAAGGCCTTTCAACAACCATAAGACGTTCCCTTGGTTTTCGCCTTTCTCTCCAGACTAAACCCCATAAGGGTTTCTTTCTGCCTGTTACTAAACCACACCTCTCATCCTTTGAGACCTTTTCTAAACCTGTAGAATAGGTGCCCAGGTACATTAACATATATTTACAATTTACCATGTAAGGGTCTGGGACATATTAAAATGTTTCACTTTTCCCGGATTTGGTCTGGCAGCCTTTCTGTTAATGATCAGATGTGGTGACAGCTATGCTGTCTGTTGCTCCAGTTATGTTGAATGTGTGTCTATCTTCCATCCTCCCAGACCCCCATTGTGGAGAAGATCAGGATGATAGCCCAGAAGGTGTATGGGGCGGATGACATTAAATTGTCGGTGGAGGCCCAGGCTAAAATTGACTACTACAACCAGCAGGTAAACTCACGACGCTACTCAATGAGCCATATATGCTTGAGCCACTCAGTCTAATAGGGCTTTTACTTGGAGATGGATGGATATATTACCCACTGTGCTCATACCATTTACACACAAACATCTATAACATTCAATATATTCTGATGCTCCTAACTCCTAGGGTTATGGGAATCTCCCAATCTGCATGGCCAAGACCCACCTGTCCCTTTCGCACATGCCTGAGTTGAAGGGCGTCCCCACCGGCTTCACCCTGCCAATTAGAGATGTTCGTGCCAGCGTCGGGGCGGGGTTTATCTACCCATTGGTGGGAACGGTGAGTTGTCTGTAGTCTGAGGCCTGTTGGTTTACATAATGACTCAAGACCGGGTTAAACAAAATGTAATTACAAAGCCTGTGGTTCTCAATGTGTATGAGAGAGAGAAGAGACGTAAAGTAAATCTGTGATTATTTTTCAGAATTGCGCATCAGAATTGCGCATCTGTAGAATGAGTCAATAAGTGTACAGAGTCCCCTGTCGTAGGGTTTTCATTAGTCAATTATTATTCAGTTAAATGTTTCATCCTAAATTAAACCTGAACAGCAATCTCATTCCCAGACATTTCTGACCACATTTCTTATAATTGTGGTCAAACTTAACCTTCATTAGCCAATAAGGAAGTTGTGATTCCTACCTTGATGGGTACCAGTTTTATCGACTAAGTCCCAATCATCTCCATCAACGACTGTACCTGTCTTGTGCACCCATGCACCAGTCACTTCATTGCTACGCTGACGTGGGAGAGCTGAGGATATAGCGGAGCTGTCTCTGCTGATGCTACCCTAACCCAGGGCTGGCTCAGGCTGGACCGGACATTGTCAAGTGTTCATTTACATCAGGGCTGCCCAGCCCTTTTCCTGGAGAGATACAGTCATGTGCTAGATTTCTATCCAACCCTAATTCATTCAGCCCACCTGATTCTAATATTTTGCAGGATTAAAAGCTAAATCTGGTTAGTTACTGATGGTGGTGGAAAGAACCTACAGGACTGGTATATATCCTGGAACAGTGTTGGGCAGCCTTGGTTAACATGTGCAAACATCAGAAATATCCCTTAATATGATGCCAATCTTAATTCACAAAAATCTGTATATACTTAACTCTGCAAAGTCACTCCCATAGAATGATGCAATCACAACCTAAATGCCAACACGAATGCTTTTTTACTTGTTTATATGCATTGTGTGGAACGCTTGGAGGCTAGTTTAAACCTGCAGTTGCAGCAGATACTCTTGTGGTTACAGTATCAGAACAGTAATCATAAGGGTTCTAGATCAAATCACAGAGCTGGCAAGGTGAGAATTCTGTTCTTCTGTACCTGGTCATGGTAGTTAACATGAATAGTTTCTTTAGTCATTGCTGTAAATTTGAATGTGACCTTTGTCAACCTGGCTGGTGTAATAAGGGCAAGAAACAAGGTATTTCTTTTAATCGATTAAGGATGTACAGTAGTTAAGCTTCCACCCACCTGTGACCTGCATGAGTGCTACTCTGACTTGCGTGACTTATCACACATGGAGACACAGAGTTTCTGTTTGTGTTCATCCCCTCTGCCTTGCCTTCGATAGACCTCCTCTGAACTGGATTAAACCCTTTCCCTTCCAGATAACCCCAAAGCAGGGCTTGTTTAGTTGGAGCTTGTTGGCGACAGATTGTTGGTTGGGCATGAAGTTAGGTGCTTCCTGAGAGCCGTTGGCCCCCGCCGTTTCATCGCATAGGCCCGAGGGCTGTGCTTTGATACACCACGACCAAGGTGTCAATCTCTTGGCATGCTGGGCAGGGGCGGCCACTGCTTGGAAGGACTGTTCTACAGCCATCTTTCTCTAATCCTTTGATCTGTTTCGGCCTGCTGAGCCATCGGCACATCCGAAACCCTTGAACTATGACCTCTGACCCCAGGGGGAATTTATGGGCCCCACTTTGAACTCTCCACCATCTTGGTCTGGCCTTTACTGATCTCCTCCTGTCTTTTGATTGGAACCATGTATGAAGGGCTGGTAGATAAGGTCCTGTAATGTACTGTCTTTAGTACTGCTTGGACTGGCATGGAATTTTCTATGGTTATTTGCAATCTAAATTGTTATAAAAAAATGTTTTATGTAATACAAACATTTGCTTACGTTGCCCATTTTAATGCCAGCAACACGTTTCAAAACATTTACCATTGTGTTGCATTACCTCTTCATTTAACAATACTTGTAGTGTTTGGGAACTGAGGAGATCAATTGCTGTAGTTTTGAAAATGAAATGTGTTCCCCTTCTTTCTTGAAATAGGATTTCAGCTGCTCAACTGTTCAGGGTCTTCTTTGTCGTATTTTATGTTTCATAATGTGCCAAATGTTTTCAATGGATGACAAGTCTAGACTACTGGTAGTCCAGTTTAGCACCCATACTCTCTTATTATGGAGCCATGCTGTTGTAATATGTGCAGAATGTGGTTTGGCATTGTCTTGCTGAAATAAGCAAATCCTGTATATATACAGCATTAACGAAGCCTTCACAGATTAACCGACATACTGTGTTCACAGACAATGGTTTTTGGAAGTGTTCCTGAGCCCATGCTGTGATATCCACTACAGAATCATGTCTGTTTTGAATGCAGTGCTGCCTGTGGGCGCGATGATCATGGCCATCCAATATTGGTTTTCGGCCGTGTCTGTTGCATACAGAGATTTCTCCGGATTATCTGTATTTTTCAATGATTTTATGTGCTGTAGATATTATTCCCAAACTCTTTGCAGTTTTACATTGAGGGACATCCTTAAGTTGTTGCACCATTTGCCCACATCCTCATAGGGGTCTCAACCTGACTGCAGTTCATCGTCATAACTTCGTCATAACCATTGTCATAACCATTCGATGGCGTCTGGCACTTTGGACAGGTGTTCTCTTCACGGATGAATCCCGGTTTTCACTGTACAGGGCAGATGGCAGACAGCGTTTGAGATTATTTGGCATTTAGCGTACATAGAGAAAGTCTTAGATCTTTGAATTCAGCTCATGATAAATGGGGGCAAAAACAAAAGTGTTGCATTTATAATTTTGTTCAGTGTATTTTGAATTCCATGTCTCAAAAGGGTATTAAGTATAAGCACAATTTCCTACAAACTTGATATAGTATACAACTATTGCATTCTATGCCTCTGGATATATTAACATGAAGTAGGCTATTTACATGTTTGGACATCTTCGTTTGTTTACTTGTTGCAAAGACACTGATTTTAGGTGTGTTTCTGATGGATGTTTTAAGTTTGTGTATAAGCTTTTTGTGGTAATGTTTTGTCTTTAATTTTGGTTGCTTTTGTTCCACCTGCCTTTGTGAGGACCCTGTGTGAGGAAAGAATCCTCAAGGGCACTCAGTTTAATTAGCACTGCCGTGGTTGGTATATCAGTTCTGTGTCATGCTGACCTCCGGGTCATCTCGCTCTCTCGCAGGTGGACAGATCTGACCACCAGAGAGTAATGAGGGGAGGGTGTTGGAGGGGAGGAACTCAAGTAGGGTTAAGGGGGAGGTGAGGACTTTAGTTGGGTGAGAACTCAGGAAGAGGATGATGTCACTCCCTAGAGCTGTAAGGAAGGGGTCAGAGGGAACACAATAGAATCCACATCCCGCTAGAACCGCCTTCATCGCTTTTCTTCATGAAGCTCAGAATAGTTTGTAGTTCCTCTGCACCAGCTGTGCTTTTGTTACCTTAAGGTTATTTTTCGAGTGAGGTAAAAGTAGCATCTAATGCCAAACTATTAAATTAAGTCTTTATTTATCAAATTTGTATTGTGATTTCCAATCAGTATTTCAATTGCATCTTATAATTTAAGCTATCCTTAACAAATATATGCAACACAATATTTTTGTTCTTGTAAGAACATTTGTGAATTGAAATACATTTATTGAGCCTATGTTGTTCAAATATATTTTTTCAGGGAACCCATTTACCTCTCCAAAATGTCTGTCAAACCCATGTTTCATTGACAGTATCCCAGCTGTGCTAATGTCAGAGCACATTAGGCTGTTTAGATAACCGTGTCTGTTATAGCCTGCCCCCACTCATCTCTTAGGCCAGCTAGTCTGAAGGGTAAACCGCCTACCCAGCCTTCTCTTCTGAGTCGTTATGATGTTCATCCATTTCACCCACATGCAGACGAGTACCTTTTGACTGTACCGCAAATCAAATCAGCCATTACGTTGGAGCTAATCATAAGGCTTTGAGAGGGGTAGTAGATAAGATGGAAAAGCCAGACTGGGGCTTGTGGTTAAGTGAGAAAGAAAGAGAAGGAGAGAAAGAGGAGTGTGAGAGAGAGAGGGAGGGAGAAAGAATCTGCCAGAGATTAGTTACAGTGGTAGGAAGAATAAAATAACTGGATGGTGTTTGTGGTATTATGTCGTATCCGTAATTAGGAGCTGCCGACAACTCTACAGTGCTGTGATCTACATTACCAGCTCCAGGGTTTTCCCAAACAAAAGGGTATTATTTAGAAATAATGAAGACTATTTCTTGGGAGAGCCGGGTTCCCATCTTTAGCCGCAGAGTCCTGTGTTTGACGTTCCAAGTTTTCCGGGCACCTCCACAGGAGATTCGGCACATCTTTTGTCACATCCTGAGCAGTGGCTTCTCCCTTCTCTACCCTCTCTTCTCTGACTTTTATCTTCTCATTAATTTACCTCCACTGTCAGGACTGTTTAAGACCCCTTCTGTCATTGCAATGACAGTGTTATGTAGCTGCTATGATGCCTGGTGCTTTTTGACTTTGAAGTGTTAATTGGTCATAGTCGCTTAGGTAAGCTTAAAAGCATGCATTTATTCCTATAGTAAACCTTCCTGATTTTACTTCAGGATTCAAGTGTAAGACCTAGCTTGCATTCACCAGCTTGCATTCATGTGTCAACATGCATAACAGCTTCTTTGCATTTATTCCATAGTTTTAGCTGAACTCTCAGCCGTAAGGACGTTAGCAAGGTCCTTACTCTGCCAGGAGAGCAGTGTAGGCTATAGCCTGATGTCATGGTCCCTATTCCGTTATTAGTAATTGCCATGAGATTTGAAGGACGAATGCTGATCATGTCATTGGCCTGAGAAATGAGAAATAGCCTTTTTTGGTTTATTAGGTTTATCAGAATGCCATTGCCATGCAGTAGCTCCAATTCCTGGGGGCCACATTAACACATGGGAGTACAGAATAGTTATATAGGGGACAACATACTATTAAATGAAGGGCTGGGCGATATCAACAAACATCAGTATCGTGATAAGTGGAACCAATTACCTCTAACAATATGTATCGTTATCGAAGTACTTAATGTTAAATACACTAATTTAGTAAGCAGAATGTCTTAAGTGCATTGGGATATGGCACAATTGTACTCAGCCTTTTTTAACACAGTTATTGCAATATATATTGTTATCGTGGTAATTGGGTCTACTTATCGCGATACTGTGATTGTTGATATCACCCAACCCTAAATTATTGTGTAGTACATTTTGTGATTTTAGTGAGTGGCATTTTTTTGTTTATTTTACAATATACGCATGTCACTTCCATTTGCCTGGTTACATCCAACACATCTGAGCTCTGTTTGGCAGCCACTGTTAGCCTTGATCTACTTGCATCTGACTTTTTAGGGTCTACCATCTGTTAAAACTCCATCAGTTAAAACTGGTTCACCAAGTAACCTCTCTTAGGCCCTTATTTTATTGACAAAAGTTCCTCAAACAGGAAATTGTCTGGTCTCTTCCCCTCGTCTCTTGGATGCTCATTTACACTAATGGGTCCATAAAGTGCCCTGGGGTCACAGGGCGGGAGGTATGCAAGGAAATCATTTTTTTAAGCGCTATTTCTCAAAGAGGATAATTACATTTAAGTTTTTGAGCAAATTATATCTGGCTCGGCTGGGAAAAGGGAAGGGGCGTGTGATCAAGTATTAAATGGCCTTCCTTATCGATGAAGCCTGGACAAAAGTTTAACATTATGCTGAGTCCGGTGCGTTCTATATGTAAATGCAAAATTAAAGAGAAATGTTTTCCAGTATACTGAAGGTGTTTTTAGAGCCTCGTGATTGTCATTTCACATAGCCTCCTCTTCATTTCACTGATTTCGTTAGGGGTAATTTCCCCATCTCCCCCTCACGGAATTGGAGCAGTCAGTTGATTTTAATTTACTTCTTAAGATGTCTCTCCACTTGATTCATTCCTCTCTTTTCCCAGTAATACAAATATGAAATACTTAGCTTATTAAATGTATCCAATCAATAACATACAAACTAAAATGAAATGTTTACGAATGTTTAGGTTGATAGCTAAATGCGGTTGTAATAAACAGTGGTTCCATTTTCTTTCCTACAAATATCTCTTTCCTTAATACTGTCATCAAGTTTAAAGAGACGTGGACAGTTTTGTTTGGGATGTGTTTTCTTTTTTAAAATGTATGAATGTTCAGGTAATTCATGCTGTATTTGACAAAGTGGTGAAAGATACTTTTTTTAATGCATGTGTTGCTGAAAGCGCAATGTTTGAACCCATGCTGCTCCAATATATGAGCTCTGTAGGCAGCGCTTTAGACAACGGGCCATCCTTGGCCTCAAATGCCCTTTTTCTCTGGGCAGTGATTTGTCGTGATTTGTCATACCATCACTTTCTTTATTGACAAGACCCAAAGCTTTAAGCCTGGGAAGGCACTGCAACATGAGCTTGGACAACACGCCACATTCTATGAAACAAACACCAGGTCTGTGATGCAAGGCTCTTTGTTGGTCTGTGATGCAAGGCTCTTTGTTGCATTTCTTGCTTTTGGATACTTTGCATGGCTCAAAGTATCAAAAGCCAGAAATCCAAACATTAGTTTTTTGGTTACACTATGTAGGCTTTTATGCAAGATATCCAAATCAAAGTTGATGCAATATTCTTTATTTTTACATATCTTATGTAGATGATTCTGACATTCACATTATTGCTGCATATATGGTGGGGAACTAAATAACTCCTTGCTCACCAGAATCTTGCTTACCAAGCTCCAACCTAGACCTCTAGTCTGCAAATTCTGGCTAGCAATTGTAAAATTGGCTTGTTTTTCATATGTGCATATTTGTGCTTTTACATTTGGAACTAAGGTATGAAAGTAATTCTGCTTTTAAATTATGTAAACACATTATACATCCAGCCAAATGTGGGAGGTTTTAATAAACTTTTTGTTAACTGCAAAAGTCTTAGGACTGCAAGTTTAGGAGTGCTGTAGACCGCTGCAATGAATGACCAAGATTACATTCAACATGAAGAAAAATTTATAAATCCAATTGGTCTTAGACACTATATATGGTAGGCATGCAAAACATGTCAGACTACCATACGCAGAAGGATAGTCCAACAGATATTTATAAATAAACAATCGTGTTACAGTGAGTTAAAAAGCACCAGAAAGAGCCCATAGAGGATTTGGGCCCCTCAATTGAAGATGGCGACTTGGATCCAATAGGCATGCCACTGTCCCAGTGGAAACCATAACAACTCTAATAAAGGGTTGTCAACCCAATTGCCAATCAGTTTCTGAATCCCATAGATTGGGATGTCTGCTTCATAGGGCAGCCCCATTTTCTTGACAATAACACCATTAGAAAATGAAATTAGTTTGGATTATAGTAATTCAACATTTGATCAGTGATTTCATTCTAGTGAATTCTCTCTGAATATTAAATCCCTTTTTTTGTGATTGCCATAGGGCAGCTGTGTTGTTGTGTAGTCCTAATTGTGTGTGGGTGCAGAGGTATTTAGCAGTAAGCACCCAATCTTGTCATTGAAACTGTTTATGGTGGTTCTGAGAGATGTCATTAAAAAAATAAAAAATATATTATATAGGCTCAGTAAATAGTTTACTATGCCAAATCCTTCTTGATAATATCCAGCTCCTTCAGACAGTGGTTTGGTATATAAAGCAGGCAAAAACGTATCAGTGTTCATTTACTGTTAGACTGAACATTTAGAATGGCTTAAACTGGTGACCTAGGCTCAGAAACAGCTGCCCTCCCAGGCTTTTCACGCAAGGGTCTGGATTAACCGAGAAGGGTGAATCAAACTTAAACTTCAAGAACTTGTTGATGAAAGAAGTCAAAGGAGAATGGCAAGAATTATACTAGCTAACAGATGGGCCAGAATAATAATATTAATGGTGGGGTGGAGTGCAAAACTGCATTTTGGAGCACTCAACTCGTCAGCCATTGTCACGAGTGGGCTATTGCAGTGGATGACCAAACCTTGTTCTACTCCTATCATCTACCTGCCTGTGTCAATAGTACAAAGCTAGTGGGGATGGGGTTATTGATGTTGACTGTTTCTAAGAAAAAGTTAGGACGCTGTGTAAAATGGAAATAAAAACAAAATGCAAAGATGTGCAAATCATTTAAACCTTATATTCGATAGAAAATAGTACAAAGACAACATATCAAATGTTGAAACTGAAAAATGTAGTTCTTTGAAAAAAAATTGCCTACGTTTAATTTGATGCCCGCAACTTGTTTCAGAAAAGCTGGGACAGGAGTTACAAAAGACTGGAAATGTTGTGTAATACCAGCTAGGTTAATTGGAAACAGGTCAGTAACATGATTGGGTATAAAAAGAGCATCCCAGATCATCACCACTCTGTGAAAGACTGTGCAGAAAAGTATTAATAATTTAAGAATAATGTTTCTCAACATAAAATTGCAAAGAGTTAGGTAACTCCCTAACTACGCTACATAATATCATTAAAAGATTCAGAGAATTCAGAGAAATCTCTGTATACAAGGGACGAAGCCGAAACACCAATATTGGATGGATGTGATCTTTGGGCCCTCAGGCTGCACTGCATTGAAAGCAAACACAATTCTGTAGTGGAAATCACTGCATGAATTCAGGAACACTACCGAAAACCATGGTCCATGTACACAGTAGGTCGCTGCATCCACAAATGCAAGTTACCACAAGTTAAAACTTTACCATGCAAAAAAGAATCCAGATAAAAAACAAGATCCAGAAATGCTGCCACATTCTTTGGGCCTAAGCTCATTTAAGATGGACTGAGGCGAAGTGGAAAACTGTCCTGTGATATGACAAATCAAAGTTATTTTTGGGAATCATTGACTTTGCATCCTCTGGGCTAAAAAAGAAAAGGACCATCCAGCTTAACATCCTTAATGGTATGGTGGTGCATTATTTAACATGGCATGGGTGACTTGCACACCTGTGAAGACACCATTAATTTTGAACAATATGTACAGGTTTTGGAGCAACAAATGCTGCTGTCCAGACAGCTTTTACGGGGAAGGCCTTGCTTATTTCAACAAGACAATGTCAATCCACATTCTGCACATATTACAACAGCATGGCTCCGTAGTAAGAGTCTGGGTTGATAAACTGGTCTGCCTGCAGTCTAGACCTGTCACCCATTGAAAACATTTGGCACATTATGAAACAAAACATAGGACAGAGGAGACTCAGAGCTGTTGAGCAGCTGCAATCCTATATCAAGCAAGAATGGAAATACATTTCACTTTCAAAACCACAGCAGTTGGTTTCCTCAATTCCCAAATGCTTAGTGTTTTATTAAAAGAAGAGGGGATGAAATGCAGTAATAAACATGCCCCTATCCTAACTTTTTTGTAACTTGTTTCTTGCATCTAAATGGGCATATATTTTTCCAAGTACATTCCTCTAGTTCAACATTTGGTTTGTTGTTTTGGTATTATTTTCAAGTACATATAGGGATTAATTGATTTGCACATCATTGCATTCTGTTTTTATTTGCATTTTATGCAGCGTCCCAACTTTTTGGAAATTGGATTGTAGAATACTAGATGACTGCATGCGTGTAAATAAAAATAAATATATTTGCATCTTGCTACCACAGATAAGGGACATTTGGACTGACTAAATTCTGCTATAATTCCAGTGAATCCACTCTTGGAGCTGAAGGTTGATTGCCTGAATAAAACAGCCTCCCTTTGTTTACACTTTCTAGCCTCAAAGCTCAAGACCAATTATGGGATAATGTTTAGGTTAACATCAGAAATAAGTCATTTTGGGATAAGCAGGGAATTTACTTCAAGCAAGTTTTTAATTTAATTTAGCCTGTTTTGGGTTTGTCTGTGGTTAATGTTTACTGGCTCAGAAGTGGTCAGTGTTATCGCTGCACTTCTGTAGATGATGAATATAAGGTTTCTGTATATTATTACAGAACTGTTACTGTATGGGTTCCCTTACTGTCACTCAACACATTGGTTTTAAATCAGAACACCTTCATTCATGTAAAAACTTACAATCGCTCCTTGAATAAGCCCATTTTGGTGGCTGTGACATGCCGTACAGGTGCTGTTAATTACCCCTCAGCCTCATTATTTGTATTCCATTGAACTGAATTGTATAAGACATTGCTCTGTTGAAGCAGAACATTTCTTAATACAAGCTATTTAAAAGGGAAAATCCCTAGAGTGATTGGAGGTGTACCACAGCGATTGCAATACAATGACTGCTTCTGATAATTGAAAATTGCCCTGTGAAACCACTATGAAATAAGTAATTGAGCCGTACAAATGTTCTAACTTAAACTTTTCCTCTCGTTCAGATGAGTACTATGCCAGGCCTGCCCACGCGACCCTGTTTCTATGACATTGACCTTGACCCAGTTACAGAGGAGATCAGTGGGCTCTTCTAATCATGCTCCAGAACCATCACAAAGGTACAATTGTATTTCATTATCCATCTTTGATTGAACATTTTTAATTTACAATGTATTTCCAACCCATTTGGCACAGATATTTACCAAACAACTCTTAGCACCTTACATGTACAGTGATTTTAGAAAGTGTACTGAAAATGCAGCTTGTTATGTAAAGTCTCATCTTATTCACCTTGAATAAGTATCTAACGAATATTAAAGTGAATACACATGGGTAATCAAGTTGATCGAGTTGAGGAGTGTTCACACTTGTAAAAACAAGGCAATGATCGTTTTTTAGACCCTTCTAATTATGACACAAGGAAAATGGGATATCTTACACGTGGACAATGGGATATCTTACACAAGGAATGGGAAATGGATAAATTATTCAACTGTTCTAATCCTGAGAAAATAGTAAGAGTGAGGTGTTGAAAAATGTAAATGGTGAGTATATGATAAATGTAATTACTTTTTATTTTCTTGGCTTTTAGTAGACAATTACTATCCTTTGAAATAATTTACTAATCACATAACCTTTTACTGATTTGTCATTCCTGGGATAGAATAGGATAGAATTTAAATCCACTGTAAGTAATGTGATCTTATCCAGAGTGGTTTACTGTAGTGAGTGAATACATTATTCATACTTTTTTGTGCTGGCCCCTCCCACCAAGTGAGCTACACTGACTCATCTTCCATATTTATGCTTTTGATGCCCAAAAAACGCTAAAACAAGGCAACAATCAATGTCTTCAGAAAATGCACTGCCTCGCAGGGCCAGTCCGTGTAGATGCATTATTAACACAAGTTTTGCCAAAATGGTGCCAGTGGTTTCAGTCTCATTTGACAAGACATTTCCACCGCCCCCTCCCAGATTTGAATTTATTTACTGTTTGCTAGTGGTTATATGAATCAGTCTGTGTATCTCATATAGTTTGCCTTCCACCGCAACTGTCCACACCAGTGCTTTAATGGCCCATTAGGTCAAACAACTGACTAAATTGGGTCTGTAGTGAACCAATTAGTAAAATGTTGTCTACTTGCCACATACTACGTAGTACTGGTCTTCTTCGGATACTGAAATGTAAATATCAGATCCAAAATGTATCCTTGACATTTCTGTGATTGGTGTCCGTAGTTCTTAAATGTTTCGTTCAATGTTCGAAAATACTGTTAGAAACTGTTACAGGACTTGCAATCCCAATTTATTTATTATGATCTCAGTGAGCCATTGTCATATAAGTTCTGTCATGTTGTATTACTTTTATAAATTTTTTATTTGATGGTCAATTCAAAAATGCTCCTTTTGTGGCAGATATTCAGTGGATATTCTGTTTATCTAGTACATTTCCATACAAAGACAATCCGAATGTCTACAGAATGTCCATTACAAAACTAACTTTATACTCCGATCACCTGCCTAATATTGTGCAGGTCCCCCTTTTGCCGCCAAAACAGACCTGACCCGTTGAGGCATGGACTCCACTAGACCTCTGAAGGTGTGCTTTGGTATCTGGCACCGACGTTAGCAACAGATCCTTTAATTCCTGTAAATTGCGGGGTGGGGCCGCCATGGATTGGGCTTGTTTGTCCAGCATATCCCACAGATGCTCGATTGGATTGATATCTGGGGGGAACTTCAGAGGCGAAGTCAACACCTTGAACACGTTTTCCTCAACCCATTCCTGAACCATTTTTGCTTTGTGCCAGGGCGCATTATCCTGCTGAAAGAGGCCAATTCCATCAGAGAATACCGTTGTCATGAAAGGGTACACATGGTCTGACATGTACCACCTACCAAAGCATTGTTGCAAACTAACATCCACATGAATGGCCGGATCCAAAGTTTCCCAGCAGAACATTGCCCAATGCATCACACTGCTTTCGGCTGCTTGCCTCCTTCCCATAGTGTATCATGGTGCCATGTGTCCGCAAGGTAAGCGACGCGCACGAACCCAGCCATCCACGTGATGTAAAAGGAAATGTGATTCCTCAAACCAGGCCACCTTCTTCCATTCCAGTTCTGATGCTCACGTGCCCATTGTAGGCGCATTCGGCAGTGGACAGGGTTCAGCGTGGGCTCCCTGACCGGTCTGCGGCTACACTGCCCCATACACAACAAACTGCGATACACTGTGTGTTCTGACACCTTTCTATCGGAACAAGCATTACTTTTTCACAACTTTTTAATCAATTTGGGCTACAGTAGCTTGTATGTTGGATCGGACCACACGGGCCAGCCTTTGCTACCGATGTGCATCAATGAGCCTTGGCCTCCCATGATCCTGTCGCCAGTTCGTCTGTTTTCCTTTCTTGGACCACTGAGACCGGGAACACCCCACAAGGGTTGCAGTTTTGGAGATGCTCTGACCCAGTCATTTAGCCATCACTATTTGGCCGTAGTCAGAGTCACTCAGATCCTTACTCTTGCACATTTTTCATGCTTCTAACACATCAACTTTGAGGACAGAATTTTCAATTGCTGTCTAATATATCTCACCCACTGACAGGTGCCATGATGATGAGATTTTCAGTGTTATTGATTTCACCTGTCTGTGTTCATAATGTTATGGGTGATCGGTGTATGGTTGGATGGTGTGAGTTTGAATGTGTGAACTGTTGTTGTTGCAATTCATTAAGTTTCCAAATGGAGAATACATTCTACATACTGCCCTTTTAATTACTGTTATTGTTTTTCTTTGACGGTTTCATTTGTCATGGAACGCATTGTACTTTTACCCCTAGTTATACCACTTAGCTTCAAGTGTTTTAATCAAAGAAACACTCAATCTTACGCCTTCTCTTCTCAGATTCAGTGGATGTTTTGCAGACTGAAGACTACCGACAGGGTCTACCGCACCACTGCGTGGCTGGTGTCACTCTTTTGCACATCAATGTAATTTATCCAAATAATCACCATGCGGTCATTTTATCAAATAGTGAACATGCTGTATTTTTTGTTTACCGTTGTCCTACTCCGTAGGCTCTGTGGAGTTTGTATAATTTTACCCAGCAGTTGTGGTAAATCATCACACACATTGTGTGCTTAACATCCCAGGTTGCCTCTTAAATGTACGGGGAAAGATGCATTTAGTTACTTTTAACTAATAGTGTTACTTTTTAGTTACTGTTATTAATGCTGAGTTTAATTCTCTGTTTTATGTCTTAACATATTTTTTTTCAGTCTTAATGCATTTGAGTGCTCATGTAGCTTTTGAATGTAATTCATATTGTACGCACAAGTTGTTTTCAATGTGAATGTTGAATGTTTTTTAACCCACTACAACCTCCTAAATGTCACAGTGGCTGTATTACCTTTTGAAACTTGTTTGTTTACTATTTGTTGAGGTATGCTTTTTACCTAATGCCATATAATTATATGGACTATGGAGTATTTTACAAGGTACTGTTTAGTACCATATAAGAGTGCCTTTAAAATAAACTGCTTTATTTACTCTAGAATTCTGTTGTCTTATTTTAGCTTTTGTCTAGTTGTTGTTGACTGCCAGCAGGTGAGAAGAGAAGGCCAGCCATCTGTTGTTTGGGCACAGTCTTCTTCCTGTCTTCACAGGACATTAACAGGAGTCTGCCTCCAAAATCAGCACTTTGTGGTTTGTAAGAATTTGTTTTATTTAAGAGAAGAACAGTTGAACACTTATGCATTCAGCCAGTGGCATGTTTATTAGTTGCCCCACCACTTTCACCAAAATGAACCTGTCATACAGACATTGCATCGCTTGGTCATGGCATTCAATCTAAAATGGGTACATAAGTGACGGACAAGTGACTCAGTGTCAATGTATTTGTTAATGGGGGTGTATCATAAACCGGCCACTAAGTTTACCTGTCACTTGTTCACACACTCAAATAGACAGATAGTCGTTAATGCACGCACACAAATAAACTAACACATAGAGAAACCCTTGGGCAAAACCTTTGGGCAGAATGCTTATCTGCATACAAAGTTTTAAGGTTTAGCCCTCCTGGGTCTTTGTTGAGGAAGTAGGCCTGAATACTAGTCCTCAGAGCCAGCCCCCTCACAACAACCCAGAAAGTCAGCACTGTCGGTCATTTTGGGATGTTTGTATTGCAACCTGGTTCCTCTGTCTGCTCATAGCTGGCATTCCACACCTGTGGACTGTTATTGCCCCAGTGTTCTGAGATCTCTGAAAGTCGTGCATACTGTCTGAAGTAAAGGAATGTATTAATTCATGTTGTGTTTCTGTGTGTGCGCGCGTGTCTGTGTGTGCTGCTGAAATCCACATCCTGGTTTTGGTTTGAGTAAAGGTTAAATAGCTTTAAATCATACGGTCTTTGTCATGGGAATTATAGAGGCCCTGGTGAGTCTGTCTAGTTTAGTTTGTTTCCTCACAGAATAGTTAGTGCACATTCTCCATTGGTCCGGAGTGATCAAGAAGTTTACAAATTACAAAAAAACTCCCAAATGATGTACTGTTAAATACAATGCAAGGAATTGGGTTGAAATTTCAGTTTCCTTTCAGTACCAAGGACAGGTCCCACATTTTGTTTAGTGTGTACATGCATTGATCCTGGTTGTCCATTGCCCTGGCATCCTAATGACATGGTCCCAATATATTTTACTACTTAAGGAGGTATACCACACCTGCTGTGACCAACCAGTTGGGCGCCACAGAACCATACAACATCAGAGACCAAATATGAGGGATGGCCACTTTCCTTAGCCTGTGAAATAGGGTACAGAAATTATTAACCAATGTCCTGAGAACAAAACCGTTAAAAGTTAGTAAGGTCTTTATTAAAACACTACTATTTTGGCTAGCTTCACCCTAACCATGCCAAGACCACTAACCCGATCTTTCCATATCCTAATCCCTTTGTGTTTCCCCCTTTGGATACTTCCCATACTGCTGGCTGTTTAATAACTTCTGGAGTGATGTATGCAAACTAATCGGAAATGTTGAATTTGGAAGTAAAACAAGCAACAGTAATTGAAAGAAGCAGGTGTTAGTGGTTAGTAATCCTGAACAGAGGAATACAGTGGGTGTTGAAAGTCACCACCCCACTTCAAAATGAAAACATAAAATCAGACCTTTTCTGGTTTTATTTTCTGGTTGAATTTATTTCAAAATGTAATAAAAACATAAATTAAAACCGTAAAATACCATATTTGGGTAATTGAACACCCCTCTGAGTTAATACTTGCTTAAATTACAGCCATTATGTTCTTTGAATACATCTCCACTAGGTTTGCACACCTAGACTGTGCAATATTTGTAAATTTTTCCTTGTAGAATTGTTGAAATCAAATTGCATGGTAACCTCTTATGGACTGCACTTTTCAAGTCATTAAACATTCTCTATGGGATTTAGGTCAGGGCTCTGACTAGGCTACTCAAGGACTTTCACCTACTTGTCCTTCAAGATTGGTTTGGTGGTGTGCTTTGGTCATTGTAATGTTGAAACTTGAACCATTTTCCACTTCCTGACAGAGGGCTGCTGGTTCTCCTCAAGAATCTGTCGGTATTTTGCACTGTTCATTTTCCCTTCTATCCTGACAAGTGCTCCAGTCCCTGTTCAAGAGAAATACCCCACAACTTGATGCTGCAACTGCCATTCTTTATTGTAAGCATGGTGTTCTTTTGGATTGAAAGATGTATTGGGTTTTGGTCCAATTGTTTTGCATTAAGCCCAGCCTTTTAAGTTTTGTCTCATCTGACCACTGCTCCTTTTGCCATTTGTACTCAGAATCTACAATATGCTTTTTGGCAAACCTTACATGAAACTTGAAGTTTGAGTGTTCTTTTTTCTTGCCATCCTCCCATAGAGGGCAGGTTTGTGGAGCGCTTGAGATATTGTGGTCCCATGAACACGAACACATTGACCAGTCTTTGCCTTAAAGGCTGGAAGGTCCTTCAAAGTTGCCATTGGCTTCTTGGTATCTTCTCTGATCAGTCTTTCTTGCCCGGTCAACCAGTTTGAAGGGACGGCCTGATCAATGCAAGGTTTGGGTCGTGCCACAGCGAGTGGCCTCAGCAAGTTTGCGATGTAATTCATTTTCAGAAATGTTTATAGTTTTATGTTCACTTAGATATTGTGGATTGTTGTGTGTAAATAAAGCTGGGTAAAGTCTAATTTTGTGTTTTCATTTCAGGCTGAAATGCAACAAAAGGTGAACATTTTAAAAGGGGGTGGTGACTTTCTAAACCCACTCTAAAAGAGAGATGGGCTGGACCTTCTCATTCCAGCGTTTGTTGATCTTTTCTCTATGAAATATTTGTTAAACCACAAGCACAAAGAGGGAAGGATATAGAAATGCTATACTTTAGTTCCTTTCTATATTTATTTACTTCAGCTGAATAAACTAACCACCCCCAAAAGTAGCAGCAGACTGTTGGAGATGAGGGTAAGCCTGAACACCTATCTGTCATTCATTACACAGGATTTCTTCTAAAAGATATTTTTCGAGAGATCCTGTATTGATTCCTCATGTCTTGGTTGTCATTACACATTTGTCTGTTTACGTGTGAACATTGAGCCCCTACTCCCATTGGTTCACTTATGTGAACTTTGCATCTTACCGCATCATCCAGCAGTCGGTTGGTACCTCAAATTATTAATCAGTTGGACTTGTGGTTTAACTGAAATGTGACTTCAGCTTGTAACCCAGCTTGTAACCCAACCTGTCCAGGTGCTGCCACAATGGAGCAAATAGGGTAAGCAGTCTCACAGAATTTGGGACCTTTCGGTTACAGGTCAGTGGCTTTAACCGCGAGGTCTCCTGCCACCTCGTTGGCCTCGGCAGCTCCTGTGAAGGCTTTGACTTTAATGACCACCCCCACATGCTGCCATATTTTCGATGAGATCAGCTGTCCCTCCCTAGTGAAGGTCATCCACTGACAGAGCCGTCCAAAAACACGGCCGCCCAGGACCAGGACTTAGCCATTAGTCCTGTGTAAATGCTGGATTCTCTCTCAGGATATTTTTCTCTGAAGAACAACAACAACATTTCCGTTGGCCTGAAGTGGACAGATGTTCTCATTCTCAATGAAATCATTCTGATTGTTTTCTGGACTGTTTGTTAAAATAAAATGATGGTTAGGATCTAGTATTAAATGTTGGGGTTGAGTTAAATTTAGAAATTAAGGTTAGGTTATTGAGGTTGGGATCAGTGTTAGGTTGAGAGTATAGGGAAAAAAGCTAATCTGGTTTGTGGTCCCCATCAGGATAGAAAATAGACAGACTAAAATTTCAAAAAATCTGCACTGTCTCTTATTTTTTACATTACATTTGAAGTTTTAGTAATGTAGCAGAGCGACTTACAATAAGTGCATTCCTCTTAAGCTGTCTTTGAAAATCAACATCTGACCTTCACAATAAGTACACTTCAAAGCCATTAGTTGGCAAAGTCAGTGCCAGAGAAATCTGATTTCTTATTTTTTCAGACGGCGGGGGTGGGGGTTGCACAATTAAGATGCTCATCAAAAAGGTAGGTTTTATAACACTTTCGAAAGATTGGCAGGGACTCTGCTGTCCTGGCTTGAAGGGGAAGTTTGTTCCACCATTGAGGTGCCAAGATAGAGAAGAGTTTTGCCTTGGCTGAGCAGAAGCTGCCCACTCGTGAGGTTTGTGACAGATCAGAGTACACGGGAAGGGTTGGAGGGTTTAAGCTTAGCCTGCAGGTAGGGAGGTGCAGTTCCCTTTGCTGCTCCATAGGTTAGCACCATGGTCTTGTAGCAGATGCAAGCTCCTACCAGAAGCCAATGGAGCTTGGGGAGGAGAAGGGTGACATGGGTGAATTTGGAAAGGTTGAACACAAGATGGGCTGCAGCGTTCTGGATAAGTTGCAGGAGCTTGATGGCACAAGCGGGGAGCCCAGCCCAACAGTGCATTGCAATAGTCCAGACAGGAGATGACACGTGACTGGATCAAGAACTGAGCCGCTTCCTGTTTAAAATAGGGTCGTGTTTTGCAGATGTTGTACAGCATGAATCTACAAGAGGGAGTCACTGCTTTGATGTTTGCAGAGAATAACAAGTTCTTGTCAAGTGTCATGCCAAGCTTCTTTGTGCTCTGTGAGGGGACCACCATGACGTTGTTAAAGGTGATGGACAGATCTTGGAGCGGGCAGGCCTTCCCTGGGAGGAAGCGCAGCTCTGTCTTATCAAGGTTAAGCTTCAGGTGTTGGGCTGACATCCAAGCTGAGATGTCTGCCAGGCATGCAGATATGTGTTGCAACCTGGGATACAGAAGGGGGAAATGAGAAGAATAGTTGCGTGTCATCAGCGTTGCAATGATAGGTGACAGTGCCAAGTGACGTTGTGTAGAGAGAAAAGAGGAGCGGGCCAAGGACTGATCCCCACAGGTGACGCAATGAGTGTTGAGATGCTTTGAGGTAGAGGCAGCTAGGAAGGCTGTTAAGGCCACACCCCTGGATAAATTAGGGACAATACTGCAAACTGGACTGAAACTCAACCACTCCACAATCACAAGTAATGAGCAATCAGCCAAGGATTAAATAGGCTTTGTCTGCCTATCTTACATTCTCTCTTACAGTGCTTTTCTCTTTCTTACTGATGTAGAGAATGTAATGGTCTCTAAATATCTTGAGTACATATCTGATACAGAGAAAACTTAAATTCAGAAATAATGACACACAGTCAGCATGGCTATCAGTTTCAAAGGTTCAGTGCCTCTCACTTAAAGCATCTTTCCTTCTCTCTTCTCCCCTTTGTTCTTCATTATCACTTAATATCTGTCTTGTAACAGCAGGAGTGTGTTTGGCCATGGCTGTTAGTGGTTAGCTAACACATATTATATGGTTGTTAAATAAGAGTAGCTCGACCCAGAGGAGAGCCAATCGTGTGTTTACATGCTTCACATCGTTACCACAGAACACAGTCATTTCTTAGTGCTCATAGTCCAACAGCTGGCTGACACTGATGATGAAACCTTTTCAGCTGGCTCAGAAAGAAACGTGAGGATGGATCCTTGTTTTCCATTGGCACAGTGATTATGTGCCTTGAGAATGTGATTATTAAACATTTCTGTCATAATCACATTATACATATAACATTCCCAACCCCATCTCGACAAACTTAGATAATGCTTTGATCCCTGGGTTAGTGGAGATCCACATCAGAGGAACTTTATATCAAGAAGGGACTGTTGTCTCATTTGATCAACTGAGGGAAAACTGACCTCCCTAGAACATTTATACATGTTCAGTCAATTCCAGTCCCTGTATGGCGGTAGGAAGGCTTTTGTCATTCCTTTCTGTTTTCTTTTTTATCTTACTTTGGGGTTGTTCATATTTTATGATTATGTGGGGGGATTTGTTTTATAAGGGGTGATATGAGAATGTAATTGAAGTAGATGAAACCAACAGGACTGAATATAAGTAAAAACGTTATGATAGTTTATTTTTTCAACAATGACCCTATAAGGTCATCAAACCTGTTGTCTGCTTTATACTGCTTCAACTTTCCCTAGTACTGTCAATGCTTTTTTCTGTGAGAAGATTGCTTGTGTAGCTATGAACAGTGTGTTAATTATCAAAATGTAAAATGTAGTTTAATAACATTGTCATGTTTTCTGTTGGGATAGTACAACTGCTGGAACTGCTTTTCCTGAAGAGTTCCTGTTTTTTTAATCACCTGAACCCAAGAACTGAAAAGCCAAGCCCTGTGTATTGTTTCTGTTGGTTTTCCCAGGGGAGGTGCCACATGCACAAGGCACAACAGATGGTAAGTGATCTTGTGTTTTGAAAAACCAATGCGAAAACAGGCTGAGGAGAGACAGGCAGACAGGCCGGCAGAGAGATGGGAGAGACAGCGCACTGGTGCTGGGGAACAGAAATATCGAGAGAAAGAAGTGCAAGGAGGCAAGAGAGAGAAGTTGAGAGGAGGAAAGGAGGCCGATTGTTGACCAAGAATCAGGACAGACGGAAGGACAGTCGTTACAGTAGTCTATAAAAACTCCAGAGCATATTATTTCTCATATCTCATTAATTATTCATCTGAGTTAAACCCAAGCTTCCTTGTCTTACTGTGGTGTCCCTGTCAGGAGTCAACAGGCCCTCAGCTTACAAGCAACATGCTGGGTTACAGGCACGTAACTCCTGACATTTGACTTTGCATCCTCTGGATAATTTTAAAACTTAAATCAAATCAATGTTTATTGAACACTTAAAGAGGTTAGCAGATGATACGGCAAATTTAACAAAATGCTTGGTTTAATAGCTCATGATATGAACAGAATGTTCGGCAAAAAATGTAATTACGTGCGTGTGGTCTTGTGTGTGCTTGTGTGTGTTGGAGTATGTGTTCAGAAAGGCAGAGTACTTGCAGTACTAGGAAAGTAGCTAGCTAGTCATGGCTGTTCAACAAAGTGTTTGCAGATAGACTAGCTGCTACAGAATCTGACCAGTAATTCAAATCTTTGGTGATATAATGTTTGTTCTCTTCTGGTTAGCAGAACCAGAATGTTTGTTCTCTTCTGTTCTCTTTTTGTTTGAGTGACAAACAAAAAGGGAACCTGTTAAGCAATACAGTTAACTCTATTGGCTCCAGAAAGACACCTGCTTTCTCTCCATATTCTACATGGTAGCAGAGGGAACAAACTGGTACAGATAGTGGTCCTGGTGGCTAAGATCATTGATGATCTTCTTGGCCTTCACTAGGTTCTGTAAATGTTTTCAAGGCATCAGTACTAATATTTGCTACACTAGAGCTCACTTTTAAGTGCCTTGACTGGTAGAGATGTTTTAGGGAACATGGTCATGTTTTTGTGAAGCAGAGATCCTGGATTTGTGCCAGGCGTGAACCGAATTGGGTGGAAGCTGAACTTTCTAACCAATTTGCGTGACGTTCTTGAAACATAGCCTCGCAGTCAGGTTTGAACGCTGAAGAATGGAGTGGTGGGTTGGAATGAAGGTAGTTTATAAACAAGGTTAAATTATATAAACTTACTGGAAGTAGTTCAGCGTTACAGCATCTTCTAAATAACTTAAATGTAAATGATTCAGGGTAAAGTTGGAGATTATGAGATTATCAAATGTATGACTTGACAAACAAAGTAATTGAATGACAGTGTATTTACATCCATTCAATCTGATTTACTGGCTGTTTCTACACAATATAGATGGAAAATGTGCACCGTGTTCAGTTTGGGATTATTAGGGAGGCAACACATACAGTCATGTCAAAATATATATACATCCCCTATTAGACATATGGATATGTAATCTTCACTTCAACAATACTGACAAATGAAGGTAATGTAATATGACAAATGACACACAGTTTATTCTTTGCAATCATTTATGAAAAATATATACAAATGTAATATCCTTTTGCAGAACAATTGGGTACAAACATTGCTTCAATAGCTGGTGTTGCCCCCTTTGGCTGAAATAACTTCATGTTCTTGTACCAATGTCTTGTACTTATCAGTCATTTACATGACTGGGGGTGAGTTTTGCCCACTCCTCTTTACAGTAGTGCTTCAGTGGTCATGTTCAAAAGCTTTCTTGCATGCCTGGCTTGCTTCAAGTCCCTCCAACTTGCATTGCAAGCAAACAACTCCACCTATTCTTTTCTTTTTTTTTTAAATGCTTACTGCTCGGATAAATGGTTTTTAACCAGGTGTGCTTACTATTAGTAGTTTGTGTGGATATCCCACCTCGGTATCTTAAAATGAATGCCGTAATTGGAACTCTCGATCAAATCATCTTTTAAATTAATAAATTGTTTGTAGAAATATATCAACAGCAGCCTTTGCTGTGTCATAACTATCATATTTATTAATACTGCAGCAAGATTGGTAAGACCGCTACTGGCCCCTTCAAATGGAATACTGCTATTTTGAGCAGTGGGCAGTGCGCCTGGCTGGGGAGCCGAATGTCGCGGGTAGGAGACACTGCCTGCAAAAAGCTACTCTATAACTTTGAAAATACATTCTATTACTTACAAGTAATCAGAATTATTCGCAATTATAACAATAAGTATGATGATATCGCATGCATATCATCATACTTACTGTTTTTTGTTTGTTTGTTTTTATGTGCTGGGGATTTGGTTTAGGTTTGGCATCAGAGCCACAGTCGAAGCTTGTGTGACCTTGGCGTTTTTTTGCTGAAGAGGCCTGTAATTCGCACGTGGTGGAATTCCGAACAAAATGCTACTGTATGTTGCTTGTCAAAATCCTCAACGCTGCAACTCACGCATCATGATCAGATGCAAGCAAACGTACATTACCAGAGCGAATAACTATGGTGTTGAATGCGCGTATGAGCGTGTCTGCGTATAACAGTTCATGCAACATGTTAACCGTAAAAATGCAAACAAATTGTAGCTTCTGTGTGCGTTTTGACAGATGCAAATAAATTAGGTTGCATTAGAGAAACACATCTAATTTAGTCTGGACACTGGTCCCTAGCCACCAGGTCCTCCATAATGTCAGCATCAGTCTCAATCATTGTAGGAAGAAAAATTCCATGGACCTAGATTATGTTCTGCTTATGCATTCCTTTGAAAGTTTTACAGATGTCATTTTGTTGAAGATAAGATGTAGGCATGTTGGCTATGCTGAGTTCGTCAGCTTTGCAACTGTGACCGATCTTGCCCTCTTTCATCAGGTCTCTCTCTTGTTCCCATCTGATGCTGCAAAGCGTACGGAGGCGCACTGGCCTGGTCCATGTGATAGCAAGGGAGGAGGGGTCCTAAAAGACTTCGCTGACACTCTTGTTCATCACTTGAGCAGCCGACTACCCCGGAACGGTGCTAGGACGCGTTTTGGGTGCGTGGATACATACCTTGCTGCATACATTTTTAGATCTGTATTGTTTTTTCGTGTTTTCTGAAAGAGCAGTCGCCAAATAGGAGAAAGAAGTGAGGTTTTCGCCATGGGAGCACAGACCTCAGCGCAACGGGACGAGAAGAGCCAAGAGGATGCGTCAGCCGAGGAGCTGAGTGCTGAGGTGAACGTGATTTCGGAGGGCGATAGCGTCGTCGACTCCAAGGTAAAATTATACAATACGCTAAATGGCCTCTTATTAACAGTTTAATTTTTTTATGTTTCCAGGCAACAACTTTCATGCTTACATGGGTGAGACAGGGTGCATAACGCTGCTCTTACTCTCCTGGGCTTTTCTCACGTCTACAAACATATTTCAGTTTCTTCTGATACATGAACATATCCTGAAATATAGGGCTTCAATTATGCTTTTTTTTCTTTTTACAATTCATAATGAATGCTGCCGCGATGCGCGTTGGTGCCACTTTTTGGTGTGTATTTTTGCTGAGTAATGCAGTGAGGTGTCTGCCCACTGCAGTGAGGCTGTTGCAGCCTGTAATAAAAACGCCAAAATCTGTCTGTTGCGGTCACAATTTATGTCTCGATTGTGAGCTTTGTGAATATTAATGTAGCAGCTTAGCCTTACTGCATTGTTAAAAATTTACTGCAGACTTTTTACAAATATGGATTAATGCTAATGATGGAGAATGATACATATGTAGTATGTATTTATATCACTGTAAATAACAAAATACAATGCAACTACAATATTTTCTTAAAATGTCTCATGCAGGACATCACTCTCCAAGTTGATTGACAGCTGCTTGTCTTCAGATATTGCTTACAAATCTAGAACATTTCCTAACTTTCTGAAGACGATGTCAAGGTACCCATTAAAAACAATGAAAAAAGGGGATCGGCCACTAATAGCCTTTTGCGTTTTGTATCACGTGTTGTCACAATATGGTAATACCATGTGATGATTGCAACGTGGTTTTCCCAGCTCAAATATTTCTAATAGAAAAAATTGCTGTCGGTTCTTAGCATGTAGGGAGTATAATTACCACATCTATGTTATATTGTAAGTACTGAACCATGTTGTTGACGACAATTATGACTTGACTGTTGTGGTGTGCAGTTCTGTGCCCAGGATACACCAGCACTTGAAAGGAATGTACCTCAATTTGCACCTTGTGAAAAGAAAATAACAAGAACCCAGTGAATGATCAAGTGGGCGCATGGCTGGTTTTAACTTCCAGACACCGAGACATGTGACAATTTACTCTCTGGTAGGGAACCCAAACATTATTCCCACCCAAAATCCTATTCTCAATAACTTCTTATTGGCCTAACAATAACCCCGCCAACATATCCCTAACCCTAATGCTAACTCTAACCCTAACTGTAACTTTTCCTAAACCTACAGTATCTCACAAAAGTAAGTACACCCCTCACATTTTTGTAAATATTTCAGTATATCTTTTCATATGACAACACTGAAGAAATGACACTTTGCTACAATGTAAAGTAGTGAGTGTACAGCTTGTACAGTGGGGAGAACAAGTATTTGATACACTGCCAATTTTGCAGGTTTTCCAACTTACAAACATGTAGAGGTCTGTCATTTTTATCATAGGTACACTTCAACTGTTAGAGACGGAATCTAAAACAAATATTCTGAAAATCACATTGTATAATTTTTAAATAATTAATTTGCGTTTTATTGCATGACATAAGTATTTGATCACCTACCAACCAGTAATAATTCCGGCTCTTACAGACCTATTGGTTTTTCTTTAAGAAGCCCTCCTGTTCTCCACTCATTACCTTTATCAATTGCCCCTGTTTGAACTTGTTACCTGTATAAAATACACTGCACCGTATTGAGGGGAGGATGGATGGGGCCATGTATCGCAAGATCTTGGTCAACAACCTCCTTCCCTCAATAAGAGAATTGAAGATGGGTCGTGGCTGGGTCTTCCAGCATGACAACGACCCAAAACACACAGCCAGGGCAACTAAGGAGTGGCTCTGTAAGAAGGATCTCAAGGTCCTGGAGTGGCCTAGCCAGTCTCCAGACCTGAACCCAATAGACAATCTTTGGAAGGAGCTGAAAGTCCGTATTTCCCAGTGACAGCCCCGAAACCTGAAGGATCTGGAGAAGGTCTGTATGGAGGAGTGGGCCAAAATCCCTGCTGCAGTGTGTGCAAACCTGGTCAAGAACTACAGGAAACGTATGATCTCTGTAATTGCAAACAAAGGTTTCTGTACCAAATATTAAGTTCTGCTTTTCTGATGTATCAAATACTTATGTCATGCAATAAAATGCAAAATGCAATCACATTGTATGATTTTCTACATGCTTTGTAAGTAGGAAAACGTGCTAAATCGGCAGTGTATCAAATACTTGCCCAATTTGGACATTTTCACTTAGGGGTGTACTTGCTTTTGTTGCCAGCGGTTTAGACATTAATGGCTGTGTGTTGTGTTATTTTGAGGGGACAGCTAATTTACACTGTTATACAAGCTGTACACTCACTACTTTACATTGTAGCAAAGTGTCATTGCTTCAGTGTTGTCACATGAAAAGATATACTCAAGTATTTACAAAAATATGAGGTGTGTACTCACTTATGTGAGATACTGTATATCCCTAACCCTATTGCTAACTCCAACCCCAACTGTAACTTCTCCTAAACCTATATCCCTAACCTTAATGCTAATTCCAACCCGACTGTAACTTCTCCGAAACCTATATCCCTAACCATAAATCTCCTTTTCCTTCTGGGGACCAAAGGAAATGTCCCCTCAAGGTGAAACCTTTGTTGTTTTACTATCCTCATGGAGATTGTTGGTCCATGCAAGTACAGTGAAATCTGCACAAATACACACACACACACAGACACACACAAACACAGACGAAAGAACAAACATTTATTTAATGAGGCATAGATAAAACTTGTCTAACTCTGGCTGGTGTTCTAAAACCCAGGGCTGGTGCAGTTTGTCCAACATTATACACTCTGCTGCTGGGTCCTGCTGATAGGAATCAGTTGTGTTTTTGTTCGTCTGTAAGATGAGATGAGCCATAGGGCCTGCCGACTCCAGATGGGTTATGGGTGTATTGCTTCTGTTCTGTGTTAACTCTCTTGTAGCATACATGTGAATAATACATCTTTGAGAGGACTTTAGCTAATGGCTTGGTAGGTTTGGCCACCTGCTGTTTTTAAGGACCATTAAACATATTGATTTCATTCACATTCAGTAGGCAGAAGGTCAAAGTTCCTTTTTTATGTTGGCCTCTTGACTAGTTTGAAAGGTCAACAGCTATATCTAAGAAGATTGAAATACAAACTTACAGTGCTGAACAGCAAATCATTATTAAACCGTTTAAACGTCAGTTCTACTTAGAGTTTTATTATGGTATTGAACTTATTTGGATGCGTACATTGCTTTCTTCTGGTGTCTAGCTGCATAATGATAGTCTGTTATTTCCCTGCGAGATAACCATTTTATGCTGCAAAGACAATGGTCATGCCTTTGATGGTTTTTCATTTGAAGTGTTTTACATCTTTCCCTCCTAATGGAAGGAGCTGTGACCTATTCATTTTCAGCTTGTAATTAATCAACAGCCAAAATGTCACCTTCAGACTGAGAGTTTTACAGCCGTTTGGTGACCGAACACACATTAACTGCATGTTGGTGTTAGTGCAGCCTGATGACCTGTTATTACACAGTTCTAACATGTTTATGCCATTGTCATAGACAGTAGGTTGTGTCAGCCCGTGTCCATGAGAAGCCAAACAATCTGAGGCATACTGTGGATGTGCTTCGTCCATTCAGACACCTCTTCATTCACTGCATCAGTTGTTTGTGCAGATGATGGGCCAAAGAGAAGGTTTAGGGCAATAAGGAAAACGCATAAGAATCCCCTTCAATTGCTAGGTGCATTTACACACACCCGCTCTGTCTAATGGTGATACTAGTTATAGACAACATGTACAGACAGAATACATCAAATCTGCAAAAAAATAAAATAAATGCAGTTATAAACAACGGCTAATGGGCAGATAAAACAATGGGCGATGACGGTGAGAATATAATATACATGGATTTACTGTTGACATATACGCTTATGGTATCAGTAAAGTACATCTGCAGTGTGTTGAGCTGGTTGTAGATGATTTAAAGGGGTAGATGGCTGGTGGAGTGGGCCTGGTCCCTCCCTGGGAAGCCTGTAGCTCCAGGAGTGTTAATGCTGGAGATGTGGTCGTTAAACATCCTTCTACTCAGAGAAATGTCTCTCCACTCCCTCAGCCACCTCCTTCCCTCCTCTTTATTCCTCTTGGCCCCATGTTAGAAACATCTCTCTCCTCCTTCTACCCGTCCTCCTCTTCCACCTCCTTACCTCCTGTATTTCCCTCTTTGCACTATCAGGGCTTAAAAGTAGGTCAGAGGCAGTCTGGTTCTGAGTACGTGCTTCCCTAAACGCCAAACTACCATAAAACATTGTGTGTGTGTGGAGAGAGATAATGTCAGTGGTTTGTTTGTGTTGTGTGAGAGAGTGGGCAAGACAGTGCGTGTGCCTGCGTTGTATGCATGCATGCTTGTGTTATCTTTTTGTCTGTTTGTGTGTTTATGAGTTAAGGAACCCACCAATTATGGGACACTTGGCCCCTCAGACACCCATCGCCGACATTAGGTTTGAAAATCACTTGTTTTTGTCTCTCTGACTCTCCCTTTTTCTCTGTCTCTCTGCCTCTTTAATGTTCTTTATTCCTTTCACTCTCTCTCACTCTGGTTGGGGGCATCGTACATACATAGTTTTGCTTCAGACACAAAAGACAGCTTGTGTCAATCAAGGGATTCCGGTTAACATTCCAGCAACCTCATCCATCCAAAGAAACATACTGAACACGTATTCCTACAAACAGAGTTTACGCACGCCTGTGTCATGCTACAAGCCCTTCTCAAAAGAGGGCTGTTTAGGCTCAAAGCAGAACACGCCGGCAGTCAATCATGAACACAGAGTTGATGGACGATGCAGGACGTAATCAGCGGATCACATGAAGGGCCATACGTTCCTTTATAACCAGCATTGGCGGTTCTGGCCCTGTTGTGACAGTGATTGTCCTGTTTAGAACTGACGGGCAGGGGGAGTGGGTCATCAGGACGAGGGGGAGGGGGAGCTTGCTGCCAAACAGAGGAGCCATTGAGGATGGCCTTGATGGTGGGTGGGAGGGGGGGTTCTGTGTGTGCAGCGGCCCAAAACAGCCAGGAAGGACAGACCCCTGTTAAGGGGAGCATTTTGTTTGGGCGGGGAGATCGCGGGAAAGGCTGAGAGAAAGATAGTGACAGAAAAAGGGGGAGTTGAAGAGGTGCTGTAAGAAGTGAGACCTACTGGGGTGACATAAAGACCACTGAATCGGGCGATTGTTCCTGGTGCCCCTGGTTAAAAGGACTCTGATGACAGCAAGGGTGGAGAGTGAAATGGACTCAGGTATAGAAACAGTGTCTCATAGGGGTTTTCTTGGACCTGCCCTATCTGCAGTTTTTGGTTAATGGGAGAGTTGTGAGTGAAGTTAGTACAAATCAGTGTTTAAGGGGAAAACCCTAACTAATGGGATGCATTGTTAAAGTGGTAGATTTTTTAGGACCCTTACCTGATGACAGAATTTGGTTAATTTCATGGAAAAGGCTTCTGGGCATAACAATTAATTAAGCACTAAGTCTTTGCATGTGACAGAATACATGAACAGTACATCATTTTTTTTCTCTTTTACATATGCTTAGTGTGCATACAGTGCGCATTGAGGCAAGCTTCTTGCTAGATACATGTTTATGTACAAGTTTACCAGAGGCAACCTTTTGCAAATAAGGAGCAATGGTGAATTACAAAATGTCTACAGGTATAGCAATTGTTTTGCCAAAATGTATAGAATATTAATGTAGAAATTACATGAATAGATTATTTTAGAAATGCTTGCCAATTTATATAAAAAACCGAAATATCTGAAGTACATTCTACTACTACTTATACCCTTTATTTAGTACTTTGTAGAAGCGCCTTTGGCGATCATAACTAAGTTTTCTTGGGTATGCCTCCACCAGCTTTGCACATCAAGATTGGGGCAGTTTCTCCCATTCTTCATTGTAGATCTTCTCAAGCTCTGTCAGATTGGATGGGGAGCATCTGTGCACTGCATCTCAGGTCTCTCAGCAGATGTTCAGCCGGGCTCAAGTCCGGCTTTGACTGGGCCAAGGACATTCACCTACTTGTGCACTCTGGATCGGGTTTTATGGACCTTTTATAGACCTTTCTGTATTTTGCTCCATTCAGCCTTTTTTCAAGCCTGAGCAGTTCCCCAGTCCCTGCCACTGAGAAGCATTCCCATAGCATGATGTTCCCGCAACCATGTTCCTAGGGATGGAATTAGCCAGGTGATGAGCAAGACATAGCATTTCAAATTCTGGCCAAATTGTTAGATTTTGTTCTCATCAGACCAGAGAATATTTTTCCTCATGCACTGAGTCCTTCAGGCAGCAGTGTTTTACTCAGGAGGGGCTTCGGTCTAGCCACTCTATCCTAAAGGCCTGATTGATGGAGTGCTGCAGAGATTGTTGTCCTTCTGTCAGATTTATCCATCTCTGCATAGACACTCTGAAGCTTTGTTAGAGTGGCCATTGGGTTTTTGGTCCAGTGCCTGGTGACTTAGCTTGGGTGGAGGGCCAGCTCTAAGAAGGGTCTTGATGGTTCAACACTTCTTCCATTTCACAATGAAATGGAAGAAGTAGTGAGCCCACTACGCTCCTGGAAAAATACTTGTGCATTTTTTTTGTACATGAGATGTTTCTATTTTTCATTTACATCAAATTGGCACACCTTTCTAAAAACACTTACTAACACAAAATGTGAAGTAAGTGAAGGGGTCAGAATAACTTTGGAAGGCACTGTATAAAGTTATATTTTTTTCACAGACAGATGAAATGACATCTGCAGTTAATGTTTTATATTTATGTTTCAAATTATCTACTTCTACGAAATCAATCAGTACTAGTACTATACCGGTCAGTACTACCCCCCCCCAAACCACCATGGACAAACTAGTACTAAACTGGTCAGTACTATCCTTCCCCCCTAAACCACCCTGGACTAATTAGTACTATACCAGTCAGTACTACCCCTCCCCCCCAAACCACCCTGGACTAACTTGTACTATACAGGTCAGTACTATCCTTCCTCCCTAAACCACCCTGGACTAACTAGTACTATACCGGTCAGTACTATCCTTCCTCCCTAAACCACCCTGGACTAATTAGTACTATACCAGTCAGTACTACCCCTCCCCCCAAACCACCCTGGACTAACTAGTACTATACCGGTCAGTACTATCCTCCTCCTTCTCCGGGGAGCCAGAATCTGTCTGCGATCGGCCTGTTGCTGGAGACGGTACGGATGAGGGCTGAGCGGGCCCAGGGCAGTGGCATCGACAGGGACGTGGAGAGGGCGAGACGAGACGTTCAACTGAAGCAGGTGGAATCGATGAAACATTCGTCAGCCCCAGAATCAATGAGGACTTGGACAGACAGAGAACGGGGCCCCACCATGATAGTGGCATGGAGCAGACGCCGGGCTCTGGGTGTCCAGGGAGTAGATAAGCGGCTCGCCGACAGTCCTGGGGTTATTGGTGATCCTGGTCTTTTACTGGGCAGTTTGCCACAAAGTGACCGGTACCGCCGCAATACATACAGCTGTGGGAGAGGAGCCTCTGTTGGCGAACTGCGGAATGGGAGTGTTCGGCAGCGGCCGGAGAACTCCGGGGGAACTCGGGCGGCAGGGCAGCCTTGTGCTGTATACGTCATGGAGTTGGGTACTCAGAGGGAAGCGAAACGCCGGAGTGATTGCCTCTCTCCCAACGGCGTTCCTGTATCCTACTACCGATCCTGGTGAAAAAGGAGATGAGGGCATTCACATCCATTGGTAGATTCAGAGCAGCGAGCTCGTCTTTGATGGTCTCTGGCTAGCCACTGGGCCTCGCTCTGTCTTGCTAGTTCATCCATGATGGAGCGTAGGGTTTCTTTATGCTGTCCCTCTGCAGCCCTATGCAGGACAATGGCGTTCTACATACACTCCACGTCTGCTGGGTCCATCTTGGCCAGATCGTTCTGACAGGGCTGGGGGTATGGAACCAAGCGCGGACACAGAGGCAGATTAAGAGGTGTCGTCCACAGGCATTTATAGTAGGGATAGGCAGTCTTGTGGTCGGCAGGCAGGCAGAGGTCAGAAAATGATTCAGAACACTAGATGTACAGAGGATTTGGCTGGTTCGAGGTCGGGGACAGGCAAAGGTCGTAACGAGGTGGTCCACAAAGCAGAAGCACAGGGGCAGGCAGGATCGGGGTCAAGGACAGCAGGGGTTCGGTAACTGGGAAGGCAGAGCAGAGAACGGGTAAGAGGAGACAGGTAACACAGGAGTAATCGCTGGAAATGCATGAAAAGACTATACGATCTGGCAGCAGGCAAACAGAAAACACAGGCATAAATAGACAAGCGGTAACAGGAACAACAGCGAGACAGGTGAAACCAATCAGGGTGTGACACTCTTAATGTGACTTATAATGTGAACAATCATCAGGGGGATCTCATTGTTGAAAGGTATCAGTCAGGAGAAGGGTACATAAGAATTTCCAAAGCATTAGATATACCATGGAACAGTGAAGACAGTCATCATCAAGTGGAGAAAATATGGCACAACAGAGACATTACCAAGAACTGGACATCCCTCCAAAATGTATGAAAAGACAAGAAGAAAATTGGTCAGGGAGGCTTCCAAGAGGCCTACAGCAACATTAACGGGACTGCAGGAATTTCTGACAAGGAATTTTGGAGCGCTTTTGCAAAGAAGAGTGGGCAAATAATGCCACGTCAAGATGTGCCATGCTAATAGACTCCTACCTAAAAGCACTGAGTGCTGGAATAAAATCAAAAGGTGCTTGGATTAAGGGTATTAGATGAAGTATTAGATTACGGGTGTGCACACTTATGCAACCAGGTTCCCCCTCAAAGATTTCAGTTTGTTTTTCAGTTGAATTGTTCTCGTTCTAGGTCGCATTAAATGTGGAAAAAGTTCTGACATGATTTATCTTTGTCTCAGTCTTTTACATCACAAGATGTATCACCTGCCATTTTAACAGGGGTTTGTATACTTTTTATATCCACGATTTTCGAGATGGAATTGAAGTGCAGACTTTCAGCTTTATTTCAAGGGATTGAACAAAAATATTGTATGAAACATGTAGGAATTGCAACCATTTTCATACACAGTCCCCTTATTTCAGGGGCTCAAATGAAATTGACCAAATTAACACAATCATAAATAAAATGTTTATTTTTAATACTTTGTTGAGAATCCTTTGCAGGCAGTGACTGCTTGAAGTCTGGAATGTATGGACATCACCAAACGCTGGGTTTCCTCCTTTGTGATGGCCGTCTTCAGGTGTTGTTTGTTCGTGGGTATTTCTGGCTCACGTTAGGTTTTCAGCAAGTGAAATGCATGCTTGATCAAGTTTAGGTAATTGACTCGGCCATATCAGCATATTCCACTTCTTTTCCTTTAAAAATCTCCATCCAATAAATTTTTCTGAATTTGGCTGAATCTGAGCAGACAATATATCCCGATTCACTTCAGAATTCATCCGGCTGCTTCTTTCTTCTGTCACATCATCAATAAACACTAGTGACCCAGTGCCATTGGAAGCCATGATTGGTCATGCCATCACACTGCCTCCCCATGTTTTACAGATGATGTGGTATGCTTTGGATGATGAGCCATTCCAAGCCTTCTCCAAAAACTTTTCCCCCTCATTCTGGTACAGGTTGATCTTAGGTTCATCTATCCACAGAATGCTGTTCCAGAACTGGGCTGGCTTATGAATGGTTTGCACCTTGTGAACAAACTGTATTTGCTCTCGTGAAGTGGTAGACTTTATGGTAGACCAGTGCATAATTTGTTTCTCAGAATGTACCAAACTGTTGATTTGGCCACTCTTAATGTTCTTGCTATCTCTCTGATGGAGTTTTTGCAGCCTAAGGATGGCCTGTGTCACTTGCATTGAGAGCTCCTTTGACCAGTGGTAACAAGGCATGATGGATCCATGTTCTCATTCTGTTTACGCCAAATTCTGACTCTACCATCTGAATGTCTCAACAGAAATCGAGACTCATGAGACCAGTCAACATTCTTCCAGTCTTCAACTGTCCAATTTTGGTGAGCTTGTGCAAATTGTAGCCTCTTTTTCCTATTTGTAATGGAGATGAGTGGTACCCGGTGGGGTCTTCTGCTGTTGTAGCCCATCCTCCTCAAGGTTGTGCGTGTTGTGGCTTCACAAATGCTTTGCTGCATACCTCGGTTGTAACGAGTGGTTATTTCAGTCAAAGTTGCTCTTCTGTCAGCTTGAATCAGTCGGCCCATTCTCCTCTGACCTCTAGCATCAACAAGGCATTTTCGCCCACAGGACTGTCGCATACTGGATGTTTTCTTTGTAAACCCTAGAAATGGTTGTGCGTGAAAATCCCAGTAACTGAGCAGATTGTGAAATATTCAGACCGGCCCGTCTGACACCAACAACCATGCCACGCTCAAAATTGCTTAAATCACCTTTCTTTCCCATTCTGACATTCAGTTTGGAGTTCAGGAGATTGTCTTGACCAGGACCACACCCCTAAATGCATTGAAGCAACTGCCATGTAATTGGTTGATTAGATAATTGCATTAATGAGAAATTGTACAGGTGTTCCTAATAATCCTTTAGGTGAGTGTATGTGATTGGAATTGGTCCCCTGTGTTACAACAGGAAAGAGAATGCAACACAAAGGAGAGTTTGGGAAGACGATTTGCCCAACTGCCAATGAATGGCTAGTGCTTTGCTGTAATATAATCAGATTTCCCTTTGTTTTTTATGCATATTTTCTCCCTGATTGGGCATATTGTTATATAAACTAATAAAGCTACCAAGTTTGTTCTCAAAGAGTTTACTCTGTGCTGTTTTGGTCTTTTGTGTCACTACTCTCCTCCCTTTTCTTTCAATCTTTTAGTGGAGAAATTAGAAGAAGCTTGTGTGTAATTAGAATTTGTCCTGTCCATCCTCCCATGTCAAATCTGCTGCCAGGTCTGCTTTGGGAATAATAGACGTGTGTATTTGGGTTTCAAAAAATGGAGAGGAGGCTTTCTCTTGTCAGTCTCTCACCCCTTCCCACCCTCTGACAGCCAGTTCAACCCTGTTACATGGTAACACATTTGAGGCAATCTTAGTACAAGGAATTTTATAATAAGGAACTGAAATGGTCTAGTAATTAGCTGTCCCATGGTTAAGAATGCATGTTTCTGTGTTGGTCTATCTGCTATATCGAGTTATAAGAAAACATTAAACGTAGGATCATCTGGTCTGTGGCACTCAAATCTAATACATTTTCTTTTCCCCCGGCCTGTTCTATTTTACTCTCAGCAAAGGACAGGTTTATTAAACTAGTTCTGTGGGCCTTTGAATTCTCCAGTCCAGTTAAATGGTTATTAACAGGGCCTTTCATAGACATTTCGAGGAACATGGACCAAAATGACAAAAAAGGCACATCTGAGATATGCAGGTAGCGGAACAGACATTGACTTCAGTTGACTGTCAGTTTCTGCAATGTGCATTTCACAGAGGAACGATGCATGCCCATCTGAGTGAATGCCGCGCAGATGGTTATCGGTACCTGCATACTGACAGGCAAAAAGGGCACTTGTTGAGTCTGAGGGGAAAAGGGCAGGGCCTCAAGCCCCCCACACCGCGGTCTGTCTGTGCACATGCCTGTTTTTATATCTGGTATATATCATCGACAGATTTGTCCAAAAATCGGTTGTCTTGTTACTGCAGTAGCAGGTTTAGAAGATGATGCCCAACCAAACATAGTTTTGCTGCTCTGACTTAGTAAGGTTAGGGTTAGACATAGAAATAAGTCTAAAGATAGGCTTGTAATAAATTATAAAGTAATGCAGAGAAACAGTAGACTAGAGATTTGAATGTTTTTGATGTACTTGTTGTGGACAAGAGCACCTCTGTATTGGCACTCCGGCTGCTTTTCCCACCGGACGCGGGAACACTTTCTATTCCAATCCTTTGGAAAACAAACACATTGCTATCCACTTTCGTTCTTGGAAAAGGGGAAAAGGCAGAGCTTGGGATTTTAGTGGGTGTGGGTTTTTTCTTTCTTGGCAGCAGACAGCTTTCAAGTCTTGCAATGTTCCCACACTGTGTGTAAAGTTATGTTTTGTCCCATTCCAAAGCTCAAGCTGTTGTTCATACAAATTTAGAAAAGTATGCCTTTACTACATTGTGGTACACATTAACTAGATTAAAAAATACCCTAACTTTATCATTTAGGGTTTACCATGAAGTATCTCTTAAGCAATTCACAACCATAAAGGTCTGTAATGTATAGAGCCATAAAATTAGAGAATGCTCTGCAACAAGAGGTTGCTGATGGCAAAAACTTTGTATAGCAGTGCATTTCCTCTTTCAAAAGCCCTAATTTAACTGTACTATAATACTAATATGAATATTGTGTAAATAATATGTAATGTATGTCTTTGTATTAAATATAAAATGTTATGTATATACTGCATTATAATGTAATATAATGAATGAATTATCCTATATTGTCTATAATAGTTCTGTACTCTTGTAATTATATTTTATATCCTGCGAAGAGTCGCTGCATCATGTGCTATAACTAATAAGGATCCCAATAAACGAAACAACATATATAATATGTCATATGGTATCCCACTAGGCACATGGAAGCAGCACGCTCCATGAAGAGGGCTTTCATTGTGGGGGGGCATGCTCATTATTCCTAGTATTCTGGAATGGATGTATGATGATTCTGAAATAAAATGGATCTCTCCGCTCAGTTACGGTTACTGTTTCTAGCATTTTATATTTTATTGTACAGGAAAAGGGGAAAGCTTTATTTTACCTGAAAGTGCATTGAGCCTTAGATGGCTACACCATTAGTTTACATTCTTTTATAACCATAAGAAATAGTTGGATGCACTGATGCACAGCACTCTTAAACACATCAGTTAGTGCTGTCAATCTTCCTATAAGTCTTTAAATATTCACATCACCCATCCTCTCCCCCACAAACTCTGTATATACTGTATTTCTCATTCCAAAAGACGGATATGATCCTTTGAAGTAGCGAATTGATTTGTCTGCCCTTTTCAACTAAAATGTGATGAGCTCAGATGCTGAGATGTTGTTTAGGGTGCTCGTCCTGTGATGTTAATGTATTATTGAGTGGTCGGGTTTTGGGCCTTTTTTAAACTACACCCTGGGGAGTGCTAGTGCCTGTCTGGACTAATCAATCATTCTGATTAGGTCTTACAAGTCTCCAGTTTTATGTCTGTATTAAAGTCATGGATGAAGTTGTGTTTGTATTGGATCCCGGCAGTTGTATGCTAAAGTTTGTTTGTACACATAAACGTTTCAGATTTCTAGATACAATATGCATATGGTACACAAGGCAAACTAAATTTGCGCTTTCAGGTTCCTACTTGACAATGTTAAATTAGATAGGTTGTATGTAAAACATGTAAAGAGCCCTAAATAAAAAAAATCATGCATTTTTCAATCTTTGGTATTTAGTATTTAGTAGTTTTTCCACCCTACCCTTGTCAAGATAACAGCAATGGAAAGGACACCATCCATGATGAATCTCTCCAGATCCTTCCATGTCAGTGGTCTTCATGTGGAATCTGCTCTTCAGCTCACCCCACATATTTTTGGGGGGTTTAGGTCAGGGGACTAAGATGGCAGTTGCTTGAAAAGCTTGATTCTTTGACCAATTTTTTGTGAATTGGGAGGGATTCTTTGTATTGTTGTCCTATTAGAAGATGTTAACTTAGGAAGATTTTGCTCTAAAATCTCCTAGTATTTGACAGACTCCATAATGTCATGTATCTTAATTACCATCTGCATCTGCTTCCATCACAATGTGCAAATTATTTTTCTCCATCCCAAATTTAGGGACATGTCAAAACATACATGAAGCCGTTACAGCCAATGAGATAGCTTGCTGTTGCTTACACATTTATCTTGGTGATAAAGTTGCTGACTTTTTTACCTGAAATTCAGACATTTATATTTGTAAGATGTTAACTCTGAATCACATAAAATGTGTTCCTTTCCATAGATAAAAGTGTAAACCTAACTTGATTTAAGTATACAGTGCCTTTGACAATTTGCATTTGACAATTTAATTTTAGATCAGGACATTGACTTGACAACTGAAGGACATGTACCTTTTACTTTAGCTGCTCCAGTGTTGCTTTGGCCTTAGGCTTGGCACTATTGTCTTGCTGAACAGTGAACTTACTCCATACAATTCAATTTTAACAAGATGAAAAGCACCCCCACAGCTTGATACTGCCATGATGCTGCCAGAACCATATTTTGCTGGTATCTTACTTCAAAAGCTTTTTTCTCATATTGTAAGGTGGCTCATACAGGCCAGGTTCATGCAGAAACCTAAATGTGATTGATTGGAGCACCATTACTTGTCTCCCAGCTTCTCACACAATTCTCCTTCTTGTTTGAGTGCTGAATTTTGAGGGACAGACTTTAATCTACAGTGCTTGGGTGCTATGATGCAGCTTCCACATCCTAGTTATTTATCTGACTGTGCTTAATGAGAATTCCAAATACATAGATGTAATGTTTTTACCCCTTTTCTAATCCATATATTTGCACTACTTCATGTTTAACTTATGTAGAATTTTTCTTCATATTCACAGCCTGCCCAATTATTCTTCAGCAATGGGTTTTTATCCAGAAAATGTCACAGCAACTTTATTGTTCACAGGTTGAAGCCAGTGGTAAAGTAATTTGTTCCTAGTTAGAGCAATATTTTTATTTGTGTAAACTTGTATATTGACTGTATAATCCCTGAGATGGTAAGGGGATCACATCTATTGTTCTGTCCTTAAGCAAGGCAGTTAACCCTCCCCAGGTGTTGGTTAAAATGCTTACCTGGTATAATAAGGGTGTACATATGTTTGAAATTTCTGTGGTGTTTGAAATATCTCAGTATGTTTTGTTGACATTGAACAAATGAGATGTTGTTGTGCTGGGGTTGTTGTTTATCAGGAAGTGCTTATTTCTTTCTCCCTCCCTCTTTGCTTATCTCTCTCCTTCCCTCTGTCCATTCCCCCTCCCTCTCTATTGTCACCCCTCCATTCCTGCCTCAGACGCATGCGCTCTATGTTCCTCACTGCGGCGGTCTGTCCCGTTATTTCAGAGACCCAGGGACTCTCTGAAAATAAACCAACACCCTGGTCACCACATGCGCTGCCATGCACTCATCCTCGCCCATCTCAGTCTCTCTCACTCTTTCCGCTGGCTCTCCCTCACCCTTGCTCGCTTTTCTCACCTGCTCTTTCTCTTTTCCTCTCACTCTCCATCCCTTTGTTTCTCTCTCTTCAACCCCTCCTCCTATTCCATGCATTTTTCATTGCTCTTGGTTTTGATGCAGCCCTATCTGTGATGTAAGATGTGTGTTTTTCAGTTGAAAGTTAGTCTGTCCTGTATGTTTTATAGTTGGCGGTTTGTTGAGATGAGCGGCTCTTATTTGACTTCTTTGTTTTGCGAAGTGTCCCTCTCCCTCCTCATGGACGTCTCTGAAAATGACTTTATTGATCAAACAGCCTGCTCATGTATCAGCCCACCTGTCATAGGATCTGTCCCTGAGGGAGCATCAGTGTAAATCCTGTAGCCTTGTGAAGTGATGGGGATGCGATGACTCCCACTATGCAGAACAGCTGATTGTCGTTAATGCTTTTTTCTGATCAGGGAAAATGTACAGCTTACACAAAGTACCTCTGATAGATATTTTTTTGCTGGGGAATTCCATCAAAAGCATGAGCACTAACATGTGAAGTGTATTTTTCTGTATATACAGTATATTTATAAAACTAGGGAAAGGCTTTAATTTCTGATGGAAACAAAATATGCAGGGTTTTATGGTTTCTCTAACTTTGCAAACAATGATTTTATTTTGCATATATTTTACAGTGCAGTTGTGAATTTACCTGTAGGACTGGTACAGCACACACAGGCAAAGACAGACTTGAAATTGTTATACTGTACTTGTACAGTTTTGTGTGTTCAGTGGGCTAGATATTCTAGCTAAACCTAGCAAGTTTCAGACCGTTTCTTGTTATCATTGCGAGTTACCATGGCTACCTGATAAACACAGATTTTTGTTAGAAAAGTATTTTTTTCCAAACATGGTACGTTTTCTACTCCTAAATTGTCAGTCTGTTTTTAAAGAGGCTATTTAGAGGGGAACAAGAGGCCATTTAGAGATACAGTGTGGGTCTTATAAGATTTCTGTAAGTAGGCTAAAAATAAAAGCATAATAGTCCAAAAAAAAGTGTCCTGACAACGTTTGAAATCTGGCCCTTATCTTGGCCCTGATCATCTCCAGCATTTTCGTGGCTGGGGTGTGGGACAAGATGTGTTGACACCCGTTGACACATAAGTCGCATGCCATTGTTGAAAGCGGAAGTGCTCCATTGCTGGCCATTGCCGCCTTTCAGCAGTGTTGACCATCGCGAACAGCAGATGGAAAAAATATTGAGCAGTGTTCTCATGGCCATCTGCCCTATGGCTATGAAAGAGGTCGTCAAACTCTACTCTGTCTCCCTTTTTTCTTCACGAGAAAAGTTTAGTATGCAATCAACGGTGACTTCGACCAAGCCAAGGATGGCTTCACCACCTTCGACCGCTGGAGTGGTCTCTACTAGCCCAGCGTCTTGTCCGCTGACTTCCCTGTCGGCCTGCCGGTGTAAGAGCTGGACCCGATGGTCGAGGCTCTCACACTGTGCTGTGCGTGTCTGGGACCGCAGCATGCTCACGACAGCGCCATCGACGAGCCAGTGTGGACAGGAGGACAGGAGTGAGGACCCCCCGGCAGTGAAGGAGGACCTCTTCGCTGCCATCTCTGCTGCTGCCCGGCGTCTGCGCATTCGATGCCGACTGCGGCGCCGGAGGTCCCTTCCCTACGCAAGTACGCGGAAGAAGCGTGTGGGTCCCAATTCATGACCCAGGGGTACAGTTAAGTCCCACCTCGCCTTCAACACAGTGGAGGGTAGGCTGGAGACTTTAAGTAGGGGCATTCCGCCCCTAGAACCTGCCCTGGCAACTTCCCTGGTCCCGGGCCTGAGCACCTGGAGCTACAAGCGTCCAGCTCTACGTCCGTGAAGGACCGTGTCTCCTTACGTAAAGGACTGTGTTGCTTACGTAAACAGGCAGGGCAGGGTCAGGTCTCTGCCCCTCCACCTGTTGGCGGTGCACATCTGGAAATGGGCACAGGTGCACCTCAGGTCTCTGAGGGCCCTTTACATTCCCGGAGAGCACAATGTGGGCATAGACTTGTTATCTTGGGGAGGTCCCCGGGACGACGAGTGGCGTCTTCATCCCAACATTGTAGCCGGGGTCTGGAGACGTTTCGGGAAGGTGCCGGTGTATCTGTTCGCGTCCCGGGAGGAGGTGCACTGCCCCCTATGGTTATCTCTTCGAGTGCAAGACAGGCCACCGTTGGGCGTGGACGCGTTGGCTCTCCGGGCGTGGCTGAGAGTACTGCTGTACACGTTTCCCCCTCTCCAGTGCATTCTCCCTGTCATGTCTCGGGTGCGGTCGAAGGGGCTTTCGCTCATCCTGATCGCCCCTTTTCGGCCAGGTGCCCTGTGGTTTGCAGAGGCGGCTCACATGGCGGTGGGGACACCATGGGAGGGCCAGGCTGAGAGGGCCATGCTGCTTTGGCGAGGACTGAGTGAGGAGGTAGTTGCGACCATTCAGGGTGCGAGGGCAATTGATCTGGCCTACAATTCACGTGGCACTCCCACGCCCAGGGGGTTTGGGGCCCAATCCACGCGTGGGGTGGTGGCCTCGGCCGCTCTGTTTAGGGGTGTGGGTGTGGAGGACATCTGTGCTGCTGTGTCTTGGGGGACGCCGTTGTCTTTTGTCCGGTTTTACTTGCGTGACATGGCTGCGGGTACGCTGGCTCACTCTGTGCTCGGTGTGGCTGAGGCTTTAGTGTGAGTTAGGTCCGTTGAGCTGCTGGGACGGTGAATTTGACATAGTTCGGTCTGATGCTCCGCTTTGCCTCTGCGGTTTTTGGTCGTATGCTAGCATTGAGCGTCTGCTTGTGCGCCGCGTCTGGGTCTTGGTGTGTTGTTTGGCCTGGCCTCGTACACTTTGATTCAGTTTTTACTGATTGAGGAGGTACCGGTTGGGTTGGTGACATGTGTGCATTCGTTTGGGGCTGTTTATCAGTTCGCAAATGTATGTGACTGGAGTGAGCAGGATGGAAGCGGCTCTGTGTCGTGGTTAGTATTCCACGCCTGAGCCGTCCTTTTGGGCACTTATCTCATTGGTGAGGTATGAGACTGGCAGGGAGTACATCTTGGGCTTGCTCGCTTTGCCCTAAACCAATAGGAGCGAAAACCCTATGGGCAAAGCTTCACGATATAGAACGATAGTTACTTTAGTTTTGTCAGCTCAGGGTGGACAGATTTAGATTATGGGTTTCAAGACAGAAATCCATTCCTGATTTGTTCCAAGTTGTTATGTAAGATCCTCTCATCTGTGAACATTCAAGCTCATTTCTTGGAAGAAAGCGTCTTTAATCGAAGGCAGAAATGTTGATAAATGGTGAAACAGTTTAACCTTGTTTGCTTACAGCTGATCTCCTTCACATCTCCAGTAATGAGGTTAGAAGACGTTAGGAGGTGAAAAGAGTGAAGTATGTGAGCGTGTGAGAACCTAAACTGCCATGAAATACCTTTTGTTTGTAATTTTGTGTCTTGAAGGTTAGACATTTTATTGAGGACAACTTACTAGCTGTTGAACCTACTGTGTACCCTTCTCATCTTTTATTTCATCTGATGTAGTTTGTGGCCAAGGTGTATGTGGTGCAGAAAAACGGTGTCCCTGCCACATGGAAACAATTGCATATTGTTCCCCGAAACTCCTCCTCATCAGATATTGATCCTCATACAGTCAAGGAGAAGAACTCTTGCATTCACATTTAGCCTGGGCTTAGAACCAATATCCAGTTTTTGCTCCTAGATCTTGGAGATTTGCTTTTGTAATTCACCAAGACAATGCTAAATCCATTAGTTGAGACAAGGGTGGGTACATTGTGGCCTCTATTTCATTTTACTGCCTGACTCAGATAATGACATCCATGTTTGTTGTATCTGTAGGCTTTCCAAAATCCCCTGAATCTCTTTTCTCACAAATGAAGACCGACCAATCCGCGTCACAAGAGATGGTTATCAATGAGATACTGGAAACCTGGAGAGAAAGATAGGCTAGGTTTATTATTTGAGTGCAGTAAGTCAGGTCTCTGAGGTCGAGCGCTGGTTAGTGTGAGCTTCCGTTGATCTGTACTGGGGGGTCCTGGATCTTCTAAGTCTGGGATTGTGTTGTTATTGTTTGGGGGGGGCGGGGCAGACAAATTGTGGGAGGTATAGAGTGTCAGGGTTCATAGGTCAAGAGGTGTTGATGGACACCCAGATAGGCCAGTTTGTTTTAATGTAAAACTGGTGGAACCTATACAGATGAAGACAGGTGTTGCTTAATATTCCAGGTGCCAAATCCTCACTATCTTGAGCTGGCCAATTAATTTAATCTAATTTCATATATCTATGTTACAAAGCATGTAGGAGTCTGTAATTTTTCATAGGTACTCTTCAACTGTGAGTGACAGAATCAAAAACAAAAATCCAGAAAATCACATTGTAAGATTTTTAAGTAATTAATTTGCACTGTATGGAGAGAGAAACAGAGAGAGGGAGACTGAGACACACAGAGAAGGAGGCGTAAAGAGGAGACAGAGACAGTCAGGGACAGAGGGTGGCATAGAGAGAGAGAAAAAGTAAGAACTTGTAGAGAGAGAAAAAGAGCGACTGAGAGACAAACAGAAAACTGGACAGAGAAAGAGATAGAGGAGACAGATAAAGATAGATGGATGTAGAGAGGAGGATTTGCCTGTGTTATAATCTGCTTCTGGTATCAGCCTCTCATGGTGTCTTTGAGATGGTGGAAGCTTATTCTTAGCAATCTTTAAATAAAAACTTATTTCTTCCCTCAATTTCTATATGGCCATGCACAAATGCACTGATGCTTATTGAGGTGATGCATTTCAATCAGTCAACCAGCCACCACTTACGGTCTTTCCATGCAAAATGGAAGATCAGGGCTATGAAATACTTAAGTCAGACTGGGAGGATTGCTTCATACCTGTTCAGTTAACTCTGGATGGGCTACTGTCTTTTTAAACAGACTACACTACTCCAAGTTTAAGCCCCATAGCATCTTCCCAAGTGCCTTGCCTGCGTTTGCGTATCCACCCATCGCCTTAGCAGTAGGGGATTGGTGTATTGGGAAGGTGTGAGTTGTTTTCAATATGCATGTATCTATTTATTATTTTGCGCCTGTCTTGTTAATTTTCCTTCAATCTAAAAGAAAAATCAAGCACACGTTCCAACTAAATCCATAATGGCTTTATTGTAGCTTCTAATAAAGAGGGCAGGACTGTCTTCTCTGTGTCTGTTTGAGTGGTGTGGAGGTGAGGAGAGACTGAGTGGGGCTGCTGTGGTTCAGATGAGTTAAATGAGGATTGTTTATGGGAGAGAAAAACATCTGTGTTTGTGTCAGGGGACGCAGGCATGGTGTTTGTGGTTTTATGTGGCTCATGTTAGGAGTATGGCAGTATTATTATTTGAAAGAACTTTGAGAGGCATCTGGTCTCTTTTAACTTTCCAATTATCTGTCACACTGGAACAATAGAATTTTGGGACACTACAGCTAATTGTCTAGTTACATGTATCATAATCTTGTTGTAGTAAACTTCTATGTTTCTTATTTTTTGTATGCAGAATCTGCTGTGTTTTTATATATTATACAAATACCAAAAGTGTTTATCTATACTTTGATTCATAGGCATAAGGTTAGATATACTGAATGGGGACTTAATTAACACATCCAAACAGGTGTTGATTTCACGAAGGCATACCAGCTTAAAATAGGCATTAAGTGCTGTGATCTACTAGAGAGCAGAGAGCTGCCACCTCCTATTAATTTACAATAACAGGAAAGCATCAAAGAATGATTTGGAAAGCACTGTGAGAATGTCTGGATTATTTAGCAATTTGAAAGGCAGTTAGCATGTTTCCCAGACTTTTTGCGTTTAAAAAACAGATGTCAGGAAGTCTAGTGGTTACCAGATCTGTCCAGAAACCTAAAGGTTCCTAGATTGAATCCCTGAGCCGGCAAGGTGAAGGTTGTGTTTTTCTGTCCTTAAGCAAGGCAGTTAATCCTAATAGTATCCCAGAGTTTTGGGGAAAGCGCTGCGCGAGCATGTATTGCACTTTATTGTCCATTGGGAATTCCTCATTACTAGAGTGAATAATACTTTTTTACATATCATTTTAATTTGATTTAAACTACATTTCTGTCACAACAATTGTAGTCTACATAAGCTTCATCTCTTTAAATGTCTGACCTACTCCTTGAAGTTTGCTATGCCTATAGAAAGTCTTAGGGAGTTTTTCCTAGCCACTGAAATTCAACACTATTGTTGTTTGCTCCTTGGGGTTTAAGGCCGGTGTCTCTGTAAAGCACTTTGTGACGACTGCTGTTGTAAAAAGGGCTTTATAAATAAATTTGATTGAAATTTGATTGAAAGTCTACATTTTGCTGAAAATGTGTTTGGGGTGTGTGTATGTATGTTACCACATACTGGGGATTGCTTTTCAGAAGTCAAACCACTGGAGGACCTCTTTAAAAAGAAAATGATTCAATAAAGACTACTCAGATTAGTTGGATATACATGATCTGGGAAGCTGTCTATGTCTGCTGAGTGCTGAAGAAAAATCACTTTATGTTCGAAAATTTGAGTTAGTTAAATATTGGGATTAATATATAAATAACGTCAGATGAAAGTCAAAGAATACGGAAAAAGAAAATCACTTTAGCTAGCTGTATTACAATGAATAAGCCTTTTCTGCTACTGAGCCGTGCTAGTGTAATTCAGGACCTTTATTGATACCCTCAGTGCCAGGTTGTACCACTGCCATAAGGACATGGTCATCTAGATCACAGACAAAAAACATTTCAAACATAATTTGGTATTCAGAAAGCCTTCTTAGTAAAATACATATGTAATCACTCAAATACATTACATTTTCATGTGTTTAGGTGTATACCCATTAGTATTTTCAAAAATTATTTGGAAATAGTCTTAAATACAATTTGTTTATTTGTTTTTTATTTTATTTTTTACAAATCTGTAATGAACAATTAAATAAAGTATTGCTTTGGCCTGTATATTTCAAAATACTTAAATACACAGAAACAATATTTGTAATACCATATCTCAATCCAGTTCAGCCAAACACACACATACCAGGGTCTGGAGAGTAGGAGAAAGTAAAAAAGGGCAGAGACAGGGCGGAGTGCTCATAGGGCCCCGCTAACAGTCTTTGACCCCAGGTATATTATGATTTTAGGGGTCGGGGGTTAAAAGATTAACAAGTTCTGAAGGTTAAGGGTCATCAGTGGATCTGGGGGTTTAGACAGACATGTCCACTGACAAATGACAAATTTACAGGGGTGAGGGTGGGAGGGGCACTAAAATGTTCAGGAGACAGCCGGATTAACACACAAGACTCAGATTCTCTTGGGGACGGATTGAGGTGGACTTTTGCTACTTCTCTTCCCCTCATTCTCCTCTTTTCTCCTTTCTCCTCTCATTTTTCCTCACCATGAGGTCAAATGGCACAGGGTTAATTGTTCTGTATGAACTATGACCCCACAAGGAGTTTAAAGATCTCAGCGCAGTGTGAATGCATGCATGTGCCAGTTCCTGTGCCTACAGTTTTAATCGTAAATCGACTGCAGCAAGAATGACTTTATACTCAATCATGACCTGCCTGTTTAGCTGTAAAGGGTCATGCAGAAAAAGGCGCTTGGGGCTAGAATCAAGCAGTATGAATGTGCAATGCACAGAAACTTGATACAGTTCCGACACAATTGTCTTCATCCTTGCAAAACTCTGAGGGGGCTCATTTGAAAATGTGATACACACTACCTCAGAAGGTCATGTCTACAGCCATCGATATCTGCAAGTTTACACAAGTCACCACCCCCTTTCAAAATGTACACCCTTTCTTCATTACAGCCTGAATATAAAACACACACAATCTGACCTTTTTTATGGGTTAATTTATGCACAGTAACCCACAACCTCAGAGTGAAAAATAATTCTGAAAAAGTCTGAAAATGTCTTCTTATTGAAACACTAGAACACCCTATTTCTATACCCGTATGAGGACTGTGATGATTTTGTGTAGTCTGCCTCTGTGGTGTATTCCAGTGGTTTGCAACCTTTTTCAGTTACTGTTCCACAAACTGCATTTTGCTCATACTGATGTACCCCGTTATGAGTCTCCTCAAGAACCCCCTGTGGATAAACTAAGTATCCCTAGTTGGGAACCACCGTCCCTATATGTCATGACAGAAATTACAACAAGAAATAATACCAGTGAATAATGACAATTGTAATACAGTATGATTACCTGGTGTCAAAGCCCCTGTTACTTGGTAATATATTTTTGATGTTAGGAGAGGGGGTCCGGTATTGAAGGGAGGTATATAGTGCCGCCTTGTAAGGTTGTTTCATCGTAACCATATAAAGGAGAGAACTTTTCTTATAGTCATCTATTCGTGGTTTCTGCCTCTGTATAACCTTTTAATGTCTTTATTATAGTGACTAATGCTGTGGGGAGACGCCCATGGAGTCATGTTATTGTTTAAGTTGGGGGTCAGAAGTTCATCTTCTTCAGAGGAAGGTTAACTGTTTAAAGCCTAGTTAGCAAACAATGAGAGGGAGATGAATAATAGCAGATCCCTGGGTGCATTTTTGAAAATAATTCATATCTTTTTTCATTCTAGCTAACGACCAAAAGGTGTCCGTCTTTAAGTGCACCATTTCATCCTATTGTGTTCTTAGTCGACCATTTTGTACATGCTACAGCCTTTTTTTAAGCGTTGTATCACCTTTTTCCAGTAAAATGATAACACTTTTCTCAGATGGGAGAGGAAGCACTGGGGTAGGAGAGTTTGCGAGTATTTTCGCCTTGTGCTTTAGTGTGCACATAGCAAACACTGTAGTAAAGTAAAGCAAACTGGTACACAACCTCTTGGACCCAAATTAAACAAGCCTGTTGATCACACAACCCCCACTTTACCACACACACACACAAACTGGCCTCAAGTCACACCTTGGTGCTTGCTAACCTCACACCTAGCAATCATGTGCGCGCACACACACACACACACACTGATCTCACACAGAAGGTACAGAGCTGGGACACTTTATAGTACAGGCATCCAGTTTATTCTAATACCCTATCCAGGATTAGGAAACGCAGAGTTGGATCTGGCCCATGTAATGTACGTCAGTACACACAAATGGATTGCTTGTGGAACCAATCCAGTGACAACGTATGCATAATTGACGAGGAAATGTGTTCTGTGTGTAAACTTCTTATCAGACAGATCTGGTTTACTGAGGCTGTCTGACAGTTTCTGGCATGGAAAGGATGTGAGTTACACTAGAAGAACCACAGGAATGCCTGTCATGTCACCGAAGCAAAACAGAGACCATTCCAGTGTCTGTGTGTGTGAGCAAGTCTGAACGTAAGAGTAGATTCTGTGTGAGTGAGTAGTTCTCTTTTTTCTGAGAAACGTCTTGTAAGAGTGGGTCAAGTCTCCAGAACCCTGAACTTTGACCTCATATATAACCTTCTATATAATCAAATTCTCTGACGGATATAGGCAAGGCATCTGCAGACCTCCAAACTAAATGTGTGATTGTACCCTCTAGAATTGTTGACACCCCAGGTGAAAATGAAAAGAAATGCTGTATAAAAATATCATTGGTGTTTATCAGGCTAATCGTGCACTCAAAAAATATTGAATCTAACCTTTAAATGGGCCATATGTGAGATTTTTACTGCACTGCTAGCATAAATGTAAAGCACCAGAAATCATCTGCAGTCAATGTTTCAATTTTGAAATACTTATTTTCACAGAAGTCTTCAGAGTACCTGAGATATTCACCTTTTAAACATTCTCGGCAGTGAGCTTGCATTGACTTATCTCCGTATACTTCCTTTAGACAGTTGCAGTATTATTCCACCCACCCTAAACCACCCTGGACTGGCGTATTCTATTACGGTCTTGTTCGGTAATTAAAGAGGAAGAGGAAACAATTTGTATTATTAGAGGCAGGATTACAGGTAGGATTCATTAGTGAAACATTAGACACATTATTCTACACAATTGAGTGAACATTTTTCTAAGAGAAAATGTCATCATAGAATAATTATTTTATAGAAAAAATGCATACCGCAGCAATTGCATCCTTGGAAAATCCTATGAACAAAATCAAATTAATACTTATTTTTCTGATTGAGATTTAACTTTTAAAGTTCATCTGAGTCTTTGGGAACTCTTAAGTGGTCGTCCCATGAAACTGTTTTACCGGGGTGTAAACCTGAGGTGACACGATCTAAACTCAGCAAAGTGAAAACTGAGTTATGGCATTTCAGTGTGTGGCTTTTATACAAGCCGACGTTGCTCAAGAGGGGTGAAGTAACAAGGATATTAGAGTAGGGAGGGTGAGCGAGAAGGGACATGGCGAGATGACGTCAAGGACTGGCGAGGTGAGTGGTTTGGGAGTGTCAGAGGGTGAGGAGGGTCAGAGGGTGAGGGATGTGGTCCAGGTCGGCCCTGATCTAAGAAAGAGGGCACAGAATGCTGGGAATGCCAGTCATGAGGTGAGCCACTGGGGGCAGGCCAGTAGATGTCAAACGAGCACTTGCCGGTCTATACTAAAAGCTATAATCAGAGTGCCGTGAATTACGCTACGGGACGTCTTGCTATGAGAAACACTGCTAACATTCACTATGTTTGGGTCTGGGTTTGTGTGCGTAAGCATGGACACAAGTAAAATGTTTTCTTCTCACAGCCAGCAGACGTCAACAACGTTTCCTCATGTTTATAGCCTCCATATAAACTGACCCACCAGATATACGGTCTGGCTGTCCCTGTTTAACTGTCTCATATTCTCTCCAAATTTCTCTTTCTCTTGATCCACACTACTCTGTTTATCACCTTCTCCTGCTTTTGCTTCCTTTCATTCTTTCTCTCTGTTTCCTCTTTATTGTGTCTGTGACTTACTATACATCAGCTTGTAAGAAAGCACTGATTGTGATGGTCAGGGGCCCGTTCTCTCTCAGCCTTTCTATCTCCAGAGGCTGCCCTGGCCGAGGCGGATCGCCTTTCAGGGCAGGAGTAGTCTCAGCCGCTGGGAATGGGACAGTGAATCAGGTATCCATTAGTTTGCCACAGGCCTTCAATAGGGAGACTGTTTTACTGTCTTGACGAGCTTCAACCCCATTTCTCAACTCCACTATATGAGTTTGGTTGTAAAGGCTGAGGGCAGAGTGAGATCTCCCACAACACTGAGTTCTGCCATTCAATACCTGGACAAGAATCTCAGGTTAAGTTTGCAAAAAAAATAAAAGGAAAAGACCGTAAGTGTTTAACAGTGAACGTTTCTAGAAGTATCGCTTGCAGTGTCTGGTTAAAGATAAAGTTCACCCACTCCTCTCAGCATGACTCCTTTGATTTTATGTACAGTGTGTTCACTCTGCAACGCAAGCCATATCTCCAGTACCAGCCCCAAGCAGACAAAGCTTTGTGAAGGCCTGTTCCGTCCTGCTGTCACTCAGTAAAGCTAGTCTCTTCCAAAAATCCAGCGATGCGGGTGGAAAAGGAGTGTGACTTTTTGCTCGTGTAGCATATTAGGTGGGGGCTAACACGAAACAGATGAGGGGAGGTGCGTAAAAGTTTTGTTGCAATTTCGATGATATGACATCTGTTTGGACAGAGAAATATTATTACAATGACACATGTGCTTATGATTCTGAAACCTTCATGAAAAAAAATCTTGGTTTTGCAGCTGCTTTGAGTAGATTTTATAGTTTGGGAAATTAACATTTTAATTTCTCTCCTCGTCAGCTCCAGCAGAAGAATGGACAGATCTCCATCTCCAGGTTGAATGGGAAGAGGGATGAGCAGACAGGGCCTAATGACCACTCCGAGGACAACACCCTGGCAGAAGAAGGTATGACAGATATTCACAATCTTCCCCAGGGGACGGGTTTTTGTTTAGTTGGTTGTCGATGCGTTCTGGTGGCTGCGTGAGTTTGCCCTTTCATTGCATTCGAGCATTCCTGGCGCAAGCAGCTGCGCGTGTGACTCTGAAAGTGTTGTGTGTGTGCGTGCGTGCGTGTGCGTGCGCGTGTGCATGCGTGTGTGTGCGTGCGTGTGCGTGCGTGCGTAGTGGACACAGAAACACAATGCCACCCACGTTCAGCCCCTGGATGTCTGTGTGTGTTCTGTCCCTGCAGCTATGTTACTCTGAGTGCCTCTCGATCCCTGGCTAATCTTTCTGTCGACACAGAATGGACACCTACACGGTCTCCTATTGGAGCTCCTTTGACAGCTCCCTCACAAACTCACATACCCAACATACCCAACACAAATGGGCCTTACAGAGTCTCAGAGGAGTTGTTCTAGTTAATCTGTTGTAAGACTGTGTACAGACACCTGGCCTTTAACCTAAAGTGGTCTTACAGTAATTTGTCTGCAGGGATCTTAAAACGAAAGCCAGGTCAAATTCCTCCCTTGTAAGGGGAGTTTCTGGAAGATATTGCAGGAATACATACAGAAAAGTGCGGAATGCATTTTTTGATGATCAGTAAACTTTACCTGTGTCACTTGGATGGCGTCAAGGTTTTCCAACAGTAACATATACGTGTTCCCTGTGTTGTCATGGAAACAAGCCAAAGCGCTTTCATTGTCCTGCACCGGTCAGACGTTTCCCAAGGCGACCCTTTTCCCTCAATGTGTTTATTTACTTTAAGGTTCCTAACGGGGTCTCTTTCTATCTGGGCGGGCTGCAGGGGCGCTGGAGGTCTTCCCTCCCTAAATATTTAGCAGGCCGTGACCTGGCTCGGTACAAAGCGGCCCGCGCTGTTCAATAACGCCATTCTGCCAGAGGAGGAAGTAACTCTATACTACTTTAAACAGAGATATGTCACATACCACACAGTCAAAAAACCTATTTAATAACCTATTTAATGAAGCAATTCTGTGCGTTTATAGAGTAACCCTATACCCCTCAGATCAGACAGAGAGATATCGTATGCATGTAGGGAATGATTTGATGAGATTATTTAAGGCTTATTTAATGGTAAAATTGTCCAATGGTAGCCTAATAAAATACATATAGGTGAAAACCTCACAATGGAAAATCCTGCATTTTCTCAATTTGTCAACAGAGGTGAGGTTTCTCATCATAACCAATTAAAGATGTATTAGATGTTTCTTACCCCAATTTAATTTCAATAATGTTCTTCAGTATTTTATAGATCTTTTTAAATACATTTTGTGTGGCGTTTGTGTTATATACATTTATTTGATAGTGGGGAAAGGTAGAGCAGAGTTTTTGCTGAATGAACAGTGGGTTGGGTTCAAACCCATGCTGCTTAAATATATAGATGGATGACAAATTAAAGGAAAAACCTGAATAAATAAGTGTCGGAAACATAAAGGAATCAGATGCTTCCATAGCGGCACAGACCACAGGACTGCTCCTTAGAGACATGACTCAGACCACAGGACTGCTCTAGTCACCTTCTCTCAAGTCTTTGGCTGAAAGGGTCAGTCCTTTGGCCCTCCAGGATTTCAGACTTACAGGGATAAATTGGCCTTCTTTTAATGATTAAGTAGATAGATTTCTTGTTATAAATGTTGCTTGTTCTGGCCAGTTTTACGGAGAGCGTGCTACTTTATCAGAGAGGTAAGGAGAATGGGAGGAAGAGAAGCAGGGAGGGAGTGTAGAGGGAGATAGAGAGGCCTTCCAACTCTGCTTTATCTCCTCCCAGAGCAGATTAAAGAGCATACGTTTGGAGGGAAACTGAACTTCAGTTGCAGGCTTTTAAAGAAGTGCCTGAAACTAGATACCCCATACAGTGGTCTTGATGAGAAAAATATCTAATGTTGGGGGATGTTGTCTTCTACACCAATCAACCAGTCCAGTGCCTATGTGGAAGAGGTTGAGATGGAGTGTCCTCTCAATGTCCAAAAGACGTAAATCGTGTCACAGGCTCTCTATTTCTATTTCCCTGAAAACCGGGGCTGTCAGGTTGTCAGGGACACAACGCTGAGGGTGGATGAAACATTCCTCTGATAAGAGCATGGAAACATCAAAGAGACCAAACCAGCATCAGAAAATTTGCCAATACAAACCCTGCACACTGTCCTGTATATCTGACCAGAATTTAAAGTGGAATAAGGGCAGCCCTGTATAGACCAGCATCGCAGATCCTGACCAGTCTACCATAAACCATAAAACATACATACTGTACCAGGCCACCTCATATTTTTCGAATGGCAGGGTAGCCTAGTAATGATATCATCAGGCCAAAATTTGAAAGGTTGCTGGATGAAATCCCTGAGCTGGCATGGTGTTGAAAAATGTGTACCTGTGTAAGGAAGTTAATCCTAATATCTCCAAGTTAAAATGAGAATGTGTTCTCAGTTAATTTACCTGGAACAATTATGTCAAATATTTGAATTTAACTGACCAGCACCTAACAAAGACAAGAAGTGGTGTTTTTGGTAGCACCTATCTAGTCCTCGCCGAAGTCCTAGATGAAACAGTTCCAACATTGACGATGACGAAGACAGTTAGGTCCCAGTCCGTATGGTTTCAGTGGCCCCTGTGATTGCTTGCCATCTCAGAACATTGACAGAGGGAGAGGAAGTTGAGGGGGAAATGTGTTGGAGGGCAGATTCTTCCTTCCCTTAGGGACTGACCTCAGAGCTGTGTCGGAAGGACAGATGGATGGAGCCCTTCAGGCCAATGTAGGTGACTGTTTCCCAACATTGTGTTTTCAAGGTACGGATTCATGTGTTGTTTGGCACTTTTTATGATGAAAATCGAACATTTTGGTAGCCGGTATCAGCTAGGGAAATCATGTTTCCCAGTCTTGTTCTGGAAAGATGTGTCTGTAGTAGATTGCTAAACTGTATTGTATCATGTAAATTAAAGGTCTACTCTGCCTGGCAATACCAGATAAAATGAAAGGAGAGATTTATGCGTGTGCGTTTGAGTACTAATGCTGATCACTCTAATCATCAATCAAGAACTAGAACTTATTGATTCTAAAGCAGAGAGTGTTTTTTGTTTGTTCATGTTTTATGTGCTGGAATGTGTTGCACTACATTCAGATAAAATTGTTGAAAACCTAAATGTAAAATGTATGTCCTATTCGCAGCCTTTTAAAATACTGTGAGCATGAAAAGTATGTTATTTTACAGTTCATATTCACACTTACTACTCCTTTAAATCCCATTTGATCTAGTGACATGGGGACTCAACACTGTTAGGTTAAAGTGGAAGGACATTTTGGACCAGCTACACCAGATATTTAGGGATAATTATTACACATAGCATGGCAAGGACCGGGACAAAGTAGCTCTTCTGGAGAAATATGTAAGTAATGTTTACCTTGAGTTTAAAAATAAATCTTTTATTCTGTCATTTATTATTTTTACTTGATATTTCTTACATTCCACTTGCTTTTGGCAATGTAAAGAAATGTTTTACTCTGGTCTCAGTTTGTCCAGCTGTCTAGCCACTGTCTCCTGTGGGCTACAATCTGGCCCACTGCTCTTTCCGTCAAAAGGATCTCCTCTAATGATACACACGTCACGGTCATATAAAGCATAAAAATGCCAAATATACATTTACACTAGCTGTCCAAAGTACTAATTCAAAGGTATTTATTTAGTTTTACTATTTTCCACATTGTGCAATAAAGGTGAAGACATCAAAACATTGAAATAACACATGGAATCATGTTGAAACCAAAAAAGTGTTTAAAACAAACAAATGTAAATATTATTATATTTCAGCTTGTTCAAAGTAGCCACCTTGTGCCTTTGTGTCAGCTTTGCACACTCTGGGCATTCTCTCAATCAGCTTTATGAGGTAATCAACTGTAATGGTTTTCCAACAGTCTTGAAGGAGGTGCTTTTCCTTCACCCTGTGGTCTAACTCATCCCAAACCACCTCAGTTGGGTTGAGGTTGCGTGGTTGTGGAGGCCAGGTCATCTGATGCAGCACCATCACTCTCCTTCTTGGTCAAATAGCCCTTAAACAGCCTGGAGGTGTGTTTTGGGTCTTTTTCTCAATATATTATACTCCTACTAAGCGCAAACCAGATGGGATGGAGTATCACTGCAGATCGCTGTGGGAGCAATGCTGGTTGACTGCTTTGAATCTTGAATAAAAAATAGGAATAGGTGAAGAGAGTACAGGTGACAGAGAAAACGAAAAAGGAGAAAGAGAGATAGAGACTTAGTGAAGAGGAGAGCGAGCAAAAACAAGATAAAAACAGATAAACACCATATTATGAATGTGACATTGTGTAATTAGTCCCAGTAATACATGGGAAAGGGAGTTTCTGATGTGTGATTGTGTGTGTGTGAGTGTGAGTTGGAGGATGACATCAAGGCTAACTAATTCACTATGTCTCCTCCCAGATAGCTGGCATTGTGCTAAAGAGTATTCAAAGTGTTCTGGGAAGCAGAGTATGCATATGTACTGTATGTGCATATTGTATTCCATTGTGCGTTGGTGTGTTTGTTGTGCTTGTTTAAGTTGTGACAGAAATTAGCATTAAGGCATTGGCATTGTTTAAGTGCAGGCCTTTCTCCATAGCCTACACATAAGCAATACCTTATGTCATTTCTCTGGCAGTACAACCCTGCTGCGTCCACATTAACTTTACACACTTGCATTAATGCAAGCCAGCCTCCAGCTTTTTCCTGTTGTTGCACTGCGTGTTTTTTTCCGCTTACAATACTTTCAAAATTATGCAACTCGTTTTTGTGAAGACTCATATTTTCTAGTGAAGTGGTCTTGTCTACACCAGAATTTGTTTGTACATTTTTCAAAGATATTCAGGGTTGATTTGTTTAGTGTTTTATGTACAAATCCATCCACAGCTGTCTATGGTCAAATAACATACCACCCTGAGCAAAGACAGTGATTCCATACAAAACTACAGTTGATGCTGATTCCAAATACTTTTAAGCTCCTGAATCATCAGAGATTCATTGTAGGGGCGGACTTGGAAGATGCAATTTGGGAATTTTGGCCTGGATGTGTGAAATGTTGTTTATTTGGCTCAACAGGGCCCCTTTTGGAACCAGCGGCCAAAAATCTGACTGTATCTTTAATTGACATATACCCTTTATCTACACAGGGTGTTTTATACAGTATATTGTCCCTAAGCCACCCTGCAGTTATAAAGGCCCACATCAGGATTCCATGGAGAGCAAGTTAAGGACAAGCGAGGAGAGGAATGTTATGGTGTTCTAAAATGCTCAGGAGATCTGCAGTCATTTATTCATGCATATAACCACACCATTTATTATCAGCCCCCCCCCCCCCAGCCATTCATCGGTCTGGCGATCCACCCACGCTCCTGGGTCAGAACATTCCCATCTTTCTCTCCAAGAGTGGAGAGACCCAGGGACTTTGATTAAAAAAGGGCCAAGTGATGCATCTTTCAAGGGATTGGCCAGAGAGGAGAGCATGGTTTGCTTCCCTCTCAGACGGTTGAAACACTTTCAGGGTGGGTGAAAGAGATTTGATGCTGGGTGAAGGATCACCCCACCACACCCTGCTGCCTTTACGTCAATCCCCTCCCCCTTTACATTGCAACCACTTTCTATTGGTCTGGGTGGGCCACATCTGTGTTTTCACAGAGCCGATACTCAAACCACCTTTCAAAACACACAGAAACATGACCTAAACACATGAATTTCTTTTCAATACATCAAACCATTCCCTGGATTCCCAAACAGCGTTGCAAACTAATTTAGCAAGATCCCAGACAAACGTCTTTTAAAGTCCATTGGCAGAAACATTACATTTACCTTGGTGAAATATAGTACAATCTAAATAAAACATTTCCATTTAACTCACCCATTTCATTTCGCACTGTTTTCTCAAGCTTGATCTAAAGATGTCTGGGTCTTGTAAACTTTGTGTTTTGGAGGACAGTGTTTTCTGGGACAATTTATCACTAATTCTGTAACAAGAAGGTCAATTGGAAAGGATTCATTACAATGAAGCTATGCTGATGCAGATTTAATAACAGCACACTCAGGCCTACATATCCACGAATGCTGCTAAAACTGCCCACTAAAAGTTGAATGGAATGTATATATTTGTCTGTCAACTCTGTTGTGTATTGTGTCCTTATATGTCCTCAACCATTAGCAGCAGCATTCTACCAAGTACATTAGATTTATTTTAATGTACTCAGCAAATAAAGATTTTTCTGATTATGTCCTAACACCCACCCTTGCTTGAATTCATTGGACTTTATGGTACCAAATCTTATCAACATTTTTGATTGTTGCATTAAATTGAACTGTTGTCGACTGCTAAACAAAGCGTGCAGATGGTTGTGATATGCCCCAATTCGGGACGTTATTCCGTGACAGAGTCTAACCCGTGGGACAGCTATGCAACACACGTAGCCCTGTTTCCTGTAACAGAGTACACAACGAGTCACTCTCGATTGTTGGCAGCAGCAAGGTGGCGTCAGGGTTATGGGACAGAACGTGTACTGCGGAAGTTAGTAATGTAACTTGAGGAAAACAGGCAGAGGAACAGGAAGCTGTGATACCAAGGATTAACTCTGTTTCCTGTCCGGCATTCTTTTCCGTCCCACCGGCCCACACACACACAGAGGGGGGCCAGAGTGGAGAAAAGGGCGGGAGAGAAATCAGGGAATGTAGAGAGGGGGAGAAAGACAATTTGAGTGGGGTGGATAGAGAAAGACAGTATAGGGCAGCAAGTAGCCTTGAAGTGAATGTCTGACCAGTAATCAGAAGGCGGCTAGATCAAAGCGAATGTGTGAAAGGTGGATAAAGAAAGGAAGGAAAAGCATGGAGGAGGGAAAGGGGGAGACGTGCCCCACGAAGCGTACACGTCGCTCAGTCCCATCGTTTTCTTTTCCTCTGATTATTTCAACACCGTCCTCCCGGTTTTGTTTCAGGATTTTGCGGAGTAGAAAGTGGGGGGCATCCGGTCCCTGGGATGATGTCATTCAACTCCATTACAGGCTTTACAAAGCCCATCTCCGCCCAGACCCCCCCCCCCTTCTTGTTTGAGACACCACCTCACATTCCAGGGTTTTTATGCTGGAGATGCATCGGGTGTCACTGCTATCAGCCTTGGTGGAGCCAAAATATCTAGTTTTTGATGATATATGGCCCCACAGTTACATACCATTCTTTTTAGCTGTACTTAAGTAACTACTATTTCATGTTGTTTGTTACAGCAATGCTATGAAAATGCCACAGGCCTAATGTAATGATTTATTCTGATTCTTTGAGGCTTTCCCCCAGTAAATAGAACGCACATACATTTACATTTAAGTAGTTTATCAGGCGCTCACATACATTTCGACTTGCTGAAATAAGTGAATACAGTTTCCCATGACCGCGGGAATCGAACCTGCAACGCAAGCCTGTCTACCAACTTCGCTACGCGACGTTGTCGTGGAACGCGTAGTCTTAGTTCGCTCCATACTTCCACCAACCCGGTCATCTAGACTGCGCTATACAAAGTTAAGCTCTAGCCAATAGTCTATGCCTGAGAGTGTTAGTATGAAGTCGAGGAATGCAGAGGTGACGATGACTCAGAGAGAAGGAAGTTCCGGTCCATACAGGAAGAGGTACAGGAAGAGGTACAGGAAGAGGTACAGGAAGAGGTCCAGGATGGCCTGTCCCATCCGAGGTATTCTTTTCATCATCACACATAGTAACATTCCTCACTCTCTGACTCACTAACATTCCTGGTTTCCTCACACGCTGTCCACTCAGCATAAAAGCAGTACCGTATCTCACTGTCATGATTCTGTACAGTTGTGTGCTGAGAGGAAAACACCCTTCCTGTTTAGTCACCGTGACAACGGAGACTCATATTCGTGTGATTACAGCCACATTCTTGGTGAATGAATGCTGGCACCACTGATTCAAATAGCAGTGGTTATTGATTTGTTTGAGTCAGGCTATCCAAAACCTTATTCACATTAATTTAGTGAATTACATTTTCAACCCCCCCCTAAACTGAAGCACCTGATTCAATCATTCATTCAACAGCATGAAGATTAGTTGACTAGAGTCCGAGAGGGAGAATTGCAGATTATAGTTTTTTTTGACAGAATCATTACCATAGTATGCTGTGGTTAAACAAAGCAGACTTTTGACTTTAATGGAGTTGGAAGACATTTCTCTCTAGCCTTATGGCTATTTTCATTGAGTGAGGCAAACTCTGTACCCCTTCCAAATTGTGAGAATTGTTGTAGGGTGAGGGTCAGTAAACCCCCCCCCCCCCATTCCCCCGATTGTTCCTGTAGGATGAGATCCATAAAGGCTTTTATTCATTTCAGTGAACATATTTAAAGACATGACCAACAGGAAGTGTTGAATGATGGGAAAGGCTGATTTTTAACAGTCTTTTTCCAAAACCTTTTGCCCTGCAGCATACTTCTGATGTTTGTGATTTAGGTTTAAGTCTTAATCATAGGTTTAATTTCTTAATCTTTACAAATAAAGATTAGAATCTGTAATTGAACAGACATGGCATTTAAATCGACTGCCTCTTCTTTTGGTCTCACTCTTTGTGCCAGGACAATGTGGAGGTGTGAGGGTCTGTTATGCCAGTGTTTACCTGAGGTATTAACAGCATTCCTTGAAGTCTCCTCACAGACAAAGGCTGAATTAAATGTCTGCTCTCCGTTGCCTACTTGCCTTATTTAAGAATGTGCCTCCATTAACATTCATAGACAGGCAACTCTTTGAGCCCCCTCCCCTGCCCAAAAATCTAATGCCATCGCAGTAATTGTTTTGAAGTCTAGAAATCAAGATTAAAGGCTATGCGGGTTTCACCAAGTTGTGAATTATGTTCAATTTCCCGCCAACTGTTAATACGATAACCTTTCTATGCAAGGAACTCCAAAGAGCTCCTTCATTGCCTCTCAGTATTCCTTCACGGCTGGTGACGTTCTCTATGAGATACAGAGCAATGACATGTCCACTCTCTAGTGAGTGTAGAGAGCGGCACCTCTGACCTATTTCCACTAGCTTTTCCCAATTCTTGGGGAACTGTGGTGCAGGGCGAGGAAGCAAGGAATTGGAGAGAAGCGACTGAGAGGTTGTGTTGAAAGTCCCCCTCCCAAAGAGATCTGTCTTTAATAAGATGAGACCCCCCCCCATTAACACCCCCCACCCCCGCCGACCACCCCACCCAAGCAGGACTTCCAGGCTGCATGGGGCCTGAACACACACAATGAGTTGGATAGGAGTTTTTTTTTTTGGGGGGGGGGTGTAAAAAAGGGGAGCATGGAACGGCTGGGGGGGGGGGGGGGGTAAGTCTCCTGAAGGATCACATGACGAGCTCTGTCATCCCGGATGGCCACTGAACGAAGGAGGGGAGCTCATTCAGAACAGCTGAAGAAAAGAGCGTGTGGGGGTTGGGGGGTGGTCCTTACATGACATGGGTGTCAGTCGGGGGCGTCTGTTGAAATGTGTTGCAGCCCAGCTTCTCCCCTCAGACTAACAGAGACGCGCTGGAGAATAGAGAGAGTGAGAGTGCTCATGCCCTCAGAGTTCACCACTTAGGAGGGAACCGAGTTCCAAATCTAAGCTTCACAGACTTTACTGTGTGAGAGAAAGAGGGAGAGAGAAACCTTTTTTTTAAGTTTGTGAAGAGTAGCTTTAATTTACTGTTTTTGGACATTTGAGGTAGTTCAGCAAATGCTTGGAACAATAACTCTCACAGGTAAGATTAAGTTGTTCATTATGTGATTTGAATTCCTGACTGTTTTAAATGTAATTCATAAGCTGCATGCTGATTAAGTTACTCTAAATTAATGTGAGGTTCACTTTCATCTTTCATCATGACCTTGAAACTCTTTAATTAACTTTGTAGTTTTTAAAGAAACAATAGTTAATGCCGCTTATTTGTAGTAGGATGTCTTCCCATACCATACCAGACAGTAACTTGGTAGTGTAATTTGAATAACATTTTGGGGACACTCATTGTTTTCTTAAGGGTGTGGTTGGTTGGTATTGGTTTAAGTTTGTGGTCAGCTTATTCTCTTCAGTGGTTCAGATGGTTAAGGCTAACAATGTGGTCACTCAGGTAGATACATTTAAAAATGAAAAAATGGGTAGGGGCTGAAAAACAGCTGTTTTCATAGGGTTTTTTTTCTCCACTTTGTGGGAAGTTAGCAGTGTTTTTTTCTATCAAGTACTTGGATATGTTCTATTTTGCTGTATTTCTATCAGTGTAAAACACCATTAGATGTGTTTCAGATTGGAGGAGGTGTCTGTTGCTGATGTAACTCTACCACAGTTGTAACTAAGACCATTCATGGTCTACACCACTCCAGTTCTGCCAGGCCTGCTCCTCTGAACCTGCCTTTGTATACATTCCATAGATCATTACAACTGACTTGTGGGACCAACCGTGAGAAAAGAATGTCAGGCTTCGACAACTGCCAGATAGAAATATTTGAATACATTTATGTAAAAATGCAGCTGGTTTTAAGCATCTTGTCATCTATTTTTTTGGAGACCTAGCCCACATACCTCCTTATAGAAAGTATTTCAATCAGTTTAAAAAGGATCTCCTCTCCCAGTGGGGTCATTCTGCTTGGCCCCTGGGAATTGTGTGTGGGGGGGGGGGGCATATGGCATTGATAACATGCAGAGAGAGAGTAAGAATTATATTCCTCCATAGCTTGTACAATGGCTTAATTACGCCGGGTTACTTATTCTCTGATATATCTGTGTGAGAGTAGCTTGGCTTTCAGAAATGACCCACACTGTGTAATATTCCCTCACTGTTGTAAAGGACTGTAGAGGATTTGTCAGGTTTGGATAACGGGTTGTTTTCTCCCTGGTCTTCATTGTTGAGAGACGCCCAGTGACTGGAGAGAAGCCCCTCCACCCCCAACAATGGGGCCACACCTAACAGTGGGACGCAGTGGATAAGATCATGGGGGGGGGGTGTAGACCAGTCTTTATGGGGGTTCTCTCTGTTTAACGGACTCTTTTTGTTTTGTTTGCTTGGTTTATCACAGCAGACTACAGTAATTAGAGCAGGGATTTGCATAAACTACAGGACCCTCTGAAACCCTCCCCAAGTAATAGTTGGAATGGACGCTGAGCCATGGGCCGTTTCATAGTTCACCCTCATCCTTACTCACTGTACTTTAAGGACCCCTTATCTTCTACCTCCTCACTCGCCAAGCGTAGGACAGCAACCCTGTTAATTGCGCTGTGCCTGTAAAAAGTTCTCCCGAAAACAGATCAAACAGAACATGCCAGTTGTCTGTTGAATCTACATGGTTTCTGTGTTTTATTATTGACATAGACACACATGACTTAATGCAGCTCCAAGAAGCGCTGACTATGTTTACTGTAGAAGTGGGTTTTAGGGGTAACATCTTCCTTAATCCATATGGTTGACTGATATAATGACCGACAATGCCTTAGTTTGGCCCTGAGATATAGCTTGGAAGTCTATTTCTATGTTTTGCTGGATAAAATTGCTGCACCAACAGACAAGAACAAATTCCTAGTTTGTTGTGAAACTTGCTTAGCCATAAAACTCTTTCTGATTCTGAATTTTTTTTTGTTTGTACGCTGGCTTTGCTCTTCGCATTGGCTAACAATGGTTTAGCATGACAATGTAATAACCGCCCTAACAATAACAGCTATGTGAGAGAAAGCTCTCCAGCCCCCTCTCCCCCTTCCATCTTTTGCCCATCTAGTCCCCCATTATTTACGTGCCCCCCATTCCATGGCCAGGGTTAGACCCTGCTGACCGAACACAATGAAATGTCTTCACTGATGTTTTGTCAGAGTCCTTGTGGTGAATTGGGTGGTCTTCAGCCTCCTGTTTTTTTTTTCTGTATAGTCCTTGGCTGCATGTTTTACAGAAACAAACTTCACTCTCCAGTTCTCTCTGTGAAATGGTTTTGGCAGACAATGGGAGAGTAAAATCTCCAGGTTTTTGTGTTGTTCAGGTTTTTGAGGTCTCTTCACCTCATTTCACACCTGATTTGCCGAACAAAGGAACATCTCAACCGGTGGTCCAAGTATGATGTAACCAACCTCACATAGCAGGCTAAATGTTAAACGCCTGAGCTCATTCTACTTATCCAGTTTTCAGAAGGAAATAAATTTAGGTCAAATACACAATTTTCTTATTGGGTGACAAGGGAGGGGGGTCTTTCTCGTTTTTCCTCAATTGCTTTTCTATTGTTTCAGCAGTCAAGGGGGAGGCGGGTGACATCATGTTTGACATATTTTCTTGAATGGCTGACTCCTTTAATTTTGCAGCTGTCTTTAACAAGAAAAGCACACTATTTTCCTTAAAATGTGTTTTGTTGTGCATCTGCTTATGGTTTAGATATTGCTTTTGAAAAAGAAACATTACAAAATTGCCTAAGTAATTTTGGTCTTGGTATTCAGTGGCGGGAGAGGTTGGATGCCTATTGTGTGAGTTTTACTGTGTTTGGAGGTTGATGGGGTGGGGGTGGTGTTAGCTGGGTATGGTGGAATGTAGGTTAGATAGACTTCTGTGTGTGTGTGTGTGTGGGGGGGGGGGTCTGGGGAAGGGTTTAAGGGGATTTAGTAGGGTATGGGCCTTAGTAAACATACAGGTGGCCCATACCACATACAGCAGAAACCAAGACAAAAACAAACATTGTATTGTGGTGAACTGGATGGCTGCTATAGACCAGTTCATATTTAAAGCGTCCTAAAATACACTAACCCAGGGTGACTCGCATAGCTCACATTCCTCTCGTCAAATCTCTACTTCCAAGATGGTTGTTTTGTGCCCTGCACACACATTACATTAACATTTACAGATTTAAAGTTGGTGTGATGTTTGGTGAGTGTTTTACACTCTTGTGCTTCTGTTGATTAGAGTTTTTTTTACCCACAAATAAGGGCAGATTAGGGTCTTTTGCTTTCTGTAGCTGTGATATTTGAGGGAGGCTGTCCACAATGTGAAACTTTGCCTGTGTTATTTAACAAGGGGAAGAGAACAAATTGGAGGAATAGAGATGGCCATTGCAGATAACTGCATCTTATTCATGTATGAGACAAGAGCAGCATTATCTTCCACTGCCAATGCACTATTTTAATGAATCAAAAGACAAGTATACACAACACACAACCGTCTTCACCTCTCTCTTACGACTGTTTTAGTGATATGTATCATTCATGTGTAATTTCCAGTGCCTTGTGTTGTTATCCTTAATCTGATGTTCATCATAGTTATTCTTACATTCTTTTTCATATTAGGGAATGTAAGCTCAAATTCAATTATCTCTATACATGCATTAAAAACAGGTGGAAAAAGTACAAAGTAAAAGCATTCGATGTGTTCACTAGTTTTGGTTAGATTTAGAGCACAGTGACCAGAGAAAAATAATTCATAACTAACCAGTGACATGAAGAGGACATTTACACTTTTAATTGATCACTGGTTAGTTTTGAATTCCTTTTACCTGGTTACTTAAATCATAATTAGATACTTCCTTAAAGTGGTGAACACAGCTGAGTACTTGTAATCTGTACTTTTTCCACCTCTAATTAAAAAGTAACATTATTATGATGCTTGGTTGTCAGAATGAAAATTCTTCATTGATCTGTAACATATACTGTTTTTATGGGTGTATTGTGTGTGTGTGTGTGTGTGTGTGTGTGTGTGTTTGTATTGATCTGGCAGATTGATGATAGACAAAGTGGCCTATTTAGACATCCACAATTATTATGAAAACTATTTCATTTAAATAACATTAACATAATATGTAAATGTTCTATTCTCACTAGCAACTAACTCTGACTGTGCCATACAAGTGCAACACATTGCACTTTGTCCTGATGTTGCGCTCTCCGTTGATCAAGTACTGTTTCCGGTGGTAGTAGAATTGATTCAGTGTCAATTTGAGCTGTTTAAAATTATGATTTTTCTGAGTCTGAGGTTTTCTAAAGTTGGAGGACCTACCGAATCAGACTACCTACATCAGTCCTCATTCCACTCCAGTACACATTGAGTGAGACATTTAGATCTTTGTAACTGTCAGAAAAGTGTACCCGTGTACACAATAACAAAAATGTATCTGCAAATCTGGCAAGAAGTTTGGTTTATCTAAATAATACTTTTATAGTGTAAAAGCACTCTATAAAGATATGAGCATGTTTGTCTGGTTAAGAGGCTGTGTGTGTATTCTAGCCTGAGTGTGTATCTAGGTAAGGTGATATTCATGCATTAAAATACTGGGAATTTGTTTTGAGGTTCCAAGGGTAGGCTGAGGAGCCTTAGAGAACAAACTCCCAGCACCAGATGTGGGCTAGCCCCTGCTTTAGGGGGATGTCTGAGGAAAGGGGGCTTAAGAGTTCTGCATAGCCTGTGAACTTAGCCTAGCCCAAAACCCCTAGCCCACTCCTGTCAAAACACAGGCAGAGATGGAAGGAATTCCTGGCAGTTTGTGTTTGTGTGTCTTCTGTTTATTTCACCTGTCACTGTTTTAACAGTCACATTATTTCTGTCAAATAATAGAGAACCTAAAGTTCTAAACAGTATGGGAATGGAATCCTGTAAGCCTTTGTTTTGGGATTAAATCTTTGTCCGAGCATTGGCAGTGACATTTCTTTCATTTTGAAAAACACACATGCAAAATTTACTCTAGGATTTGTTTTAAAAAAAACCAACTTTTTTTTTTCTTTTTCTGGCCCTTGCACAAAGGAAAGAACATCTTAAACTAACTGCAGTACATGAAATGTTTGACTAAATCCTCTCAGGGGGTCAAATGTTTTGTCTTGTTGAAGGAAGAAGACAATCATCTTGATGAATTATATTAGGAATATAATTAATTATGTTTTTTACTTTCAGTAATTTTCTATTGGCCAAACATGTTTTTAGTGTAGCTCCACCATGTGTCTCTGTGAAAAGTAAAACATCTGCCAATTGTATGTGTATATTACCTCAGTCTAAACAAATACTTATCTCTCTGTGATTTCAGTTGACGGCGTGACCGTGTCTCAGAAGGAGGAGGTTCCTGAGACAATGGACAGTGCTGCGCTGGCCCCTCAAGTGAATGGAGAAAAGGAGGAGACCGAGACACCTGACAGCAACATCACCGGAGCAGAAGAGAAGGAGATTGAGGACAAACCAGGCGATGCCAATGAGGTGGGCTTCAAGAAGATTTTCAAGTTTGTTGGCTTCAAGTTCACACTGAAGAAGGACAAGAATGAGAAGACAGACCCGGTGCAGCTGCTGACGGTGAAGGATAAGGAAGCGGAAGGAGAGACCAGCGGGTCTGAGGAAACTAAGGAGGAAGCTGCCACTGGAGAGGAGGTCAAATCTGATGAGCATAAAGTGGAGCCAGAGATTATCATTGTAGAGGCTGACACCTCAGAGACCCGTGCTGAGGCTGTGACTCCAGTGGAAGCCCTGTCTGAGACCGTGGATGGAGATGCTACAGAGGAAGTCACAGAGGATGCTGCTGAGGAGAAGGAGGCTGAGGAGAAGGAGGCTGAGGACCCAGCTTTAGCTACAGCTACCCAAGCTGGCCAGGAGGCCAACCACTCTCCCTTCAGAAGGTTCTTTACACAGGGAATCTTCTCCAACCTGCGCAAAAAGGCAAGCATGAAGAAGCCCAAAGAGGAGGAACCAAAGGATAAAGCTGCAGAGGAAGAAATAAATGTGGGAGTGGAGACAGCAGACGCTGTTGTGGGGGAGGAGGTAGTAAATGCAAAGGAGGAGGTGCAAGGAGAACCAAATGAGTTGGGCCCAGTTGCCACACCAGTGGAGGCTAAGCCTGAGTCTGCCCCAGAAAGTGAGACAGCCGAAGCCCTCACAGAAGAAATCAAAAAGGAGGTCCAAACAGACGTTGCAGTGGAAACCTCAGAAGCCACAATCACTGATGATGCAAAACCTGTGGATGAGAAAGTTAAAGATGCTGTGGAAGTAGACAAGGCCCCAGTTGCGGTCACTACTGAGTCTGAGGTGCTCTCATCACAGGAAAAGGTTAAGGCCCAGGGAAGCCCCCTGAAAAAGCTCTTCACTGGGGCCGGCCTGAAGAAGCTTTCAACCAAGAAACCGAAAAAAGAGAAGAAAGATGCAGAGGCCAAGCTTACAGAGTCTGGGGAACAGGTGGCTGAACAGGTTCAGACCTCCACAGAGTCAGCAGATTTCCAGAAACCTGAAAGTGGGGCTTCATCTCCGGAGGAGTCGGGTGTGCACGCAATTGGTGTAGAAGCTGCCCAAGCTGAGGCCAGTCAAGAGGCTGATGGAGAGGTTTCCAGCTCAGATGAAGGGAAGAAGAAAGAAGGTATCATGCCTTGGTCTTCCTTTAAGAAAATGGTAACGCCCAAGAAACGTGTCAAGAGGCCCTCTGAAAGCGAGGATGAGGCAGCTGGTGAGAAAACTAAGTCTGCCACCCTGTCTTCCAATGAGAGTGCAGTGTTTATGGAGAAAGAGAAAGAGGAGGAACCAGAACCCACTGAGGAGGAGCCAAAAACCGAAAATACTGAGAAGCTTGAGAGCAGCACTGAGGAACACAAAAAGATGAAGATGGACACCTCAGTTTCCTGGGAGGCCCTAATGTGTATGGGTGGCAACAAGAAAAGGACCAGGAAGACCTCTGACTCTGAAGATGAGGAGACAAAAATTGAAGAAAAGGCACCACCAGCTCTAGAGGATCAAGCTAAAAGTGGAGAGTCTCCTCTCTGCAGCTCTGGAGAGGCAGATCAGGAAAACACAGTGTCATCCCCTGAACCATCCACTAGCCCCACCACTGGAGAATCCACATGGGATACTCTCAAGCGTCTTGTCATCCACAGGAAGAAGCCCAAACCTGAGGACAAGACAGATGAATCCGGTGGTGAACAGATTGTCTCAGACAGTGAAATCCCCAAAGAAGAGTCCTCTTTCTCCCTAAGGAAACTCATTCCTGGACGCAGAAAGAAGAAGCAGCTTTCCTCAGATCTGGGGTCTGGTGAGGAAGACTCTGACACCCCAGCAGTGGTCCCTCTTTCGGAGTACTACAGTGAGCCGACTGAGCCAAAAGACTCGGAACCTGAAATGAGCGTGGAGACAGTTGATGCTGTGGATGTAGTACCTATTTCACAGGCTCAGTCATCCATCGAAGAGAGATCCCCCTCTTGGATCTCAGCCACAGCAGTTGTGGAAAACCTTCAAGAGATACTACAGGATCAGCTCAGCGACATCCCAGAAGAGGGTGCGGCTACCCCCAAATCTGCTGACACTACCATCACTGAGGACATTGTAGAGCAGACCTCAGAGGCAGTCACATGCCAGGAGCAGGAGCCTGAGCTTTCTGTTGCCGAGGTGACTGCTGATTCTGTTGCAGAAAGCATTGTAGAGAAAACCTCAGATTCAGTCACGTGCCAGGAGCAGGAACCTGAGCTGTCTGTTGCCGAGGTGACTGCAGATTCTGTTGCAGAGGACATCGTAGAGCAGAGCTCAGAGTCTGTCAAGTGCCAGGAGCCTGAGCTGTCTGTTGCTGAGATCAATGCAGAGATGATCCTCACCACACATGAAGAGACCACCCCTCTGCCCAGTGAGCCAGAGCCAGAGTCTCTGGAGGTCCTACAGGAGGCTGTAGAGGTGGTTAGTGATCTCCCAAGCCTGACTTCTGGTGAAATCACACAGGTCCAACTGGAAGCAGCTGCATCGGTTCCGGAACTCACACCAGAGATTGAGTTTGCTGAAAGCAAATCAAAAGTTGTCTTGATGGTGCATGAGCAAAATGAGGTCACCGCCATTTGCACTGGCCTCAGCACCAAGAAGATGGAAGAGGTGGCAGTGGAGAACACTATGATGCCTATTGTTGAGTCTCTAGCTGAGATGAGCAATGCTCTGTCCATTGAGATGCCGCTGGAACATAAGGCAGATACAACAGAGGTGGCTGACCCTACTGAAGACCCAGTGTTTGAGGCTCAGGTAGAGCAAGTTAAAAGCACATTCCTGGAGAAACCTCCAGAAAACACTGTTGAAGACATTCCAGAGCATGAGATAGCCACTGAGGATAAAGAACCTGAAGTTGAGAAAGTTGCCACAGTCAACGATATCCGGACGGAGACTGAAATCATTGAGGCCCAGTTTATAAGTGGGAACACACCCAAAGTGGAGCTGGTGGATCCCATTGCAACAACTGTTGAAAACTCAATACCTGCTGACATTGTGGAGGTCTCTGAGGCACTTGTTGCAGAGTTTCAAAGTAAAGAAATGGAGGTGGAAGAGACGGCTGCCGTCGAAGAGAATTCTGCTGTTGAGGAGGTGAATGAGCCTGCCACCCGAGAATTGCTTACGTCACTAACTGATGCCAACCAGGCTGCAGTAAAGGAGTGCGAAGCAAACGTGGCGGTTGTAGCCCCCGCCGAAGAGTTTGCCATTGTGAAGGAGACTGTGTGCTTTGTCAGCTCACCATCAGAGTCCATAGAAACTCAGCAAGTGGAGGTAACTGATGCTGCAGTGATAGAAACACTCTCAGTGGCAGTTGCAGAGCCCACTGGTGATGACCAAATCCAAGTGCAGGTGACTGAGGTTGGCCGTACAGAGGCAGAGGAAACAAAGGAGGAAGGGGCAATGGAGGAGACTGGCTTGGTTATTGCTCAGGTGGTCATCCAGAGCTCTCTCAAGAAAGTGTCTGAAGCTGAGGCTGAACCTAATGCTCCAACTGCCACCACCACAACTGAAGACTCTTTACCAGTCCAGGCAGTAGCAGCCATAGAGGAAGAGATTGAACATGTAACTGAGGAAAAACCAGTCATTACTGAAACTCCTGTAATTCAAGTTGAGGCACCAGCACCAGATACACCAGCCGAAAAACCTGCAACACCAGAGACATCAGCCAAAACTTTAAAAATGCAAAAGGAAGTCCATGAGGCAGTCCAGGTCATTGAGACAGTTCCAGTCACAGTTGAAATCACAGAGAGTATTATGGAAGAAGTTACAATGGAGGCAGAGAATGTTATTAAAGGAAAAGTTGAGGAGATAAAACTGGAAGTCGAATTAAAGGAAGCTGTGGAGGTTAATGTAAGTGAGGAGAAAGTTGTAGCAGAGATAGATGGAAAAGAATTGGGAATCAATGAGGAACAGAGAAATGTTGAGCCAGAAGAGGACGTTCTTCAAGCTCAAGTAGGGGATGTAGTTCAGCAAGTCCAAGAAGTGATTACAGAGGTTCTTACTTCCGTGACAGCTGTAGAGAAGTCAGAAGTAATGTTTGTGACAAAAGAGACAACAGTGGAAGAAGCCCCAACAGAGACCACCGAAGCCCCAGCCCAACCAGAGAGGTCGATTGCGGAAGTCTTGGTCCCACAGACAGCATCAGTGGTAATACATGCAGCACAGATTGTTGAAGAGAAAGCATCTGAGGAAATCCATTTGGAGAAGGTGGTGGAAATGGATTCCATTGTAAGCACGTTAGAGTCAAAGGAAGCCAAAAAAGACGCACTTACCCCTGAAACTATACCAGATGCCCTCACCTCCGTTCCAGATGTCGCTGATGTCATTGAGACAACCATGAAAGGTGACAGTTCCACAATTCAGGAACTGGCTTCTGACAACGCTCAAACGGTTCTAGTAGAGCCTCAAACTGAAGCTGTAGTTGTCAACCATGATTCCCAAGTTAACAGCATGGAGGAGGTTGTTGTCGCCATGGCTGCAACAGTATCCAGCACGGCAGAGACAGTGGAAGAGACGGCTGCATCAGTGAAGTGTGCAGAGGTTATGGCGCAGGTGATTGAGGTGATCGAGGAGGCTGTGAAGGAGATTGAACCGATCTCCACAGAGCTTACAGCAGCATTGTGAGCAGGTGAGCCGTCTTTCTGACAATTACCTGTTTATGATTAGATAATGAATGGATATCAGATAGTCGTAAAAATATTTTGCATTAAGGTCATGCCAGTTGCCTGTGTACATATTTTAGAGACATATTGTCTTCTGTGAGAGGAAAGAGAAAGAAAGCATTTCCTAGTGTTAAGTTATCAATCCTACACATCATTACAATTAATTTATTAGCATTCACCAAAGATGATCAGAAGAAAGTACCTAAATGTTGTTGTTACTTCCAGAACTATTTTGTCGGCGCATCACAGACCCTTTTCAGGGTGTCTTTTTAAAAACATCAATGGGCCCTACTTTTTTTAGGAGGGAGGGGGATATTTGCCGGCTGGCCAGATGAAAAAGCTTTTGTTCAAGGTACAAGTAAACGGGGGACCTTCAGTATCAAAGCAGGAATGCCATAGTTGACCCCTTCTTTGTAAGTCCATGGTCTTAAAGGGAAGCAGTGTGTGAGAGGCAGATCAACTTGTGCTGACAGTCTGATTATAATTCCTCCCACTCCTCTCCCTCCCTCATCCTCCTACCTTTTTTCATCACAAACTCAATATGGAGTCATAGAAGCATGTCGTAGTAGCCTACATGTTTGTAAGATTTAATAAAAATGTGTGATGAAGCTAGCTCATGCTGTATCAATCAAAACAATCTAATTTATTTTATATGGCCCTTTTTACGTCAGTAGTTTACATCCACCAGCCTGATACCCCAAGGAGCAAACACCAACAGTGTTGATGCACAGTGGCTAGTAAAAACTCCTTGAAAGGGGCCTAAACTTAGGAAGAAACCTAGAGTGGAACCCCACTCTCAGGGCTGGCCAGTCCTCTTTTGGCTGTGCTTAGTGAATATTTGAAGAGTACCAATTGTAGTAATTAATAAATGCATGTGGGCTGTATCCAGAGTCTATAAAACATAATCCAGGTCAGAAGCATGACCAGATGGACAAGGACAGGGACAATCCGGGGGTGAGGAATGATCAGTAGAGGGGCAGCTAGAATCTTTAGGTATTGTCTTGATATACAACACAACCAGGAGGACTTGGGACAAGGACAGCAATGAGCCTTTTGATCCTGGTACTCCTGAGGTGTGGTCCTCATGTCCTCCTAAGTTTAAATGTAGTAGGGGACAAGAAAAATGTAGAGAGCACATTCCTTAGATTAACAAGGATATACAATGGAGAAGGAGAACTGACCCTACTCCCCCGGCACAATAATATAGCAGCGTAAGACCTTGGGGCTGAGACGGTGGGGAGGGGGGTCCAGTGACATTGTGGCCCTATCCGGGGGAGGCCCCAAACAGGGCCCAACAGGCAGGAAAGTACTCCATTAAGTGGAAAGCAAGACAGTTTCGTGAAAGAAGGATAATTATGTGATTTACATTTTTATCTCAACACACTTGCACCTGGTAAATAATGTAATCATCTGTAGTTTTAGTTTAACCTAGGGTGTCGCCCTGTTAAATGTTTGATAAGCAGTAACTCAGCACTGCAGCAGAAGGAGAGCAGAGATGATGGAGAGAAATGGCGAGAGGCGATAGCTTGGTGAATTACGCCTGGCTGAAAGCAGCATTGGCGCAGCAGTGGAACAGCTCAGCCTGCTGAGTCATAAAAGCAAACCCAGAGAACGGAATGACAGAGATGCAGTCTGTGAGTAAGGGAATAGAAAGTCAAGCGGAGAGAGAGGCTTATAAATTAAAGAGAGGAGCTGGCTGAGAGAGATGCAGAGGGTAAGGATTCTGCAGTACCGCTGCAGTCTGTTGTACACCCCAAACAACATTATCTTCTAAGGCCCATGAGTTCCTCTGTTTTATACTGTAAGTGCTCAACCTTCATCCTCTTATAAAGATCTCCGGGGTCTTTATTATAAGTCGATTTTACACTGTGGGAAAATTTTCTAGTATCAACTTCTAGTTTCAAATGTGAATGGTTGTGCATAAACTGAAATGTTTCTTGGGGATTGGTAAATTAGACTATTGGAGTCTATTCAAACCATGAATACAATACTTGATGTGCAGAGGATGGTTCGAATTTATAGAAGACAGCATCAGTGTTAGAAGAAAAAGATCCATCGCTAATTGGAATTTTCTAGATAATTAAAGTAATGAATTGCTAGCCACAGGATGAGATATGAAAAACCAGACCTTGATATGAGTTAGCAAAGACAATAGAAAAATTTGCTAATAACTTATTTCTCTCTTCTCAAGGTGGAAAGGTAAAATGGTTGCCTGGGAAATAAACTGTCCTGACCCGGAAGTGAGTGGTAATGAGAAAGAGATTGAGCGAGAGGATGCTCTGTGGAGAAACTCACTGAGAGTAATTTCACCCCACTCTGCCCAGAGCAACTGAGTGACTGAGCGACAACTTCAACCCTCTCTCCTTCCAACCTGCCCCTTGTACTGCAGCACCAGCCCTTTCACAGAGAGGTGTGATCCCTCAAAACCCCCTGCTGTGAAGCATCAATCCCCCTAAACACACACCATGCCTATGTCCAAGTCCCACATTTGGGAAGCTGGCACATCTGGCTTGCAATCAATGTTATGTACGCTTGCTGTCTTGATGACGTCCATCGCCTTGCACTGGAGTCTGCTGCGCTGTGGAATGTCTGTTGGAGGGTTGTTATCTTGTATATTGTATTTATATCTCATGAGTATTCTCTCATCCCCCACCCCTTTTTTTCTATTTCTGATTGTATGGAATATGTTCCCCATATCTCATGTTATGTAAGACTCAGATTCAAGGATAATGTTTGGATTCTGCAGAAATTTTAATTTAACTATGGTACAGATTTGATTTCAATGGCAGCATCCGATATCATTGATTACAGACAATGACTTAATGTGAATCCATGGAGAGTGATTTGAATGCCAACAGAAGTGCAGCAGTCTTAAGACGTTTAACCTTTGACATGTTCTCTGTCACACTGTACTTCACTGTTTGGCCTGACAATATATTTTCAGCTATAGCTGTAGATAAACACACTTCACTGCCTAACTGACTGTGAAAAAAATATATTGCTACTTTCTGAACTATAAGTGTGTCTTTAAATATCATGTTAAAATACAATAAAAACTATTATCTCACCCTGGTTTGAAAATATGAAAGGTATTTCGTGACACTGAATTAATCAATTAATAAATTGCAGTGGATTATCATGTACATATGCATGGTAAGAGTAGCATAATCTCAATGTTCGGTTGTCTTGTACTTTCAAATGAAACTGCTTGATCTCTTGAAATTGTCTGGTGAGCGAAGGGGTATGTAGCCTAACAGGCAAGTTTTACTAGTTATTTGGCGCCCTCTGTTGCTGACAAAGACAATTGTTTTTGTCAGTCATGACATTTTATCACTCCCACCGAGGAGGGCTGTGGGTTAATGTTGAGATGAAAGTCTCAAATGTTTGCATTTCTATTAATGTTCATATTAGCATATTTTGCGGTTAGATACCCCAAACACACATTTCCTGTAAATTGTGTGACAAAACAGTAAGTTATAAGTCAGCTGTAATGGGACAAGGACTTGGCACCAGATACCTTTTTAGATGGCACAAAATACTCTAATCACAAATCACATGGTACCAGGCATAGAAAAAAGCTTATGTAGTTGTTTGTAGCTAAATTGATTTAGGGTTATCACGGTCGCTCACATGACAGAACATCAGCAGGAAGAAATTAGATCCCGAGATCTCGTTGGTTTCAAATGCTTGAATCTGGGTCAGCCTGATTTACTCATTTTTAAGTCACCTAATATTTACAATTTATGTCAAGTGCTGATTTGGGATATGATTGATGGCTGGATAGGCCAATCCTACTGTGGGCACATACTTGCCACATTAGGGATAAGGAGAAGATCGCAGATAAGCTATTGTGCTGTTACAAAGAGGACCAAAATTAAAACAAAATGTCAAGACTATACCAAAAAAGCAGACATGGGTGAAATTTGGATGTCTCCTCTTCCTGACCAAATTTGGTGAAGTTGTGCTAACAATCATTTAGACATCATGAAAAGTAATCCATCCTTCCTATCTATCCCTCAGATGTCAAAATGATTGACAGCATTGGCTTTATACCTCACAAAGCTGACTGACCAATGAGATGAGGGAAAGATTCAAAAGCCTAGACCACAGTCTGATCACTTTCACTTGTACTTACTATGGATGTTTCACACAAATCCATGTTTGCTTATGTAAAAGAGTAAAAAATGAAATACTCCATTGTGTTTGCTGCTTATTCTATGGCATTGGGTTTGGATACACCTCCACCTTAGAGCCTGCCAAGCTTTTTGTAACACTAACTGTGAAGCTGGTAACATTTGTACAGACTGCATACCCATGTACTTAAAATGCATATTGTAATAATAACAAATAACCTAATTCCATAGTATGTATCTGTAGCATAGACTTAATGGTCTTTTATATTTTCCAAGCTTTTAATAGTATGATACAGAAAACTGTCTATATTTCATTCAAAAATAAAGCTTGCATAATTAAAACGTGTACCTGAGTTTCTATATGGTTCAGAAAACAGTTAGTGTTATCAAAGATAAAACAGATGGCTACATATTCTACAAAAAGTATAGAAGTAAAAAATATGATCCTTTGAAAATTAAAGATATTTTGATGTTTGAAAGTTTGGAAAATAAACAAGCTTACGGCAAACAGTCATTTTTGTGTAAATATTAGTCATTTGTATATCTTTTGAAAACAGTCTAACTTTTCTATCAGTCTTTAGTAACTTAGTTGGGCCAAGTTGGCATTGAGAAAGGCTGTTAAAATAATGAACAGCACTGTAAAGTAACATTTTAGCTCATGAGTCTGTTGTGGGATCTCAGAAATTTCTGGAGTAAAACTCTGGAATTAATTGAATGCAGAAATTATAGATCCACATTTTCACACCATATACAGTCTCACAGTAAGGTGTCTGTCAACTTGTGAATCATTTTATTAAGTGAAACCATTTTGTAAAATAAATACCAACACCAGTCCGACAGAGACCTGCTTGATGGTGGACTGGGAAAACCCTTCAATATGTGATGTAGGGTATATTTAACAGAATATTGCATAGGCACAGATGAAAGCATCAGCACAGAACATGGTGTATTTGTGTAAATTAAAACAGATGAATATAAAATACTTCAATTTGCCACAGTTCTGCAAAACATCATTTTATTGTTCATTCTTCACTGTGAAAATGTAAAATACACCTTTTCTATTATTTACAGAGAAGACTTACTCACGTTCCTGAGAACAAAGAGATATCACAGTACTCGTTCAACTCAGTTTTGAGGTTGGGGTGGAGGGCATTGTGCGCACTGGAGGATCACTGGTAGGGGACTTTCCATTGCCCTGGCCCCCCGCTTCCCCATTACCCTTTAAACATGTGTTTCCAAAAATATCCCGACACAGTAAAGACAAACCGCTTGCATAAATAAAAATGTTATAACAGACACAGTGAAAGACATGTTAAGCTGTTTGAGTACGTCTCTGACCAATGTGGTTGAACACCGCAAGATTCAAGCTCAGCAGGGAGAATGCAGACTTTACGTTTGACTGATGAGGCGACACTTGCACTAGGCCTAGATGTTGAAGTCTGAGAAGTCAATTTCAGTAGTATTTATTTCATAATGTCTGAACAGAACACAGCTTGAGTCGTGAGATAAATAAGCCCTTGCCCATGTAACAACCATACAAATAAGCACTTTTTATATTGTCTTTGAGCTAATAAAAGGTCCATGACTTATTTGCTCATCAAGAAGACACAGTTAGTGCTAAGAACTAAGGAAACACAGGCCCAAATGGCGCTACCCTGGATAAAGTGTAGTTGGATCAGCATAAACCATACAGTGATAGTCATATATTAACCATTAGGATGGCAAATTTTCATTAATCCATCCATTCAGAGCCCCAAAGGGCAAAAAAAAATAAAAAACCTTAGTCAAAATGCATCTGAGCCCGATCCTCCTTGCTGCTAATCTGTTCTGTATTGCAATGTAAAAGGGACAAAGCTGTGGCTGTCAATAAAAAAAACAGAAGATGAAGAGAAAAATCATAGTAGCATTTTGTTTTGTAACACTCAAGGCTTTGAATGGAAAGAGATTGACAACAAATAAACATACACCTTCACTACACTAAATCAATGGTTTTCTACATAGAAAGTAATTAGTAATATACAAAATTTGCAATATAAAATATTATTTGTAAATATAGCACTGTTTATAAAATTAGAAAGGTATCTCAAACACAAAAATAAGGGCTTTAAGAACAAATTCAAGCAAATGATCATCAATTGGCAAAGATGTACAATGTTGTACAGCATTGAAAACTCCCTTCAAGGTATTTATGCAAGTATTCTCTTCGACAGAAACAACGCTGTGTTAAAAATGCAGTAGCCATTTAAAAAAAAAAAAGAAAAAAAGGTTTACAAAATGGTTTGGATGTAAACATGACGTACAGAGCTACACTGCTTGCTTCTGCTTTGAGGTCTCCATTGTTATAACCAACACAATCCTAATGACAGGCCTGCATTGCCTGACTTCTTTAAAAGGGGAGGTTTCATACCCACAGTTGGCACACCGAACATACAAAGTAACAAAATGGCTGCTTAAAACGATGCACAGAAAATACATTATACCATGGAAATATACAATTTCATGTTACATGTTCTACTTACAGGGTTACTGAAAACTGCCAAAAGAAGACATAGCCACCCTACTGGGTCGGACCTTCTTGGCAATGGCAGGGTTGGTTCTGGACTGGGCATTAAATATTTATTTTATCAATGTGCAGCACTAAAGAGCACTCGAGAAAAAACTGCTGTTTTTTCTTTCACAACAGACATGCGTTCAGACCGCCATTCTGTCTGTTGCTATCCTCTACCATACAGTCAGATCGTAGAGAAACTCCGGAACTCTCTCGGCTTCCTGTTCCAGTCTGGAGCTAAAAGCTAAGAGGCTCGACCACAGCCAACGGCCACTTTAAATAAAGTAACAGAAACCAACGTGACAGACTTATGAAAAGGAAACACCAAAGACAGACATTGACAATATGGCCAAGTTATACTTAGGAAATACACTGCAGCACATATTTTGAGTAATACATAGTGGTGAAATGTTGCTGGTTAGTGACAAATGCCTAGATGCCCAGGCTTAAGTGGGCAAAAGGATGCAACGCCCTGTCAGAAATGTCACTTTGGTGGCCTAGCGGTCTAAGCCACACTGCTGTCGTGCTGAAACATGAGTTTCAATCTGGCCCATTGCTCTATCAGCAAAAACACACTATATCCTTCACCCCTGTCTCTATCCAACAAAGCATTAAACAATTTTAAAAGACAACAATAAAAAAAGTTCATAAAAGAAATAAGACTGTACAGTGTGTGGTTTCCATAAGGATCACTTCATAGACACTCTGGCTGGTAGCGTGACAGAACAAAAATAACAGTTTCTCTATTGTAACAAGTGCCTGTCTCTGGCTTTCATTCAGTAAATATAAAACCTCTCCTAACACACACAATCTTAAAGTAACTTCCCAGTGACAGTTCTCACTTTGAAATATTCTATAAATTATTATTACCAAATAATGTGGTTGACTTATCCTATATGTCCATTTGTGACCAAAGCTTAAATTAGGGAAAATTATTCAAAAATAAAAAACCTCTCAAAGAGCCTGTTTGAAATATGCTCAAGAGGATGACAACATTCTCCTGAGGAGTATGAGCTGGCCAATCAACAGCCTATAGAAAGATGAGCTGGCCAATCAACAGCCTATAGAAAGATGAACTGGTTAATCAGCAGTCTACTCACATGAATATTTTTTACCACAAGAATACACCCACGCCCTTCTATTTATGGGTACACAGAAAAGCAGCATTTTAACACATTACTCAACTTTTGTTTTGAAGTAAAACCTTTTCACTTGTATTGTAAGTAGTAACAGGTCATATTTCATAGAAATTTGGAAACACTGGGCAGTTACTTTAACTAAGTAGCCCCACTACTGACCATTATTTACCAAAGTGAAAGAAAAATGGTAGTACTGTGGTGCTACTCTACCAAGATTTGCTCAGTTTTTATTGGTGTAATGAGAGGGCCGGCACCGGAGGAATCAGACCCTTCATCTTTGGGAAACTCCTCCGCCTGTAACAGACCCGCCCCTGCCTGCCCCTGCAGGCCTGCTAGAGCCCCCTGGCTGAAGCACAGGTGTCTGATGACCTCGTTGGGGCTGGAGAAGGTGGTTTCGCAGACATTGCATTTATAGGGCCTGGCCGAGCCTAGGAAGAGCGCCTCCATCTGGCTGGTGTCGTCACCTGCGGCGCACAGCTCCATGCTCTGCCGGTCCACCATGGTATACGCGTCGGCGCCCTGGCTCAGGCAGACGTGCCGGGCCGCCTGGTTCGCTCGGCAGAAGCTCTTTCCGCAGGCGCTGCACTTGTAGGGTTTGCCTGTGTGGATGTACATGTGTTCTCGCCAGTGGCTCTTCTGGATGAATTTGCGTCCACAGGTGGAGCACTCATACTTCCTGCGCTTCACCTCGCGGTCCAGGTCGGCACTCTCCAGGTTGTCAATGTCTGCGATGTCTGATGGGGGCGGGGTGTCGGCCTGGGACTGGCAGCCAGCCGCCCACCCGGATATCGTCAGCTCGGCTCTGGGAGAGTCCATGTTAGAACCTGAGGGAGGCGCTTGCTCGCTGTCGCTGAGCATCTCGACTGTCTTGGCAGCGGATCGGTCTCCGCCTCCCCTTAGCAGTACCTCCTCAACCTCTGGTGTGGTGGCTCCTACTCCCCCTAGCGTAACAGGGGAGTGTGCACCGATGGGTTCAGCCACCGAGGGGAGCCGGGCCTGGCTGTGTTGCATGAGGTGCTCCCTCAATAAGCTTCTCTGGTTGAAGCGGCTGCCGCACAGGTGACAGGAGTAGTGCTTTCTGAAGGAGGCGCTCCTCTTCATGATGCTCGGCTTCACGTGAAGAATGGTGTTGGCGTTAGCGGAGGAGGGAGCCTCTCCTATCAGCGTGTCCCCTCTGTGCTCCTCGTATGAGGCCTGGCGGCCACTGGTCGAAGCCTCCACCAATTCCTGAAATGAAGAGTCCAGCTTGGATGCGTGGCTGGCGAAGGCTGCCGCTACGGCAGACGGGTACTTCCCATCGGAGAGGCTGTCCAGGTCAAAGGGTGAGGAGAGCTGGCGTCGGGTGGGCAGCCTGCCAGAGGGTGCCACCTGCTGGTCTGAGATCTGGATACCAAACAGGGAAGTGGAGAGGGGCAGGCTGGACTCAGGGTGGGAGAAGGCTGTCTGGTTGGCCAGGCTGGCCTCTTGGAGGAGGGGGTAGGCATGGAGGAACTTGACCCCCTGCTCCAGACGGGCTGGGTCGATAAGCTGAGGGGCTAGCTTCCCTGTGTACATCAGGTTGAGAAGGTAACTGAAGATGTCTGGCTGGATGTCAGCTGCCTTCAGGCGGACACAATCACTGGAAAACAATAATTATTCATTTTAAAAAGAGTTGGATATTTAAAAGGGTTGAAAATTGGCCTCTTTAAAAAGTCTTTGGAAGACTTCAAAATCATTATTTGAAAAACATGGTTTACATTTTGTCCTTTCTTTACTAAATTCCAAATATATAGCTCCGGAAAAAATGAAGAGACCACTTTCAAAAAGTCGAAAAGGAAGGTTTTGAGTGAGGAACAGAAGGGTTAAAATTAAGAGACCACTGCAAATTGAACACTTCTGTTCCTCAGTCAAAACTTTTGAACTTTTTTGGAAAGGAAAGTAAAAGGTGCAGTGGTCTCTTCATTTTTTCCGGAGGCTGTATTATTGTACAACATCCTATTGGTGAACTTGTTTGAACAGTCCAAGAAGAACTGGGTTGAGCTTCCAATCCGAATTGACCCTGGTTTTACTAGAGCCTGAATGCCGCCTACAGGTACCGGCGGTGAAGTGGAGTTTACAATACCTGTCCTGGTGTATGAAGAGCATTCTGAAGTAGTTTGAGAAGGAGGCCAACACGGCCTTGTGGGCTTTGAAGAAGACGTCGCCGATGGCGACAGTGCAATCGCACAAGAAGCCAAACTCCCTCTGAGCGTTGAGCTGCTGCAGGAGGATAAGACCATGGTTGGCCAACTCCATTCTTCAACTGCACAAAAGAAATACACAGAGACTGAGGCAAAAGTCAGCCAGTCGGTGAGTTTGATGGTTTCCTGTCTGGAAGGGGACCACAGCAGCAGAGGTATGCAAGGGTCACCGTAACACCATGACAACAACTAAAATGTAGGGCGCTGTGTAATGCCAGGGTTGTGGGGCCCGTAATAAAGAAAATGGAAATGTATGTACTCACTACTGTAAGTCACTCTGGATAGGAGGGTCTGCTATATGACCTAAGATATAATGTGTTAAGGTGACAAACACTGGTTGAACAGAGGCAAATTCATGGCTTCTTTTCTTATGGTGCCAAAATGTTATTGAAGGTTAAGGCGAAACATGACATCTAGCTCAGGCAAGTTTACCAGTTACTGTAGGGGTTGATACAGACTAACATATTCATTTATGCTTGCTAAGACAATTCTGTGTAGGAATTTGTGTCCCATTTTGAGTGTCAATATTTAATTAATTAAATTGGAATTGCTTATATGAGCATTGGGCATATAACATTTTTACATGGACCATAAACATAGAAAATCAAACATTTATTTTATGAAAAATATTAAAGATTACTTTGTTGAAACTGCTGAATGTTTAATAAGTACAGGGAGGTATTTCTCAGCAGAGGTAATGACAATATCTCAGCACATTAGCTTAGTGTTTGATGGTAAAGGAAATTAAATGGGTGGTGTTCATTTTTCACCTCTAGGGGGCAGCTGCAAAAATGACAACTCAACCCTACCAGAGGTCTCAGGAGACGCAACGCATAGGAAGGTTTGAATTTAGGCTAGGAAAGGCTCTCTTATCCGTTTAGAAGAAAAAGTTCAAGACCAGGATACAGAGTGTTCTTGTGTTCCATGTGTTCTTCCTTGCACTTATGGGTGAGAAAATAAAACAACACAGTGAAACAAAATGGAAGATGTAGCTAGGGTTGTCACCATCAGGACATTTAATTCTCATGCAAATAATCGTAATTAACAATCAAATTGTATTTTGTGTTAGTTTTTGTGTAAGCCTAAAATAGTGGAATAATACACAAACACATCATGAAACATACTGAATTTAAGAAGATCTGAATTACATTTATGTTTTCCTTTTATGCTTTGTAAACAAAGATTGCACGAGGCATTTTGATATTTTGACACCTTTCTGTTTCAAAGCATCCCCTGGTTCAAGGAAGTTTATTAAGGTACAAGAACACTTTTTATTTTCAAAAGATAAAATGCAACAGGGGGAAAACAAAGCAATCTTTTCATTCAAGCATTTCTTTGCACATTATCTAATTTGGAAAGCTGAATGGTAATAACTAAATTCAACAAAACTTACTAAATCGATAAAATGGTTTTGCAATCACTTGAGTTTTTTTTTTTACTTCTTTTGTCAATCAAGAGTTTGTGAAAAATAGGTGATGGAAACACGTTGATCAAATAAATAATAATGTAGCAAATATCATATGACATATTACAGCTTTTTTGGTCCAACTGAATTGCACAATGATGAAAATCTCTTATTCGGATGGAAACATATGATTGCAGAATATAAAGACTGTGCAAAATTATTGCATTCAGCACAAATAATAACAATCAGGTGATGATGTCATAAATGAGACAGCCCTAGATGTAGCTGAGCAAAAGCAACTCAAGACACATCATAGTTAGGCAACATTGACAGCCCTCAGTATATTCACCTCTGAACCCTCAGCATATCTGCAAAGGGAGTGCCAATAATGACTTGGACTTCCAGCCAATCTGAAGTTTCAGAGACAAATCTATTGGAATAAAAATATATCTAATCTATGCAGTACCAGTCTGCTATGAGGCCTCTGACAGGTATTTCAATCCCCTTGCATGAGCTGGTTTTTATCAGCACATGACCTTTGAACCTAGACTACTATGAAGTGTGTGCTCTTTGCTCTGCCCAGTGCCCACAAGACAGCTGCTGTTGACCCCTAAAGGTCACCATGGGATTGGAGGCTTTCAGGCATCACATGATTAGGTTTGGGTAATCTACATCTATACATTCTAGAGGCTAGACTGACTGGTTCCACCAATTCACCAATGGGAATGGAGAACATGTATCCTAATTCGTCAGACAGAATCTGCAGATACCTTTTCTCAGTATACAACACAAACCCCATAATTAGTATCCATGTAGCTCAGTTGTAAGAAGGTTCGATAATAGGGCTTGGCTGTGTAGGAAAATATTTGCACTCCCTACTTTAAGTTGCTTTGGATAAAAGCATTTGCTAATTGATTAAAATTAAACAGAATAGGGATGGTCAAAATAAGCTTGACCTCAGATTAGCTGTACAGTTATGTAAAGTTTAAGTAAAGTTTAAGTAAAGTTCGAAACCATCCAAATCCAGGCACATGCTGCTAAATGAGGTACAGCAACAGGTTGTGGCATTTATGCAAGGTGGCTAAATATTAAAAAAGAAATCTAAAAAACTGGGATAGCTCTGACAATATGCTAATTATTTAGGTGGGAACACATCCCACTTGCTTTCTGTCACACTCCCAGAAGGAAACTCTGCTGACTCAGGAGCCTTCGATTTACATGTAACAAACATTAAAAGGGCTGCCTACTCTGCAGTTGCTTGAGTGAAGTGCTTAAGTAACTCAACAGGCTACTATTGCATGAAAACACCGCAGGCCAATGTTGCAGTATTTCTGGTGAGGAAACAAGATTGCTCAAAGTATTGACAGAATGGCATGCTTGGAAACACATGAAGGGTCCAGATATTCGGTAAAGAGATAAACATACAGCAGTGTAAGACATGTGTTATTACCTAATTATGAATGAGTCTTTCGCCCATAGGCAATTTTTAAACAATAAAAAATGTGGCAACAAAGTACCATGTGTTCATAATAGCCTTATGTGTTTGTAAGAAAGTACCGCCCCTAATGTAGACACGTGGAACGGAACGATCTCCCGCAGACTGAAACCACTTCCGCAGTACGTTTTCGCCCTAAACAAAAAAATAACCCCTCCAAAACCGATAGGTGAATGTTCATGATGGTATGTCTACTTCAATTATAGACCCACGCAAAGGAAAGTACAAAAAATATATAATCGGTGTTTATGAGATGAAACGGTAGGGTTCCGGGCGCGCCACGAAGCCTCAGATGCTAGCATCTGCCCCCCCGACTAGAGCGATGTAGCGAAAATAAACGGAGCCTCATGAAATGGACAAGGGAGAAGGGGTGGTCACCGAATACATTTCTTGAACTTCAAAGTCACCGATTTATTGAAACCGTTTACAAATTACATCAACGCATGTCGGTATACAAAATCAAACGAAGTGCGGTTAGTCTTACCTTTCTACTATGAATGAATCCGCGGAGTTTGTGTGTTGTTGTTTGTTACCGGGGGACTTGTCCGTTGGCTCGCAGCTGCTCTGTTCCTCTCAAGCAGCATTGGCGGCGATGGTCGTCGGTGCTTTCCGGTCGGGTTACGTTACAATCACATGACTGTGTAAAAGCACTTAAAACAGCAGTTGTAAAATATGCCTGCCTGACAAATTCTGGAACCGTAATAGATCTATCACCGTGAATTGAGAATGGAATCCACGTAACGTTATTGCTAACTAAAATGTAACCAAATGCTAGATAGCAAGAATTGTAGGGTAATAATTTATTCAATCTCCGGTTATGGGACTTTAAACCGATTTAGGGGAAAATAGCCGTAGGTCGCCCTCCCCACCCCCACACAAACAGATAACGAAGCAGCTTAATCGTGACTGCAATGGAATTTGCATTTTCGGTTGGAAGCAAACAAGAATGAGCTTCCTGTAAACAAACTAACTTTACGCCGTGGATCTCTGGAAACGGTTTAGAGGAGGTCGTTCGCACCCTTGTTTGAACATTTGGCAGTATTTGTACTGAAAGTCAAATAGTGGCAGGCAATTAAAGTAAACTTTATTTCACTTTTATTTTGCCATACCTACATTTGGTCTTTGGTCGAGTATGTATTTTCCACATGTCCAGTTGCTGTTTATTTTAATGTATTTTGCTCCATTATTGAAATATTATTTTTGTGATACAATACTCAATCTGTATGTATAATGATAGGTTTCAAACAGATACCGGCAGCATACACACGTTGTTGAATTACTAGGAGCAAAACATTTAATGTCAATGCATTATCTAAATGGAATAAATAAAACTGAAACTGCACAGCAATTCAAAAGACAGTTACAGGTTACTGAAACGTTCTGCTGCAGTGCTTTTAACTGAACGGCGATTGGAAACCATTCACTCTATCGAGGTTTGTTTCAGCTATGTTAGTGAATGTCAGTTTGTTAGCTGATAAAAACGTATCTATTTCTAATTGGCATTTACAATAGGGATGATTACGGCTCATACTTTAATGTATTTGTCAGTGTTAATTGACCTACTTCAGAAAGTTCTCTTTGAAGCAGACCTGGCAGTCTGGTTGGGTGTTTATTGTGATAATGTTGATTAATTGACAGATCATTTTTATTTTCAAAATGTAGAGTTATATACTGTACAAATGAATAGGCTGTTGAGCCAGAAGGAGAAATTAAACACCAGTAGCCAATTTTAGCTGGGTAAAGCATTCAATAAACTGTACAAGACTATTCTTATGGCGGCTTATTTTTGCAGAATCATACACTGCTTATGACAGGAGGTTTTGTTACATTTGTTACAGGGTTCATTAAAAGTGCTCTGCAACACATAGGCCTATTCCTCATGGTCAGAATTCTGTCCATATCCCAAGCCTCCTGTGGCATCCTCAACAGGATGTAAGCTAGCATGACCAGGGAGAGGGAAACACACTCACATTGCCTGCCAGGAAACTCAGGAAGCGTGGGAGGAACTACACACAAAAACACACGGATTAACTAATAGACATATGGAAACAGGCTTAGAATATGCACCCATATGCATAGGGGCCATAAACTCAGGCACCCACTCACACTTTGTCATTGGATACACAGAATGCTCTGGGGCACAGTGACTTGTCCAACTCATTAGAATGGATAGATGTTGCCTAATACAAAATAAGCAGCAGAGTTTTCTTCTGGCTGATTTTCAGGTTTTAAAGCAGCCATAAACTTTAAAGAAAATGTTCTTCTTCATTGAAACTTGGAACTGTGGGTTTGACAAACCTCGCCCATCACAAAACATTATTCAAAAGTAATAATTAATGTAATAATAAAAAAGTTTGAAAGGGTTCTTCAGAGAAATGGGTTCCCCCACTGTTTATATTTTAAGAACCCCAAAAAGATAAAAAGGATTTATTTATTTATTTAGATCCACTCCTTCAGAACAAAACAAATTCTTTAACTCCCCGTCCTGTCCAATCAGTCCTGTCCTGTCCAATCAGAGTTTAAGATTGTTTTTTTGGTCTGGAAGGAGTGGTTCTAAACAAATAAAAAAATAAACAGAGGGGGCTCTTTCAGGGTCTTAGCTTAGCAGAACCAAAAACATGCCCTGCCTGATCCATGAAATTTCAAAAACTAGTGCCACTAGTGCCATGTGAGTTGGTATTATGAGTCATTAATGGAATATATATATTAGTTCACAATATGCAAAGCTCAAGCTGAAGTAAGAACATTTTTATTCTCGGTTATCCCAGAACGAAAGTCTTGCAAAAATGGACTATTCAACTCTGGGTGAAGAGAACATGTGAAGAGAAGGGATTAAGAGTTGCAGAAAAAAGGAGAGGAACTGAAAGAAGAGCTCCACTCTTTCTTTTTTCAAGTCAATGGGCCGAACTTCCCATCACTTCCCGCATTTTGTACAAATAACCAATGACACAAAAAACAACAACACTAAAGCTGCTTGTAATCCTGTACATCCAATTCTTTCCCAAAAGATTCAAGACAATGAGTTAAGACTTACGTACATACAGATCTCTCTACTAGATTGTGGAAAGTGGGTGACCAGTTTTACAGTGGTAATAGCAAGAGTGAATCTAAAGTGGGTTCAGAGGCAGACAGATAAATGTCACATTGGAAATCAATACAGTTTCGTCAATGTCATTTACATTTTAGTCAGTTAGTAGATGCTCTTATTGCCAGACCACAGGAGCGCTGCTATCAGGTCAAAGTTCACATAGAGTGCTCACATAAATGTGCCCATACACATCCAGAGAACAAGGAAATTCCAATGAAAGACTGGACTTTCACACGACTACCCCTGATACTGAATTCCACCAACAAAAAAAAATTCACACAGGGTAAACAATGCTAACACAACTAATGTTAAATGTTCATAAAAATATTTTAAATTACACTCAGTTGGACATAGCCTAGTTATATTAACATGGTCACAACAACATTCAAAGATAATTATGAATGAATAAAATCTAGTCCTAATTGCGAATACAATTTAGTGGTGGGGTATGGGTGGGTAGAACAACCTAATCAAACATAGCCTTGATGGTAATCCCTCAGGCAGTGGTCCATTTTATAAAAATATCTGAGTCACATGACGTAATCCCCCCCTTGGCCCTCACTCTCTGGGTAAGGAAATCAGATCTGGGGGTTGGTCAGAGGTACTGGAATACCAGAGATAGACACAGCTGGAAACACCCACTACATCTGGGATTCCACATCCTGCCAATGGGACAAACATGTTACCATGGTAATCATGACCTATTAGACCCATTTTACAGTACTGAAGCAACTGACTTGGGAATAGTGGTCCCATATTATTTGACTATGCTTTGTATCTTACAGGTCTTTTTGTTTCCTATCTATTTAAGTTTTTAAATGGCAATGAAGAAGAGACATTCAATAAAACACTATGTTCAATCCACTCGGTTGACTGGTAGATTTTCTACTTGTGCAATCTGGCATGCAATGACTATAGTCCATTGCATAGATAATGAGGTATTAGGTGTAGAATCCCAGAGTATTGAGGGAACAGTAATGCTGATTCACACAATCCTGCTGGAGAAATATATTCCACACCAGCTGTCTATTCAAAAGCCTAAAGCTACATTCCAGAATATCAAAATGAGATGTCATTCCTGCACATACTATAAGTATCCATTCCATGCTAAAACCCAAAATGCAGACTCCTATTTTGCCTTTAACAGTAGGCTTTAGACAGAGAACTCTAGTCACAGGACTCTTATCTAAATTCCTCCCCCCCTTCCTCCTCAGTCACACACTTGCCCAACCCCTCGGAGGGCCTTTTTGGGGTTCTGCAGTTTTGCGATAGAGTGGCTTAATATCTCCATAGCAACCATCGGCCTGAACTACAGAGGATGCCCCAAAGGATGCCGTCACATTTGAGTACCCCCTGGGGCGAGGCGAAGTTCCGCACGCAGCTGTCAGATAAGAGGTCTATTGCAGAAGCCCCCAGGTGGGCACCAAACTCACTGCTCTCTGATCTTAAAAAGTCCTGGAGCTCTGTGAGAACACCAAGGCTATCCCAGCCAGATGGGCAAGCAGTAACAAATTTTACTGCAACTGAGACCAGCCTTGACTTGACACCATAGATCTGCATTAATTATAAACAAATAGTCACATGGTTTGGCTTACAACTAAAACAGTGTAGTCTACTACTATTAGGGTTTTAAGGACAACAGCTTGGGAGGAGTTCCATCCACAATCCTGCAGAAATAGGGTAGACACAAAAAGCTCCTGTGCCATAATTTAAAGTCAAAACTTTTTATATTTGACACAGCACGATACCTTTACGATCTGTAATACAATATGCTTGTATTTAGAATGTCAGCATTGAAAAAAAAATACTAAGGTATACTGTTTTCTATTCCGTTAATAATTTTGAGTAACATCTGCCCACCACTAGATGGTACCATTGTTTAATATAAACCAGTGGATACGTAGTTGTGAAATACTTAAAACATTTTTAGATCATTCTTAATGCAAAGGCAGAATTGTAATGTATGAGTTGTATGAGGGTTGATATTTTCAATAGCATATTTGTAATATTCTCCATAACTCCTTTACACATTATAGTTGATTTTATATTAAAGCAATAAGGCACAAGGTTGTGTGGTAGCATAAATGACTAATATTCCATGACTAAGACCTGTTTCTATGCAAGACGCATCACGACTACCTAGACACAGCATTTATGTGGTATATTGGAAAAACACCACAAACCAACGCAATTAGAGCAGTAAAAAGTGATATGATGTCATATCTGTGCTATAAGGCCTCATATATCACAGGTAAAAGCAAATGAGAATTTCAGGATTCGAATTACCCACTTTATAAAAGTAGAATAACCCATGGATTAAATTGGGAACACAAAGAATGATAAACAATGTTATAGCTAATAAAAATAAACTCTATAACCTAGGAACAACGATCCTATACACACTTATCTGCCACTTTATTAAGTAAACCTGCAAACAGTGAATTATATATAGGCACGCAAACATGGTATAGCGGTTTACTAGTAATTTTATCAAAAATTAAAATGGAGAAGATGCGTGATAAGCGACTGTGGAATAATTGTTGGCGCCAGGCGTGTTGGTTCCGGGAGCTCAGAAATTGATTAACTCCTGGGGTTTTCTCACACTACAGTCTCTCTAGTTCACAGAGAATGGTGTGATAAACAAATAAGATCCAGTACGCAGCAATTCTTTGGGTGAAAATTAAACTGTGAGAGGTCAGAAGAGAATGGCCACCCTGGTTCACAAACACTAAAATAACCACTATTTACAACAGTGCGCAGAAAGGCATCTCTGAACTCACAATGCGTCAAACCATGAAGTAAATGGATGCAAAAAGGGGTACTACAAACAATACTACACTGAACAAAATTATTAGTATTAACACTTTTGTTTTTGCCCCCATTTATCATGAGCTGAACTCAAAGATCTAAGACTACCTCTATGTACGCAAAAGGCCTATTTCTCTCAAATATTGTTCACAAATCTTTCTAAATCTGTGTTAGTGAGCACTTTTCCTTTGCCGAAATAATCCATCCACCTCACAGGTGTGTCATATCTAGATGCTGATTAGACAGCATGATTATTGCACAGGTGTGCCTTAGGCTGGCCACAAAAAAAATGTGCAGTTCCATCACACAGCACAATGCCACAGATGTTGCAGGGTTTGAGGGAGCGTGCAATTGGCATGCTGACTGCAGGAATGTCCACCAGAGCTGTTGTCCGTAAATTGAATGTTAATTTCTCTACCATAAGCTGTTTCCAAAGGCGTTTCAGGGAATTTGGCAGTACATCCAACCGGCCTCACAACCGCAGACCATGTGTAACCACACCAGCCCATGACCTCCACATCCAGCATCTTCACCTCCAAGATCGTCTGAGACCAGCCACCCGGACAGCTGCGGCAAAAATCGGTTTGTATAACCAAAGAATTTCTGCACAAACTGTCAGAAACCGTCTCAGGGTAGCTTATCTGCATGCTCATCGTCCTCATCGGGGTCACGACCTGACTGCAGTTCATAGTCGTAACCGACTTGCTTGGGCAAATGCTCACATTCGATGGCGTCTGGCACTTTGGAAAGGTGTACTCTTCTCGAATGAATCCCGGGTTTCACTGTACAGGGCAAATGGCATTGTGTGGGTGAGTGGTTTGCTGATGTCAACGTTGTGGATCGAGTGGCCCATGGTGGCGGTGGGGTTATGGTATGGGCAGGTGTGTGTTATGGGCAACGAACACAGGTGCATTTTATTGATGGCATTTTGAATGCACAGAGATACCGTGACTAGATCCTGAGGCCCATCATTGTCCCATTCATCCACAACCATCACCTCATTTTGCAGCATGATTATGCACGGCCCCATGCCTCAAGGATCTGTACACAATTCCCGGAAGCTGAAAACATCCCAGTTCTTGCATTGCCAGCATACTCACCGGACATGTCACCCATTGAGCATGTTTGGGATGCTCTGGATCAACGTATACGACAGCGTGTTCCAGGTCCTGCCAATATCCAGCAACTTCGCACAGCCATTGAAGAGGAGTAGACCAACATTTCAGAGGCCACAATCAACAACCTGATCAACTCTATGGGAAGGTGATGTGTTGCACTGCGTAAGGCAAATGGTGGTCACACCAGATACTGACTGGTTTTCGGACCCCCACGGACCTTCCCGGACCCCCCCCCCCCCTCCCCCCAATACAGTGAAAATGCACATTTTAGAGTGTCCTTTTATTGTGGCCAGCCTAAGGCACACCTGTGCAATAATAATGTTGTCTAATAAGCATCTTGATATGCCACACCTGTGAGGTGGATGGATTATCTCGGCAAAGGAGAAGTGGCCACTAACACAGATTTAGACAGATTTGTGAACAATATTTGAGAGAAATAGGCCTTTTGTGCACATAGAGAAAGTCTTAGATCTTTGAGTTCAGCTCATGATAAATGGGGGCAAAAACAAGTGTTGCATTTATCATTTTGTTCAGTGTAGATAGGTGTACCTAATAAAGTGGGTGTCTTATCAGTGGAAGAAAAATTACGTAGTTGCCATACTTGAGTAAAACTAACAGAAAATGAATTAAGGAAATGGTAAAATCACCCAGTAAAACACTAGTTTAAGCAATCCATGCATTGTTTAAGAAATTGCTAGCAATGAATAAAGTTGCTTAATTTGAATGTTATGAAATTCTCTTCCTGGTTAAAACATGGCGGCTAATCGAGCTTTGCTCCGGGGAGGCCCTCCACCACTTTCTGCTAAGGTTGAAGGGTATGTTGACAGTTATGTTTAATTCTATTAGGATCCTTGATTTAACGATATCTAAGATAAACAAACGCAAAAAAGGTTCAACAACAGTATTGGAGGTCCGCGTGGTACATGTTCGGTAGCAGCTAACGCGTACGGTAGCTAACAAGCTAAATCTAATTTGACAGCTAAACCATCAGATACAAATCTCTGGCTAAACTTAGCTAGCGAATTTAGCAGCTACAGTACGGTAGTCAACTGTGCTTATTTTAGCGACTGTTGGCTCCCGGTCAGTCAAATAACAACTCAGACAGTAATGCTTGGTTAAACCTAGCTACAAAATATACTGTACCAATGATGTGACTGTTTCTTCCCCCTCAAAATTACTAGTCCTTAATGGCAAGTGGCATTATACAGTGCATTCTAAAAAGTCTGTCTCTGAAACCGCAAATATTGGAGAATGTAGTATACTGTAGGCTTATTCAATTTCAACCATTAAAACTTCAAAAACATGTTGCTGGCTGAAAAGAATGAGGCATGTGGCAGGACCATTTTACAGTGATTTGCGTTTATAGTAGGTGCAGTGAAGTATTTTTGTTTGATTTTAGATTTTGGAATCAAGTAATTGCTATGAGGTGAAAATATATATTCGGTTTAGCTTTTGTATGAGTGTATTTGTTCACAATATAGAAGTGATACAGCCCCAATATCAGTATCAAGCATTCTGGGACAGATTCGTACAACCTCTAAATCATGGGTATTTTTCTGAGCTTGCTGGTTTTATGTTCTACCTCATCAATATTTACACCCACCTAGTGTCCCAGATCTAAATATTTCCCTGATTAGAGGGTTGCAATGAAAAGATGTAGGGGAACTGGCTTTGAGGTCCAGATTAGAATACAGATGGTCTAAATTAAGCATTGAGCTAATTATGGTTTAAAGTCTTTGACCAATGACCACACCATTCACTGCCATAGCTGTGGGAAGTAGGGGTACTGGAGCCCAGTAGCAACCTCAACACGCGCATCAAATCACATCTTATCTTCAGCAAGTTAAAAGTAGGTTCTATTGGATTTAAATCTGGAGACTTGGCCAGTCAAGAATTTAACAGTATTTGACCCTGGAAACTCCCCTTGTTGCAATAGCAGTATGTTTGTCTTGCCTGATAAGGAAGTACCGTCCAATGAGTCTGGAGTCATTTACGTATACTTTTGATGACAAGATTATTCTGTAAACTTAACTATTCATATGTGCAGCTGTCAGCAATTAGTATAAGTGTGCTAGTAAGTGTGCTAGTTTCCCTGGCAGCCATATGTGGTCATAACACGCTCCATTATATTTCACTGATTAGGTGGTGTTGCATTTTTTTATAAAAACTTTCTTCGTGACATCACTTTAGTACTTGTTAATGCTTCAAGATTTTTTTTAAATTTTTGTTGATAAGGCACAAAATTGCTTGTTAAACATTTGTGACATACACTTGAACGAATACATTTGTGTACAGGAAGCAGTGTTTTCAGATAGGCTATGCCTGAAGGATGAAAAATAATGTCATAAATGTCAGACATTGGTTAAGGTTAGGGTAAGAGTAGGGGTTAAGATTACGATTTTAAGTCAAAACTAGGTCTAATGTTCTCTCTAGCTCATGCGCAATGCCAGCTTTGCCTTCTTCCTGGTTGAAATGCAAATTCAGTAAACCAATCACATTACTTTCCAACACCGGAAGAAATTGTGTTCTGTACACAACATTTTACTGTTTGTATATCGCATGTTTATAATGAGCAATTTCTGTCATCAAAATCTGTGATGTTGTAATATTTCTCTCTTGTTTATCTACAATACCTTTTTCCAGAAGTCTGCAGGCTGTTTTAAATGCTTTTCAGCCGACTAACCCTGCAATTCTGTTTTTCTTTGGCTCATTAGTGGTTTTAGCATGCAGTGTAGATAGACTCTTCTCAGGATAGTGGGGGTTGATTTATTCACTCTTACCTTCTCGGGCGTAGTCATTCCCCTCCAATGTTTTGGAATTAATAGTATGGTTTCTACTTTCTGTAAGAATGGAAGCAGACTGCAAGGAATTTATGCAGATTTTTACAATACTATTGTGCTTTGATAGAATGAATTCACATAACTGCCTAAAATCGCTTAGTCACCTTGCATGCTAAGCTGTGACTGTCCAGAATTTGGTTGTGCAACATTAAAAACTGAGTGAATCTAAACAGACACTGTTAGAGCGGCCAGATTTGTCTGCACCCCTTTTTCATTTTAATTAGAAATGTATTTTTTTTCTTATTTCATTGTTTCAAATTGCTTTTGCATAAACAGTGTACAAATGTTTACATACAGATATCACAAATAACATCACACAAGAAAAATATATTGTGTAAAGTCAGAGACACATGGCAATATACTGTATGTTACACTGCAAGTTACATTTTACTCTATAATTATTTTGGGAGGGAGGATAACTTCTACTAATGAAACATTGCTTTTACCTCACAGCTCATTTGCCTATCTGACAGTGAGGGACAGGCTGCCAACCATCCTCACAAGAGTCATTGACACCATCCATCGCAACAAAAACAAATTCTTTGAGGAGTTTGGCGAGGTAAGAAGCACTACTATTTAATCAGCCATTTTAAGCCAGTCCTGGCACGTTCTGATCTCCAGTTATTCTTACAGTGACCCCTTAGCTGAAACACACCAAACTGACCTGAGATGGGAGTCAGTGGTTTGAAGAACTCTCGTGTGTTCCCATAGGATGGAGTCCAGGCGGAGAAGAGGACCATTGGCTTACTGTCTAAATTGAGGAATGAGCTGCAAACAGACAAGCCCATTCTGGCTCTGTGCGACGCCCTGGAGGACACCGATGGCTGGAACCAGTACCTCCAGCGACAGCAGGGCCTGATGGGTGACCAGGACTCTGTCAGCTGGTTCAAGTCCCCCTGGCTCTACGTAGAGAGCTACATGTACCGCAGAATACAGGAGGCCATCTGGCTCAAGTGAGGACTAGTGCTGCTAAATGTTAGCATTTGCTAAGATTCGAGAAGGGGAATGCAAACTCCATGGTGTGTCATGATAATTCCTAAACATCCTTGATAATTACTTTTCAACCAATGTTATTTTCACTAGTTATTGAGAAGCTGTTAATAAGATAGTATTACTATCTTTATAAGCCCTTTCTTGTTTACTATCTAACTTTTATGTGTAGGCGTCATTTAACTTCTCTTTCTATTTGTGCCAGTCCTCCCATCAGCGACTTTGACGTGTTTAATGAAAGCAAGACGCAGAGTTTCTTTAAGTCCCAGCAGGCTGTTATTGCCCTGTGTACATATCTACAGGGCCTGAACAAGAACATGGATAACCTTTCAGAAATGCAGCTCATGGATCAGTTTCACAAACTACTGCAGGTGAATACTGCCAACATAAACGTAGCCGAAGCAGGGCGCTACAAGTAGCGAGCTGAAGATTGACAGTTTTCTTCCCATTATTGAACAGTTTACAGATTTCTTGTGTTTCCGTTCCTTCTCCTAGGTCTCTCTGTGGGGAAACAAGTGCGACCTGTCTATCTCTGCTGGAATGGAGAACTTTCAGAAGGCCAGTCCGATAGACTCTCTGTCTGACCTGAAGCCCTTCATCCTGGTGGATGACTCTAGTATGGTGTGGTCAGCTCTGACTTCCACCCGGAGACAAGGTGAGGACGGCAGAATCACCCCGGGGAGGGTGGACATCGTTCTGGACAACGCAGGCTTCGAGCTGGTAGCAGACCTGGTGCTGGCTGACTTCCTGGTGTCCTCTGGTCTGGCCAAAGAGGTGCGCTTCCATGGCAAGTCCATCCCATGGTTTGTCTCTGACGTCACGGCACAGGACTTCCAGTGGTCCATCCGGCAGACTCTGGCAGCCAATCACAAGTGTATGTCCAAGAGTGGCGTCCAGTGGCAGAGCTACATGCGGGAGGGCGTGTGGTCCTATCACGACCACCCGTTCTGGACGATGCCCCACGAGTATTGTGACATGGCAGGCGACGCACCCGACCTCTACGCCACCCTGCAGGGGGCGGACTTGGTTCTGTTCAAAGGGGATTTGAGCTACAGGAAGCTGACGGGGGACAGGGAGTGGGACCACACTGTGTCGTTTGATAGGGCCCTGAGGGGTTTTCAGCCTGCCCCGCTGTGCAGTCTGAGGACTCTGAAGGCTAACGTCCAGGTGGGACTTCAGCCGGGCCAGGGGGAGAACCTCAGTGCCCTGGATCCTGGCTGGATGACCAGCGGGAAGTATGCTGTGGTCCAGTTCTCCAGCCCACACAGGGAACAGTAGGGAGGCATGCAGGAAGGGATTTCAGTGTTCTGAGGAACTGGTGTTATTGGAATGATGTTGGCAGGAGAAAGTAAGGATGTGGGAAGTGGAGGAGTTTCATGTAAACATCAGCCTGATTTAAAGATATGGAGGATTTTGTTGTAACTTTTAAAACTTTAAACAACAGCCTTTTTGTTTCTCCAACAGAAGCAAAAATAATAAAAACATTTTGACCTAGGAGACCGGGTGGGTGCAATAAATGAGCTGGAACAGAAAACCAGCAGGCTTCAAACCTAGGGTCAGAGTTGAACTGCCCTGGTCTAAGGTGTTTGAATCCTGGTTGCTGCATACTGACGGTGGCGGGTGGTTACAGCAGAGGGTGCCACAAAAAAACAAATGGGTGGATATCAGACAGTGCTGCTATATCTCATTTCCCTCATGCAACTCTTTGGTGTGTTTAGTACATGCACAATTGTGTTTTTTGGCTGAGGAATCCATTCACCTCTAGCACGTGTGCTGTTTTTGCAATCTCAAAGTAGTGCGGAAAGGAAAATGGGATACAAATTGCAATTTCGGTGTTTGCTTCTGCTAAAGAAACTTTCCACAATAAAAGAGTTTTTTGTTTCACACACTGAATACTCTCCTGTGTTGCTGTGGCAATTCCATCATATTTAAGCACAGGAAGACAGAGGGACTTTAAGTGAGTATTTTAGAGGCTACTTATAGACAAAAAAGGTTATGTGATTATGATCAACGGCTGGCCAGCAGTCTGTCCTCCTGACCAAACACATGATTAATTTATTCAACAAGTTACTTTGTCCATTTAAAAAAAGATTTACTGTTGTTTACCGTTGTAAAGACCAGTATACTTTTTTGATGTTATTTATTTGTACTTCATGAAATTGGGCTCTACATCAACTCCAGTTTTTATCTGTTTATTTAGTAAATTAATTTTATATTCCAAGTGAAGAATTGAAACATCTTTGCCTGTTTTTTTTTTTTTTTCCATATTTTTTTTTTGGTCAACTCCCACATGAAAGATAAACATATTGCATATTAAATATTCATTCTTGTTGGATATTTGAACTTGGTGTTTACATGTTAGGTTGGTCATAATAGTTTACAGAAGTTTAACCAGCAGCAACAAAAATGAGTAGGTACTTTTTCCATAATATGCAAAATCCTTTTTGCTTGAGCTTGGTAAAACAAAATTGACATAACTGAAAAGTTTGTGGTTGCTAGTATTTTCTGGGTCTTAATCAAAGTCATTGGTTTCTTCTCAATGTATTTCATGTGTTTTTGTTTGCATGTGTCAGGGTTTGAACAGTGACTACTGTCCAGGAGTTGAACTGCAAGGTTATTTACAAATCATATAGATAGATCATAATCTTTCAGGCAGTGAAATCACATCTGTTTCATTAAGAATAGCTATTCATGTCTGACAGTATAAAATATGTTGTTCACTTATGTAATCCATCCCAGAAGATTGTCCTGGAACTTATCTGAAATTACTGGATTTTTCTCATTGCTAAAATCTGGAAATGACTTCTCATTTATTATAATAAAATTATTGGTTTAATAAAGAACTTCAATAACTGGTCTTCTCTGAATACTGTCATGAAAATGAAGCCAGAATTACAGTAAGAAAACAGGAACAGATGCTTGACCTCAAAATATGTCATTTCTGTCTTTTCTCTCCCTCATAATCATTCTCCCTATATTATTACGCTGTTCTTTCTATCCTGGGATTGTGTAAAAAAAAAAGTTATCACGATCAGGAGTACTTGTTTAGTACTTGACATGACATGTCTGATTCTGTGTTGTTTACTGAGTGAAGAGGCATTGTACCGAACTATCTTCTCTAGCCAGTAGGCTGAACTGGAGGCCATATTCTCCCAGTTTGCAGAGCTAGAGGTCAACGAACCACCATTTTGATAAGCAAAAAGTTTACTTTCAACCCAGAACATCCATATCAACAAGATACAAACAACATGCATCAATTTGTCAAAACAATTTAGAACATTTTGAATCCCCAGTAGGACATAACTTAGTTTGAATTTGTCAAAATGGAAAAGCTCATTTTCTAACTGGAATATCAAGACCTGATCTGTTAATGTACTGTAAATGATTGTAGAAAACCTAGTGGTATTTAGTTGTAATAACAGTGGTGTGAAGCCCACTGCATTTGTAGTACTTCAAAAGGGATCATGTTCTAGTCCAGGTTTCAGGGCCCTGGTTGTCCTTGTACCTGCCTAATTGAATGGTAACTGAAAACCCATGACTTTTTAAACATTGGTTTATTTCAGTGTGCAGGTGGGTGATTAAGCCTCTAATTCAACTGGTTCTGTAAAACCCCTCTGCTGCTTTGGCTGTATGACAGTCTGTGTTTGTTCAGTGGAAGCCATGTACAAAGTGCTGTGACAGCTGGAAAAATAAATTAAATGTATAATTTTTTTTGTTATTTATTACAGTAGGGTGTTCTTTAGAGTAGTTCGGATGAGTCTTGTTTTGCTATAAAAAGAAAAGCTACACAAAAACATTTAATTAATGTATTGCTTTATCTGAAACCACTCGTTTCCCCACTTGCCAATTGCATAATGTTGGCATCACAAGAAAGTGTTGACCTCTCTTTTTGTTTGCTGTGTTACGGTGACCTGCGCTAGATATACCAGTATTGATCTGACTGCATCTTTAATTTGTTTATCCCTTTTTTAAACCAATCTCTTGTTCTTGTTGTAAAGTGGAGCCAGATCTCAGAAAGACAGGAGAAAGAAAGATGGGAAGAGAAGAACTGTAAAAGACAATCCCTAGAAAACAATACACAAGATTCGACCAGCCCAAAGGAAGAGTTGAAGATTGATTTGATTTCCACCACAGCACTAAGGTAACTATAAACACAAAAACATGCTTGCACTGCTAGCTTCGAATCTCATTGGGTACCATTAAGCAAAATCTCTGAAAACCTTTGCACTTGCTTAAGAAGAGTATGTCTTCAATGTAAATGAATATATTTTCAAGGGTAAATAGCTATTAATTTATAGCTTCCTGCTTGTAGATTTGTATTTTGTCATTGTTTATACTTCCCAATTCCCCAAATAAATACTTAACTTGCAAATTTGACTTAATGGAACTCAGTCACAAAGGAGCATGTGTTTTACTGCAGTAGCTCTACGCTAAGTGACTGATAAGCATTCAGAGAGGAAATCACACAGTGGTGAAACCCTCTGCAGAGCCTTGCTCTGTCTACTAAAAGGTTTTCAGGGAAGAGAGAACGAGCTGGACGAGTCATTGCCTATTTTCCTCTTTCTCTCGTTCTGCCTAGAACTCCTTTCCCTTATCCTCCTCTCCTATACACAGCGGTAGAGATAGCTGAGGGAGAAGAGAGACCTCTGCCTCACAGAAATTGAAGGAAAAAGGGAGGGAGGAAAATGTGTTTTTGGTCTGTCTCTCTACCCAGAATCTAGGAGGGAGAGAGAGGAAGGAGAGAGGGAGGGAGCCCCTCACCCAGTCCCCTTCAGCCTAACAGACAGCTTTGAGTTTCTTGGCACAGGGTGATAAAGAACGGAGAGAAAGAGAGAAGAGGGAGAGGACAGAACAGGGCCCTTCTAGCCCTCCCACTCCTTAGTGAGCCAGTCTAAATCATGCTGCTTATCAGCACTGTTCTCTGAATGATATGTTGGTCCGACAGACTGGGACGGAGAACTCCAAGCCACGCGGAGCTCCCCTCAGACCCCAAACAGCCGTGGAGAGTCACGTCACCTCCCCCCAGAAGCTCTCGCCACAGCCGCGCACGCCCGACAGTGACATGTACCCGGAGGAGACCCGCAGGGGTGGGGGGGGGGCCGTCGACTACCTGGAGGGAGGGTACGACTACGCCGTCCCTGCCCCGGGCCCGGCCCTTCTCTACAGCCCCTCCACCGCGGCCGCTGTGTACTACTCCGCTGCCCCCCTGGACGCCCAAGGACCCACCTTGGATGGCAGCCTGCAATCCCTGGACAGCAGTCCCACCAGCCCCCTGGTGTTTGTGCCCTCCAGCCCCCAGCTCAGCCCGTTTCTCCAGCCTCCTAGCCACCTGGGGCTCCCCAGCCAGCCCTACTACCTGGAGACCTCTTCTACACCCATATACAGGTGAGCAATGCAACTGTCCCTGGTTCTTACTGGCAGGTCGGAGTTCAGTGTTTTGCTGAATGTGTTGTCTGTGATGTATGTAGGCTGTGGGTGTTCACTCAGTTTGATCTGAATTAGTGTCAGTCTAGGGTGGTGTTAGGTTTGCACAGGTTTGTTTGGACACTGTGTTTGTCTGGTTGGGTAGCATCTTTCGGCACTTGCCGTGCCCCTGTGTGTCAGGTACACCGCTGATTGTTATTGCCACAGAGTATCTCGAGACATGTGATATTTCCTGATCCATATGATGTGGCTGTTCTGAAGATATAATGCATGATAGCTCATGTTGAGTGACATTGACTGAGTTCAGGTTTAAGCCTTTTCTTGCTGCTTGCGTAATGGATATGACTGTAGCCTCCCTCCCAACACACACACACGAACAGGAACATCTTTCTGAGATCACATTTTGTTATTTGTTTCGGTGTACTTTTGTCTGTTGTATGTCGTCCTCTTTCTTACTAGATTGTCCAACCAACAAATTATGACAGACAAAATATAGACTGTAACTAAACATGCTGTCTTTAAAAAAACATTTACCATAACACATTTTAAACAATATTTAGTTGATGGATTGGAGTATTAGGCAAATTGGATCATTATACTACATGTAACAATACAATACCAAGTTATCTACCCTGAAAGTGAAACATTATTTGTTACTTATCAGTAGGGTTCATAGCTAGGCTGCTGTGACAGTATATAAAGCCTTAGCTGTAAAGCTATAGCTTGCAGAGCTCTAATTACCCAGATTAACGACTTCACCAGAGACCTTGAGAAAAGAACAATATGTAAGAACAACGGAAGTAAACATGCACAGTTCATTTCCAGAGTGAGGTGGAGACAAATTAATTTACGGAAGGGGACAGTAAGCTGGATAAATCCAAGCTGCTGCTGCTGTTAGCTATAATTGGCCTAAGGGGTGTGAAATTACCTATTTTAAAGTTTCACACTTTATTCTTTTATCAGAAAGAAAGCTGTTAACTTTCTATCAGATAAACGGATGTTGATCTTTGAAAGAATTTATGGTGCAGTCCATAATTGTTTGGACAATTACACAGGTTATGTTGTTTTGGCTCTGAACTCCAGCACTCCAGATTTGAAATTATACAATGACAGTGGGGGGAAGTACAGAGTCAGCTTTAATTTGAGGGTATTTTCATCCCTTTTGGAGGAACCATTTAAAAATAACACTATGTTTTGTACATACATTTTGACCAAAACCTTTTGGACAATTGGCTTCACAGCTGTGCTTTTGTTTGACAGGCGTGTTTGTTTGTATCATTAGTGCAAGCACAAGAAAGCAGTAAATATCTAGATACAGCCAAATGCCTGAAAACCCATTAGACAGCACTTCACCTCACAGCAGGACAATGTTATGAAACATACAGCTAAAGCAACCAATGAGTTATTTAGGGCCAACAAGTTGAATTTACATGAGTGGCCAAGTCAATTACCCAACTCAAAGTAAATTGAACAGTTGCTACAATTGCTGAAGACATGGCTAAAGGCAGAAATGACAGGAAGTGAAGGTGACTAAAGTACAGGCCTGGCCGAGGATCACCTGGGAATTTATTCACTGTTTGGTGATGTTTATGGGCTGCAGGCATCAGTCAGTTATCAAATTTATTTATTTAATATGTTTAACAGTTTTTTAACCAAGCCACAACTGTCATGTTCGAGGATGACCTGGCCAATTAGAGTAGAAGAAGTTAGGAAGTGAGGGTATTACCAGTAAGTGACTCTAAAGAAGTTGGTGCCAAAGTGTCTGGCTTTAAGTGCGAATGGAGGGCCAGTTAACCAGTGTTTATAGGTCACAGCGATGAGTGCTGAAGGCGCCAGAGGTTACAAAGCAGATTGTAGAGTGGTAAATTACATTGAACTTATTGCGGAGCTTGTTAGCAGCAAACATAAAGAATGAAAAGGATTTGCTAAATATGATAATTTTATTTAACATTGTCAGTTTTTCCAATGAATTTCATCCCCTAAAATTGCGGGCCATGTATGAAAAGGACAGTAATTCCGACGCTTATCCCAGTTTATGGAAGTTAATACCCTCAAATTAAAGCTGACAGTCTTTAAATACAGCTTGCACGATTCTTGCCGTTCTTATTCGCCAATGAGCGCTGACCTTTTTGTTTTATTTCTTGCGTCATGTAATTACCTCACCACAAAAAAAACTGGAGAGTGGCCATTTCTGATATAGTGGATACTGACGATCAAACCATGCTAATTAGTTCTGCCTATTTTAACGTTTAATTTAACAGTTACTGAATGCCTCAATGCTTATCTGCATGCTTTACAGTGCGTTTGAAAAGTATGCAGACTTTTCCACGTTTTGTTACGTTACAGCCTTATTCTAAATTTGATAGAATTCACTTTTCTCATCAATCTGCACACAATACTGTCACATTGTCGCTGGATCAGCCTTCCTCCCCCATCCAGCGTTCGGCGTCTCCCTCCTACTGGCACCTGTTCCAGCCACAAGGGCTGAGCGAGGTCCCATGAGGACATGAACTAAGCATGGCGCACCTGTGTGTCATTTGGGAATCAGGTTGGGGTATTTAGGCTGTAGGCTTGTGCTGTGTTGGTTATTCTCTGTGTATGTTAGAGGACGGGCTTCACAGTCTGCACCAGTGCTCTGGGTCTACAACGGGTTATGTGTATTCCGGTTTTTGTTTTGTTTGGTTTGGTCTACTCGGTTTTCATGTTCAGGACAAGGGCTGGTTTCTCTGTTTTCTGCATGCTGGATTTCTGTTGGGAACTGCCATTAAAAAACACCTGTTCAGAAAAGACTGCGTTTGTGTCCTGGCGTTTGCTTTCACCAGTCCCAACTGTTACAAATACCACATAATGACAAAGCAAAAACTGGTTTTCTAAAAATTTTTGCAAATGTATGAGAAATAAATTATTTAAAACCCTTTACTCAGTACTTTTTATAACCACCTTTGACGATTACTGCCTTTTTGGGTATGGCGCTACAAGCTTGGCAGACCTTTATTTAGGGAGGTTTTCAAGCTCTCTCAGGCTTGTTGGGGAATGCTGCACAGCCATTTTCAGGTCTCTGGTTGGGCCACTCAAGGACATTCACAGTCTTGTCCTGAAGCCACTCCTGCGTTGTCTTGGCTGTGTGCTTTGGGTTGTTGTCCTGTTGGAAAGTCAACCTTTGCCCCAGTTTTAAGTCCTGAGTACTCTGGAGCAGATTTTACTTTGCTCTGTTCATCTTTCCCTTGATCCTAACTAGTCTCCCAGTCCCAGCTGCTAAAAACATCTTCACTGTGTTATGTTGCCAACGTGATGCTTCACTGTAGGGATGGTATTGGCCGGTGATGAGCGGTGTCTGGTTTCCTGCAGATGTGACGCTTGGCATTCTGGCCTGGTTTCCTCAGACCAGGGAATCTTGTTTCTCATGGTCTGAGAGTGCTTTAGGTGCCTTTTGGCAAACTCCAAGCAGGCTTTCATGTGCTCTTTACTGAGGAGTGGCGTCTGTCTGGCCACTTTATCATCAAGGTATGTTTGGTGGAGTGCTGCAGAGATGAGTGTCCTTCTGGGAGATTCTCCCATCGCCACACAGGACCTCTGGTGCTAGGTGAGGGTGACCCTGGGGTTCTTGGTCCCTGGCCCTTGTCCCCATGGTTGATCAGTTTTGCAGAGCTAATCACTAGGAAGAAAGTTGGAAGAATTTTGAGTGTCATAGAAAGGTAAGAACAAGGTAAATCTTGAATTAGATTAAGGTCAAGGCTGTAACATAAAATGTGGAAAAGGGCTCTGAATTCTTTCCAAATGCACTGTATATACTATGTAACAGCCACGTGATTCACTGTCTGTTGGGGCATTGTGATCTAAGAGTAGGCAGTCATAGGGGTATTATATGACCTTACGAGTAGGGGGGGGTTTTAACATTCATCCTTGTCAGGTCCTGCCTGGGGTGCCTCTAGGCATCTCTGCGCTGACGTTTTTTTTGTCCACAAATAGAGGCAGCAGCCCTGCTTTGCCTTTAATTGGGGACCCAATTTAAGTTGCCCATTTCATCTTTTAGTTTGTGGTTCATTGTTTGTTTGCGTTATGTGCCTCAATTCACGGTGTACCTCTTCTTTTGTTGTTTTTGTTCGAGTTGAGAAATAATAAAAGGAATGACACCTCTTCTGCGCCTCGTGTCCTGCCTGCGCTTCATTGTGACCATCTTCTATCTTGGCTCATTCATCTTCTATCTTCTCCCTGGAAAAAAAACCTGAAATAGGTACTCAATCTATGAAACCAATAATATGTCTCTAGATAAAAGCTTCAGTTTAAATTTAATCAAATGTTTGTACGTGCACCACCAGCTAAAGGCTTGAATAGTACATCTTCTCTCCCCCCGAAAGAAAAACACACGTGAGAGCATGCTATCTCCATTTTGTAGCCAATTTCTTCATATATTGTGTTTGGAAAATACAGCTCTGGAACAAATTAAGAGACCACTGCAAAATTATCAGTTTCTCTGGTTTTACTATTCATAGGTATGTGTTTGAGTAAAATGAACAGTTTTGAGTTGAGTTCAGAGTTCAGAAATCAATATTTGGTGGAATAACCCTGATTTCTTATCATAGCTTCCATGCGTCTTGGCATGCTCTCCACCAGTCTGTCACATTGCTATTGGGTGACTTTAAAAATGTAAGTAGCTCTGTGTTGTTTGATGGCTTGTGACCATCCATCTTATTCTTGAGCAAATTCCAGAGGTTTTCAATGGGGTTCAGGTCTGGAGATTGGGCTAGCCATGACAGGGTCTTGATCTGGTGGTACTCCATCCACACCTTGATTGACCTGGCTGTGTGGCATGGAGCATTGTCCTACTGGAATAAACAATTCTCAGAGTTGGGGAACATTGTCCAAGCAGAAGGAAGCAGGTGTTCTTCCAGGATAACCTTGTACTTTGCTTGACTCATGCGTCCTTCTCAAAGACAAATCTGCCCAATTCCAGCCTTGCTGAAGCATCCCCAGATCATCACCGGTCCTCCTCCAAATTTCACAGTGGGTGTGAGACACTGTGGCTTGTAGGCCTCTCCAGGTCTCTGTCTAACCATTAGATGATCAGGTGTTGGGCAAAGCTGAACATTTGACTCGTCAGAGATGATTACCTTACCTTTTCTACAGTCTATGGTCTTTTGCAAACTTCAGCCTGGTTCTTCCTTGCTTCTCATTGATGTATTGCTTTTTTCTAGGTTTGCACAACTTCAGCCCTGCTTTCCCATTCTTTTTGTAGGTCACTTGATGTCATCCTACGGTTGTTGAGTGACATTGGAATGAGTTCATGGTCATCTCGGTCAGTGGACAGTAGTTTTCGCTGTCTGCCAGTCTGTAGCTTTGTTGTCCTCAATGTCTGTTGCTTGACCTTGTCCTTATAAACTGCCGTCTTTGAAATGTTCAGGATGGGAGCAACCTGACACTCACTGTATCCGTCTTCCAGTAAAGCCAGAATGGAGCCCTTCTTTTCTTCACTTGTAGCTTTTCTTTTCAACTCTTTTGTCATGCTGAATAGTTATTTTTTTATTCAAATTACCCTTGAGGTACTACTTGCAATGTTTTTGCCATCCAGCTGGTCCTATTGCAAGAGGATAGTGATGACCACAGCAGTGGTTTTAATAATTTTCCTTGTTAAATTAGATTTGGTTCAGGTAATCTATTCAGGACCTCATTAAGTAAAATGAGGTGTGCCTTTGTTGGAATTTATCAGACACTGGAATGGAATGGCTGCCATACATGTAGAGATGCTGATTTAAGAAGAATTATGAGTGGTCTCTTAATTTTTTCCAGAGCTATATTTATAAAATTCCTATTGGTTACATTTTATTTTGACAGTCCCAATTTCCATCTGTAGATGTTCTATAGATACTAAAACTTTCAACAAACTTTATTGGAAGTTTATTGATTAACAACTGCTTGCTAAGTTTAGGGTTAGGTTTAGAATTAGTTTTAGATTAAGGTTATGGGTTAAGGTTATGGATAGAATTAGGGTTAGGATATAGATATGGCTTAGGGTTAGTAGATAGTTAAAATGTTACAGATAGTCAGTGGACAATCTGTGGATCATCTGCAGGCACAAGTTTGGGACTCGCAAAATAAAGTGTTCCCCTAATATTAATTATGAACTGTCACTCAAGTGTGCATAAATAAATCATGGACTAACCATGAGCAACACAATTTAAAGATTTGGGTGTTCTAGTCATAGGTGTCCTCTTCCAGTTGTCTACTCTAAAGCAGTTGACCTCAATGGTAACATCCATAGGGATGGTTCATTCAACCCCAGCAATACCAACCTTTTAGCCAAACCCTATGTTTCAGGTCGAGTGTGGTAACCAATCAGCAGTCCCAGGAGGAGCTCTGCATCGGCTCCGACAGGCAGGAGCATTACACTGTGGCGGGGTCCGGTTCAGGGTCCGGGGTGGGAGACTTTGAGATGGCCAAGGAGACCAGGTACTGTGCAGTTTGCAGCGACTACGCCTCTGGTTACCACTATGGAGTTTGGTCCTGTGAGGGCTGCAAGGCCTTCTTCAAGAGGAGCATCCAAGGTAAGCCTTGTTTCATCTTATAAGAAATGTTTTCCCACTGCTTCATTACAGTCATTTGTTAATGTAGGTTAGATGGCTTGCTGATTAGGGTGTTGGACCAATAACCCAAAGATTGCTGGTTTGAATCCCTGAAAATATGTTGTCCTCAAGCAAGGTGCAGAGCCTTAGTTGCTCATGTAAGTCACTCTGGATAAGTGTCTACCTAACAACTAAAATGTCAATGTTTTTGTAAGGCAGAACTATTCATCACGGGAAGACTGAAATGCTTTTTGGTTCTACCTGATTGTTAATTGCAGTCTGGTCAAACCAGGTCAGTATGTCCCTAATTAGAAGGACAGTATGAAAACCAGAAGTGTTTCTGCTATTGGGAGTGAAGTTAGCAGTGCTGTAATAAGGGGACTCACTTTGATTCACTGTAATCTCTAGTGGAAAGACTACCGGGATAATTTAAACTTTTGTTTTTGTTTAACTGAGATAATATTCACATTTGTCCTTTGCTTTTATGAATTTCTAAGATTTTTCAGAGATAAATTGAAGATAGAGTTTTTGCTAAAAGAGAGAATTCCCAATTTAGGGGTGGCGTCCATTTGTGTGGGCGTTTCCCAGCAGGAGGGGTCTTATTTCAAAAGCAACCTTGACAACCAACCTTGGCTTCTATCCAGCTTTAGAGCTCTTAAAGAGAAAACGGCTAACACAGTCATTCCCCAGTGCTACAGCTTAACTTATACAGGTTTTAGATGAAGCCAGGGTCTAAATAGAACAGAATGACTGAAATAAAGGGGAAAGGTGGAACATCTGCCATTTTGTAGATGTCATAATGCCCCTTTTCACCTCAGAAGGAAAATATCAGGACCTGTAGACAGTCCCTTTTTTGCAAATCCCTTGAGTAGGAGTTATTATGCTGTACACAACCCGCTTTTCCTCAACCCACATGTAGGACATTTTTTCAAACCTTATTGAAATGTTCTTTGATCATCAAGATAAGGGCTGCTCTATGGAGCTACATATTACCTTGTAATGCTCCGGCTGTGGAATTACAAATGAGATTTTGTGATGTTTCAAGGAGGTTGAGATTCCAAGAAGAAAAAATAAAACGTAATCAGAACATGGTGGTCTCCTTAGTAATAGAACATTACATTGTCATTCTGTCTACGGCAGGGAGAGATGAAAAAGCATTACGTGTTCCTCTTCCCTTTTTTCCTCTTTAACCTTAACATGTGTGTCATTCCCAGTGTTTGGAATGGAAGGGATCATCCTCATTTTTTCTTCCAGGTCACAATGACTATATGTGCCCTGCGACCAACCAGTGTACCATTGACCGGAACCGCAGGAAGAGCTGCCAGGCATGCCGTCTCAGAAAGTGTTACGAAGTTGGCATGATGAAAGGAGGTGAGTGCACACACACACACTCACGTTTCTCTATACTTTCTATACTTATAGACCAGAATCACAGACACACATGCAGGCTACAGTTGGTAGTTTAGTTAAGTTAATATCTTTCTACCCTAACTTGATGCTAACATGAAGACTAATTGGACCATGGCCTTGAACCGCTTCCCTCCGTGGGAGTTAGAGGATGTTTTAGGAGCCTACACACCCACCTTTGTTTTCATACTTCATGAATGCAAACAGCCACACAAACGTCCATCCGTCCCCACACACACACACACCAGACTTCTACAGCATGGAAGGATATGAAGTTATGTGTGGGAGTAAAAGTGCAAATAGCAAGATAAATGTGTCTGTGTGCGCGCACACATAACGCGGTGGGAATTTTCCCGTGTGCAAATGCATTCACGTGCAATTAACTTGTCCTGAAACTCTGATTGGCCAATGTCCAACAAGCTGTGTAAACTATACAAACTATAAAGTACATCCACTTTTAAAAAAATTGTAGAGTTAAAATAATTTGATTAATGGATAGTAAATGCATTCTTTCAATAAGTAATGCATTCTTGCAATAAGTAATGCATTCTTGCAATAATTTTCAGAAAATGCAGTTATGAGGTCCTTTTTCTTTGGCAAGAGTAGTCAGTGGTAACCTTGTGGGTACAGTCAGAACCTACTGGAAAGTACCAAGACGAGGCCTTTCAAGTGGGCTTGCCGTGAGCATTTAATTCACACATGGTAATGAATGCACCAATGCTCTACTCCAAACCACAGGCTTGCGTAAGGACCGCGGTGGGCGGGTTCTCCGGAGGGATAAGCGGCGTTATGGCCCTACTGCTGACAGCAGCGTCCTGGAGCAAAGCACAGCGCCCTCTCAGGACAGTAGCAGGAACAGCAGTCTCAGTGCTGGAGGACCAGGAGTCAGGCCCAGGGTTTCCATGCCACCTGAGCAGGTCTGAACTGGTGTCATTTCACTGACGTTCATTTTATATCTTCAATACATCCCCTTTTATAAAGAAGCACTACTAAACAATAACTTTGTTGAGTTGCCCTGATCTCGCAACAGAACAAAAGCGTATGGCTCTGTTTAATGTGACCCAAACTACAATGTATCATGGGTATTTTGTGACTGACTGTTAAACATACAGTAATTAGTTTTTCTTGCTGTAAAACTTGGGTATTTGTAGATATCCAGTAGTTGTTTGCAGGGGTTGTTGTGGTCTGGAACATGGCCAATGGGATATCAAAACAGAACATGAACTTGTGAGCCGAGGCCAATTCTGAGCTTCACTCAACAAGAAAGTTATGTGAAAATGCAAAATTTCACATGAATTACAAGGATTAATCTGGTTGTAGTTGTATGTTTTTATACATTACGTGACACAAGTTTGGTCGTAATTGTATTGTTTTTATACAACCCTCTTTCCAGAAAAGTTGGGATGCTGCGTAAAATGCTAATAAAAACACAATGCAATGATGAGCTAATCATTTAATAATTTAGTGTTATTACTTTTTGTAAAAATACCTGCCCCTTTTGAATTTGATGCCAGCAACACGTTTCAAATAAGTTGGGACAGGGCATGTTTATTGCTGTGTTGCATCAGCTCTTCTTTTAATAATACTCTGTAAGCATTTGGGAACTGTGGAGACCAATTGATGTTGTTTTGAAAGTGAAATGTTTTCCTGTTCTTTCTTGATATAGGATTTCAGCTGCTCAACATTTCGGGGTCTCCTTTGTCATATTTTTCATTTCATAATGCGCCAAATGTTTTCAATTGGTGACAGGTCTGTAATGCCATCAGGCCAGTTTAGCACCCAGACTGTTTTACTACGGATCCATGCTGTTGTAATACATAGAGAATGTGATTTGCCTTGCTGAAATAAGCAAGGCCTATATATTGTTCAGCATTAATGGTGTCTTTACAGATGTGCAAGTTATCCATGCCATGTGCACTATTGCACCCCCATACCATCAAAGATGGTAACAAGCCAGATGGTCCCTTTCCTTTTTAGCCTGGAGGACGTGGCATTGATAATTCCCAAAATTAATAAAACATTTTGGTTTGTCAGACAACAGGACAGTTTTTCACTTCGCCTCAGTCCATTTTAAATGTGCTTGGGCCCAAAGAAACGGAGTGGCATTTCTGGATCTTGTTTATATCTGGTTTCTTCTTTGTATGGTAGCGTTTTAACTTGCATTTGTGGATGCAGCAATGTACTGTGTTCACAGACAGTGGTTATCAGAAGTGTTCCTGACCCCATGCAGTGATTTCCACTACAGAATCGTGTCTGTTTTTAATGCACCATGTGTGGCCCCAAAGATCACGGCCATCCACTATTGGTTTTCTGCATTGTTCCTTTGCATACAGCGATTTCTCTGGATTCTCTGAATCTTTTAATAATATTATGTCCCGTACATGGTGAGATCCCCACGCTCTTTGCAAATATACATTGAGAAACATTATTCTTACATTGTTGTACTATTTGCCTTCACAGTCTTTCAAAGAGTGATGAACCCCTCTCCATCTTTACTCCTGAAAGACTCATCCACTTTGGGATGCTCTTTTTATGCCCCAGAGTTTTTGAAACATGTTGTTGGCCTCACATTCAAAGTGGGCATATATTTTTCAAGGAACAGTAACCTTTCTCAGTTTCAACATTTGATATGTTGTCTTTGTATTATTTTCTATAGAATTTAGGGTTTAAATGATTTGCACGTCTTTGCATTCTGTATTCATTCCATTCAATACTTCATCACAATTTTCTTGGAAATGGGGTTGTACATTACATAAGACCAATCTGGTAGTAGTTGTATGTTCTTTTTTTACATTACATAAGACCAATCTGGTAGTAGTAGAACGTTTTTTTTTACATTACATAAGACCAATCTGGTAGTAGTTGTATGTTCTTTTTTTACATTACATAAGACCAATCTGGTAGTAGTTGAATGTTTTTTTTACATTACATAAGACCTATCTGGTAGTAGTTGTATGTTTTTTATATAATACCAAGGACCAAGTCTGCAAGTTGAATTGACCATAGAAAAACAATTTTAAAAGTGCAATGTAAGCTCTCGACTGTGAGTAAAATTGGAGTCTAATGGGTGTTGCCAGGGCAAGGCCACCTACATCGGTTTAATTTCCCCATGTTTCCCAGCCCTTTCATTTTCTCCTGTTCCCCTAACTCCAGGTGTTGTTCCAGCTGCAGGGTGCAGAGCCTCCAGCCGTGTGTTCTCGCCAGAAGATGGCCCGGCCCTACACAGAGATCACCGTGATGACTCTGCTTACCAGCATGGCCGACAAGGAGCTTGTACACATGATTGCCTGGGCCAAGAAAGTACCAGGCAAGAAACCCTAAACCGGCACAGAAATGACAGATGATGTCCTAATGCTGTCCTTACATCAGTTGATTTGACTAGACACTGAGGTAAAATCACTCTGATAAGGCCTGAATAGTACCCATTTTCTCACTCTCTCAAAGACAGACGCACACAAACACACACACACACACACACACACACCACATGTGAACACACACACGAAACGTTTAGCCCAACACTCCCGCATTGTGTGTTAGACTGCCCCGTTGTCCAATCACGTGGCTGCTTTTACACTGCCAGTCTTGATGGTGGCAGAAACTAATCTGACACACACACACACACACACACATACACAGGCATAATGTTCATGATTGCGCTCATTGCCTCAGAAAGGGTCATTTGAGTGAAACCACCTCCACCCCAGGGAGCCTAACAGTTCCACAAACACACAGCACATTAGACACACGCATTAACCCCTCTACGACCCTGTCTAAGGAAGCGCCGATGTTACCATGTTGTCCCCGTGTGCGTCACTATAGCCAAAAGCACTCCGTTTTAATTGCAGTAGTTTTCAGCCAGGTACAAAGAATCACAATGGATGGGAATTGGATGTAATTGGATATGAAGTAGGACTGCTGAGTGGTAGTGGTCATGCCAGGCCAGCAATGAGACTGTGATTCACAGTAGTTTTTGCATGACACGGTTTAATCCAAAGCATTTATCTTTACATGTTCAGATCCGAGAAGACCTTATGCTTGAAATGTCAAGTTTATTAGAATTATTTTTGAGTTAAAAATATTTTGTTATTAATTTGTATTTGCAGTGGCTTCTTTCCATTGGAGGCCAATTTTTCTATCACTTAGTGTGTGAGCGGGCTTACTGGTGGTTAGTGTGTGAGCGGGCTTACTGGTGGTTAGTGTGTGAGCGGGCTTACTGTTGGTTAGTGTGTGAGCGGGCTTACTGGTGGTTAGTGTGTGAGCTGGCTTACTGGTGGTTAGTGTGTGAGCGGGCTTACTGGTGGTTAGTGTGTGAGCTGGCTTACTGGTGGTTAGTGTGTGAGCTGGCTTACTGGTGGTTAGTGTGTGAGCTGGCTTACTGGTGGTTAGTGTGTGATCAAAAAGGGGTTTGTATGTGTTTTGATCAGAGTATGAACGTCTCTCTGATACTGGTAGGATTCCAGGAGCTGTCCCTCCATGACCAGGTGCAATTGCTGGAGAGCTCCTGGCTTGAGGTTCTGATGATCGGACTCATTTGGAGGTCCATCCATTGCCCAGGGAAACTGATCTTCGCCCAGGACCTCATTCTGGACCGGTGGGTACAGACAAACACACACATCCTCACACACACAAACACACAATACCTGATATAATGACAAAACACAGTAGATTTCCACTTGATATCTCATCTGTATGCCTAAAGGTCATGTCACAGCAGTAACTCTCATTTTCTCGGAGAGAAATGCGCTGTCTCACCTACGCAAGTCTCTGTCATCACACATTAACACTGGCAGAGAGGAGAGAAATGTAATTAAAAAGGTGACTCTTGGGAGAAATGGAAAAAGCATGTGAGACAGTGTTGAGGGGTGGCGGGGGGTTGGGGGGGTGGGGGGTGTTATAGAGAGGTGGGGGAGAAAGGCCGTTTGGGAGAGGATTTTTCACACAAAGCCTGTTAGCTGCTCTGGATAAGTCTGCTAAATGACTGAAATTATATCTAAAACTGTCAACAAGTGTAAAAGGTGTGAGGACTTAAGGGGCAGCTTTTAACTTACTCCAAAAGGGCTGCTCTTCACAAATGCAGTTGGGATATTGCTATTGCCCTGAACCTACGAGACATTCACTGTAAATAAATGTACGTGTCTGATCTTTATTTCTGGCCTCCAGGAGTGAAGGGGATTGCGTGGAGGGCTTCGGTGAGATTTTTGACATGCTCCTGGCCACTGTTTCTCGTTTCCGCACGCTCAGATTAAAGCCGGAGGAGTTTGTGTGTCTCAAAGCCATCATCCTGTTAAACTCCGGTGAGTCAGTGTGTGTTTGTGGGTAACTAAGCAACAATAGATGGTTTGCTTGGTACGTGAGGTTGCAACAAGGGTTTAAACTTGGGTTAGCCCTGGCTGAGATTGATAACATCTCGACTGCCGTGATTTCAACTAAAATAAACAACTCCATTAAGAATTGTATGTTTACAACTATGTAAATGTTGAAAGTTGAATTCTGTTTTTAGCAGTGTATTAATATGAATGAAATCACATTAGCCGTGACTAGAATGATCCTGACTTTGTCAACGTACCCCATACTTGTTACCATGACAACTGGACCAGCTGTGTGTTAACTGAGAGAAACTCCTGTTTTTTTTTGGGTGACGGACTCCTTCCAAAAAAAAAACTTTCAGGGTCAACAACCTTTCGTATCTTTCCCCATCCGCTTAAGGTGCCTTCTCCTTCTGTTCCAACGTAGTGGAGTCTCTACACAACCGCCCGGCTGTGCAGAACATGCTGGACAACATCACTGACGCCCTCATCTACCACATCGGCCAATCGGGAGCCTTGGTGCAGCAGCAGTCCAGACGGCAGGCACAGCTCCTTCTCCTGCTCTCTCATATCCGACATATGAGGCGAGTAGGGCACACTACATAGGGGATGAGCACAGTAGATTAAGTGAAGTGTCGTTAGGACACACATTTCCATGAAAATGTCATTGTTTATGTCATTTTAATCTTGTTTCAGGTATGTTGACTGAGAACAAATTCTATTTTTAAGCGTTGCCTTGCTCAGGGACAGAACGACAGATTTTTCTATATGCTGGCTTGGGAATTAATATAGCAAGCGTTTGCTTACAGTTCAGATGCTCTAACAACTAGGCTACCTACCACTCCAGTTACCTGGCAACACATTCCTACTATAAAAATGATAAATCTGTAGATGCCTGATTTTCTTTTTATGCTCTAAAATTCTTTATTTTAACAATGATTTGTGTCAAAATTCGACTATTTAGCTTTATCAGAATACAATATTTGTAATGTCTGTAAAACTGCCATTTCTTAGGAATTTGTCTGGCTTTTTAATGCAGGTAACTTGTTACTGGATACAGAGGCGGCTCCTGATTGGCTGTCTAAATTGTGACAGCATTTATATATCAATGGACAAGCATATTGCTGAGTTCAAGAAAACAGTTATTGCTGAAATGAATAAAACATATCACTGTTAATCTTTTGATCTTTTGACATGCAGGGCCAGAATAAATAATACTGGCAGTGGCGAGCTCTGTTTACGACATAACATTGACATCAACAATGGAACATTGATTGCAATTAATGCTGCGAATTTTCCTAGCTAATTAGTTACAGTCAGAATGTGATCCCAGCAATTGCTAGCAAAGATGACAAGGTCATATGTATTTCTAGTAATAGTTTTAAGTCGATGGCCAATGCTAAACATGAGCTAGCTGATTAGTTTATGTAATCACATTTCACACCAACCCAAAAATGGACTGCAGATGGTCTGCCAAATTGGAGACCAATGAGTCATCGGCTTGCAGAACAATCCAGGGATGGCTATAGCTAAATAAATTCTACTGACCACTGAATTAGGCCATATACTGTATCTGAAATATGTGGTCAAATGAGAAACAGAGGTGTAAACAGTTCTGGCATTATGACTGCAGTGCTACAAATGCAGTAACTCATCAAAATATGCTGTAAGATAAGTCCAAAACCCCCAAACAATCCTGGTTCTCTAATTATTTGCTCTCTTGTCTCCTAACTGCCAGCTCAAAAGTTGAAGTTAATAGTCAATTTGTTTCAATACTTTTTTTTGTTAGCATAGCTAGCTTTGCAAAGCATAGTACAGAACATGCTTTCTTCCATTCCACTAATAAGTATATTTTAGCACATTATGAGCATATTGCTTTCCTCTGATTTCTGTAATTTGATGCTGCAGCTTGTTTGATGCAGATTGCCACAGTTTCTAAGTGACTAAATTGCTTTCTCGTCTGTGTGTATTCTTCTTCTGTATACCTGAAATATAGAGCTACCTTCATGAATACATAGAGACCCACGGTTGAATTTAAAATTGCATACTAAATACTACATACTACAAGTATGTACTCGTGGATGATAAAGTATGTACTGTTTAGAATATAGTATGCTAGTATGCCAGTATTGGGACCGATTGGGACATACTATATTGTCATAAAATTGTGTCTCAACTGTTTTTTTTTCTCTACGATTTTGTCATGCATTAACATCATGCCAAGTTTGAATATTTAGCTAGACACGATTAAGCATTGTGTTAAACTGACTAATGTTTTTTATGAGGTTTACTTACACAACAAATAGCATCTATGAACTGTAGCCTATGGTTTTTGCCACTGACCGTTTTAAAAGCTTATAAGCCAGTAATACTTTACTTGCAATAGTAATGAGAATTGTGCACATGCTAGTTGAGACTGAAGATGGACTTTACATTGCCAAAGCTATTTTATTGCATGGACCAATAACAGTTGTTTTTCTTTCATACGTGAATGACATTGATGCAATAACTATCAATATAGGTGACGATAATTGACTTTTTGTCAAGTGAAAAGATGATTGAATTGTGGAAACCCTTCCTATTTTACTGCGCAAGGGGTTGTGGTCAACTTTACCCCAAAAACATGCATGGATGCGTACTTTGAATATCCACCAGAGATAGTAGACCACCTGGGAACCTTTGCCATACTATTTTCAGCGTAATATGGTTTGAGACATACTAATCTTCTTGCAAACTAATCAGACATACTATATAGCATCCAAATATGCAGTTTGAGATTCAGCCCGGTCATTTAATTCTATGCCCTAAAGTGATCCATTAACATTGTGGTGTAAAAGTCATGTTATGAAATCCCTAATACCTGATTGGTTCAGCTCACCCTCATAGTCAAGCAATTCATATGAAGTACCAGCACTGCTGGTGAGACAGTGTAATAGGTAATGGAAAAGCTTGCGTTTAATAATATTTGTTGAGGATTTATAACGTAATCCATAATAAAAACACATGACCCCTCATGTATTATTATCCATAATATAAGAACATGACCCTGATGTATTATTATCCATAATATGAGAACATGACCCCTCATGTATTATTATCCATAATATAAGAACATGACCCCTCATGTATTATTATCCATAATATGAGAACATGACCCCTCATGTATTATTATCCATAATATAAGAACATGACCCCTCATGTATTATTATCCATAACATAAGAACATGACCCCTCATGTATTATTATTATCCATAACATAAGAACATGACCCCTCATGTATTATTATCCATAATATAAGAACATGACCCCTCATGTATTATTATCCATAATATAAGAACATGACCCCTCGTGTATTATTATCCATAATATAAGAACATGACCCCTTGTGTATTATTATCCATAATATAAGAACATGACCCCTCATGTATTATTATCCATAATATAAGAACATGACCCCTCATGTATTATTATCCATAATATAAGAACATGACCCCTTGTGTATTATTATCCATAATATAAGAACATGACCCCTCATGTATTATTATCCATAACATATGAACATGACCCCTGATGTATTATTATCCATAATATGAAAACATGACTCCTCGTGTATTATTATCCATAACATAAGAACATGACCCCTCATGTATTATTATCCATAATATGAAAACATGACCCTCATGTATTATTATCCATAATATAAGAACATGACCCCTCATGTATTATTATCCACAATATAAGAACATGACCCCTCGTGTATTATTATCCATAACATAAGAACATGACCCCTCATGTATTATTATTATCCATAACATAAGAACATGACCCCTCGTGTATTATTATCCATATTATGAGAACATGACCCCTCGTGTATTATTATCCATAATATGAAAACATGACCTCTCATGTATTATTATCCATTAAAAAAAAATATGACCCATCATGAATTATTGCTTTAAATACTTTTATTACAGCATTTTATTTGACAGGAAAGTGGGAAAGACTGCTTATTGGTTAAGTAACATTTAAACATCATACATTGGTTATACACATACATAATTTTTTTGTGGTTACTTCCCCTCTTCTCTCTTTAGCAACAAAGGCATGGAGCATCTGTACAGCATGAAATGTAAGAACAAAGTGCCTCTGTACGACTTGCTCCTGGAGATGCTGGATGCTCACCGGATCCACTCACCCAGCAAGGTGGAGCAAGCCTGGGGACAGACTAAGGTGGAGCCCCCTTCTACTACCACCAAAGCTACCACCACCCCCTGCACAGGCTCCAACACTGGAATTATGCAAGGCAGCCAGGATACCCAGCTCAAAAGCCCCAATCCTGGGGTACTCCAATACGGTGCCCCCCGCTCTGACAGGAGCCCCATTCAGTGATCAGTTATGGGTATTAGTAGATTTTAAAGATGTAAAAGTCCTTAAATTAGATAAAGTATATCTAGAAAAATATTTTTAAATGTATGGAGGTGAGAATGGATAAAAAAAATACAAATTTCTCATTTGTGATATTTGTTTATAATTTAAGTGAATTGTTTTACTCATGTAAAATTTTTTGTTAAGATCTTTTGAACATTTAGTAGTGTTCACATTTTGTACAGACTGAAATGTATTCACACCAGATGTTGCCTTTCATAACATTTGAAACCTTTGAGTTTTCTATGGCTTTTGCAATCGTTTAACTACTGTGCACAATTGTGCAGCTTTGTGCCAAGTATTTAGCCATTGTGTTGTGCACTGTTGGCAGCATAGTAAATTTATAGAGATGGGCTAGTCAAAGTTTCTCAGTGTGTGTGGACACAAACTATGCCTTGACCAAAGTGCACTTCTGAAGTTGAGGGAAATGTGGCCATTGTATACCTTCTGTAGCTCAAAATGTACCGCTGCTTGTCATACTCTGTCATACTCGTCATATTCTGCTTGTCATACTCAGGCTGTCAGGGTGGTATGTTGACGACAAGCCTTTGTTCACATTGCAACATAAAGTACAGCTCCAGAAAAAATTAAGAGACCACTGCACCTTTTTCTTTCCTTTCCAAAAAAGTTGAAAGGGAATGTTTTGAGCAAGGAACAGAAGGAGCAGTAGTCTCTTAATTTTACCCCTTCTGTTCCTCACTCAAAACCTTCCTTTTCAACTTTTTTGGAAAGGAAAGAAAAAGGTGCAGTGGTCTCTTCATTTGCATTTCAAATTCAGATTGGTCTCCAGGGTCATATGTAAATTATTTTACATAAATCATTGATAGATGAAAACTTTGAACCCCAACCTTCACCCCAATGGTCGCAAGTTTGAATCCATTGAGAGGCCACAAAACTTACAAAAACCTATCCCAGACCTTTACGCTAACCTAACTATTTTTGTTTTGTAACCCTAAACCAAACCTTAACCCTAACCCTAGTTACCCAAACTATACGTTTTATTTACTTTTATGTAAATTCATAAGAAATTATAGTAGCTTTCGTGGTATATGATTTGTTTAGCATATTTGCATTGCGTTGTAATGTAACATAACGTGACCTATCGTATGATATCAGGTGTCACACTATGTTGGTTATTAGAATGTACCTCCTATTCGCACAATCTCATTTCGCTAATGGTTGGTGGAAAAGTTTATAGTCTGTAGCACACAGAGGAGAACCCATTTCTTGTCAGAGATCACATTACTGTATGGAGATTCCAAGAATGAGCTTTGCTTTTAAAAGACACAAAATATTTTGTTTTAGAACATTAGGTTACTTTTTCCTCAATTTGCTTCTGTAACTTTGTTGCAAGTCAAGTAAGCTTAGGAAGAAGCTAGGCCATCAACATCCGGTTATGTTGATGAACTCTAGCTGCGCTGAAACAATACCGAGTTTGAAACATTTTGCAACGGAACCTTCAAACACTCGCCTTTAGAGAGGCCATTAGTTTCCACTCCATGGATGTCATTCATTTCATTATTGGGATTAATCACATTATTGAAATCATAGAAATGTATTGAAATACTTAAAAACATTTTGTGGAACTCTAACAAACTGAGATTCATTGCAGTAGATTAAGTAGATTAAATTGTTTAATCGTTTCACAGCCCTAAGGCAATACTTTAATTCAGTTATGGATACAAATACGAATACACATATTCTAAAGGGATATACTACAAATAAATATCAAGGACTTAGCCATCTAACTGACATACATATTCTGAGGTAACTTATTTAAAAGATAAGCTTGAAATGGATGTTAAAAATGAGTGACAGAAGGCTATGGAAAAAGGCCCTGAGGCAGCAAAGCAGCCACAAACCATGCTTTAAGGTTAGTATGAGGTTCTTTTGTTCAAATGTAGTGTTTCATTTTCACCAAACATTGTGTCTGCTAATAAGGCCAAACACCTCCACCTATGTTTTATCTCTCCAGAGTGCATTGTTCCTGTTGTTTTGGTCTCTAGGTGTTGTCCAGCAAATATCAGTTGTCTTGATATTCTTTTTTATCTGGCCAAGTTTGTGCCAAGTTTGTGCCATCTCTTTCTAACTGTTCACTCTGGCACTTGATTGTGGCAAGACGCCTGTAGATCCCTTGATTTTCCCCTGGGGTTCTTAGGGAATTCTATGAGCATCTTTCAAGTCAGCTCTTGGGCTGAATTCCCTGGGACAACCTGTCCTTTGGAAATTTCCAGTTGTCTGGACTTTTTTCCCATTGTTGATGATCTGTCGTACAGTGGAATGTACTTTGATATGGCTGGAAATATTACCACACTCCCATATACAGTCGTGCTCAAAAGTTTGCATACCCTTGGAAAATTGGTAATATATGTACAATTTGTAAAGAAAACATGAGTGAGCAACTTAAAATTTTTTATGGGATTCGCATTCAGCTGTAGGTCATAACAGAATGGCAAAATCATAAAACAAAACATGGCAACAAAGATTTTTTCCCCCCACTTCTTAATAAGTGATTGAACAGAACTGACTGGCATTTGCAAGGCTTTGGGTATCTTTTTATATCCTTTTCCATCTATTGATCAGGGCCATTTGGGTGATTTCTGTTATCATTGTGATTTAAAAAGGAGCCAAACAACTATGTGATAATAAATGGCTTCATATGATCACTATCCTTAAATAATATACTTTTCTTTTGCATGATCAGTCATACTTTCAAAATCAATTTCTGCCAGGGTATGCAAACCTATGAGCACAACTGTAGTTAAGACAAAACCATACCAGGTGTCTTTATGGAAGGCTGGATTCCCGAGTTACTCTATGGATTTTCTTATAATTTGCACTTTTTTGGTAAACCTGATTCTATTTTAAGCCATTTTATGTGATGGTAAAAGTAGTGGTGTACTAACCTTTTCCAGATCAGGAAGTTTCACTTTTGGTTATTTTAATTTCACATCAATGAATGTGGTAGGAATTTTGCTAAAATACTCATGTGTCCAAATATATAAAGAATAAGATGAAATAAGAACTTTCCAGGGCTGTAGTTTTTCCCATTCATTGTAAATGATATCGTACACAGAATTACAGGTGGTTGACAACCAATGTTTTATGGATCATTATATATTGTATTTATATATTTGGTTAAAAAACAGAAGTGAAGTTATTTGGTCCTTTTTGCAGCTGTTATGTAAATATGTATTTATTTAATTGAGAACCAAACATTTAAGTATTTACACTGCAGAGTAGTTCTTTCTCCAATGGTAAAATTGCAGTTTTATAATCTAAAATGATCCAAAACCAGTACAGAGACAAATCTCCTCACGGGTAATAATAATAATAACATTTTATAAAATCTTCTTGCTATTACAAAGGGAGTATCTAAGCTCAAAACTAAACAGAAACACATGTAGAGTTCTGGCAGTGGCAGGTCTTGACCTGATGGTCTACAGTTTACATGGTGTTTAGGAACCTGTAGCAGGTAGACAGAATCGTCAGTCAGGAAGGGTAGCTTCGTACCTGGATCCAAGTCTGGATCACAAACCACTGTAGTCTAGCACCCATGTAGGTGATGCTTTGGTAGCTGTAAGCTGTGCTCAGTGCCTGTAAGACCACTACACCATCAGTAGCAGGTGGTACAGTCAAGATTTATCTCCAGATAGCCAAGTGATCCCAACTAACTTGTCATTAATCTAGCAACTCTATGGGTGAAAAGCACCAGCTACTTTAGTGCTCTCACTCACTCTGTTTATAGTGTATATATTAGTTATACACAGGTCACCCATAACATTATGACCACTGACAGGTGAAATGATTAATACTGATAATCTCATTATCATGGCACCTGTCAGTGGGTGGGATATATTAGGCAGCAAGTGAACATTCTGTCCTCAAATTTGATGTGTTAGAAGCTGGAACAATGGGCAAGCTTAAGGATCTGAGTGACTTTGACTAGGGCCAAATTGTGATGGCTAGACGACTGGGTCAGAGCATCTCCCAAACTGCAGGCCTTGTGGGGTGTTCCTGGTCTACAGTGTTCAGTACCTATCAAAAGTGGTCCAAGGAAGGAAAAGCGGTGAACCACCGACAGGATCATGGGCGGCCAAGGCTCATCGAGGCACGTGGGGAGCGAAGGCTGGCCTGTGTGGTCTGATCTAACAGACAAGCTACTGTAGCTCAAATTGCTGAAAAAGTGAATGCTGGTACTGATATAAAGGTGTCAGAACGCACAGTGCATCGCAGTAACCTGACCGGTTAGGGTTTTCATGATGACACCTGTTGAAAGTGCCTACAATGGGCATGTGAGCATCAGATATGGACCAAGGAGTAATGGAAGATGGTGGCCTGGTCTGATGAATCACGTGGATGACCGGGTGCGTGTGCGTCGCTTACCTGGAGAACACATGGTACCAGGATGCACTATGGGAAGAAGGCAAGCCGGCGGAGGCAGTGTGATGCTTTGGGCAATGTTCTGCTGGGAAACCTTGGGTCCCTGGTGGCATTGGCCTCTTTCAGCAGGATAAGCAGATACCACAGCACACCCGTTGAGTCCATGCCTCAACAGGTCAGGGCCGTTTTGGCTGCAAAAGGGGGACCTACACAATATTAGGCAGGTGGTCATAATGTTATGGCTGATCGGTGTATAGAGTACATTAGTGAAGTAACACTAGAAGTTACCATTAAATAAAAGGACAATCAAAAATGCACCAAAAACATTTAAAACTAAATATTTACAAATGTACAAAGTGCTCTGTGCCTAGGCTTCCTCAAGGCACCAGCAACCACAGAACTATGAAGCTTTGACTAATAATGAAGAAGAGCGCACACTTTGTAAATATTGCCATGGCAGGTATGAAGGAATTGAGACTTTAATTTGTGCAATGTTTGTGTATGAGACAGAAATAAGAGAGAGAAAGGGATGGAGAAACCAAGTCATTTTTCTGAAGGTGATGAAATGCATTGATCATTCATTTGTTCTGCCTTATGAGAAGCACTGCTGATTATTCATTCATATGAATACATATGGTGGGTGTACAGCTATAGGTCCTATTCAGACTTGAGATAAGTTTACTTTGGAGTAAAGAAATAATAATATATCCGTGTTATGTATCGTATTGGAATGTTTTTCTTTTTAATTAAATAATGAGGTATGAAGTTATATACCAAAGTCTAATAAACTCAAGTCTGAATCAAGCCCTAAATGTATGTTGGGCTGGATACTATGGTCCGGGACCAACTGTACACTCACAGCCCTACTGACTTTCGTCTAGCAGGCATCATGCTGTGAATAAAGATATTGTGAAAAAAAAAAACTTTTGTTATTATTTTACAAAGATTTAAATAATAATGAAATAAAAGACTGGGGTTTGGATTACTTCTGTTTCAATTCCGGATGCACAGTGAAATTGAAAAATACACAGAGAAATGCAGAAACATAATCTCTAAATATTGCTTTGCTCTGGATTTGTAACCAGGCCTCAGAGGAAGATGTAACATAGGATACGTATCTGCGAAAGCCAAACTCCTATGATATGTATCATGTTACACATCTGATAAATAAAACCAATTTCACTTCTCCATGGATTTGAACTAGCAACCATGTTGTCCACTTCCCACCCTTCATCCTAAAATGCATCATCTCTTACAAATTTACAACAATTAAAATGACAAATTGGGGTTCAGGTTAGCCATCAAAATACTGTTAAAATATAAAACAAACAGCTCATTAGTTTGCGTACCCTGGCAGAAATTATGACATTTTGGCATTGATTTTGAAAATATGACTGATCATGTGTCATGACTGTATCTCTTTCTTTGGTAAATAAAGTTTCATCACTGACCATAGTAGCATGCGCCATCATCAGTGGAAAATTCAGGGATCTCTTGATACCAAGCCAAGGTCAGGTAGACCAAGAAAGATTTCAGTCAAAGCTGGCAGAATTGTTTGGGATACAAAGAAAAACTCACATGTAACCTCAGGAGAAATACAGGCTGCTCTGGAAAAAGACAGTGTGGTTGTTTCAAGGAGCACAATACGACGATGCTTGAACAAAAATGAGCTGCATGGTCGAGTTGCCAGAAAGCCTTTACTGCGCCAATGCCACAAAAAAGCCTGGTTGCAATATGCCTGACAACTCCTTGACACGCCTCACAGCTTCTGGCACACTAATTTGGAGTGACGAGACCAAAATAGAGTTTTATGGTCACAACCACAAGCGCTATTTTTGGGGAGGGGTCAACAAGGCCTATAGTGAACAGAATACCATCCCCACTGTGAAGCATGGTGGTGGCTCATTGATGTTTTGTGGGTGTGTGAGCTCTAAAAGCACAGGGAATCTTGTGAAAATTGATGGCAAGATGAATGCATTATGTTATCAGAAAATACTGGCAGACAATTTACATTCTTTGCACGAAAGCTGCGCATGGGACGCTCTTGGACTTTCCAGCACGACAATGACCCCAATCACAAGGCCAAGTTGACCATCCACAGGTTACAGCAGAAAATCTGAAGGTTCTAGAGTGGCTACCACAGTCTGCTGACCTTAATATCATCAAGCCACTCTGGGGAGATCTCAAACGTTCGGTTCATGCAAGACGAACAAACCCTTTGCATGACCTTGAGGCACTTTGCTAAGACGAATGGGCAGCTATACCACCTGCAAGAATTTGTGGCCTCATAGACAAATATTACAAAATAATGCACGCTATCATTGATGCTAAAGGGGTATGTCGTAAAATCAGTGCCACGAGATGAAGCTCTGTAAAATAGATTAGCAAATCTGTGCAAAAGATTTGTGTCTTTGTAGAAAATGTTTCCGCAAACCTGTAGAAAGATTTGTGTCTTCTCTGTACAAGGAGGTGGGACCAGCTCTGCTAGAGCAATCACAGCCAATCAAATAATGTAATTTCTGTGTCCAGTAACATTGGCCATTTTGGTCTGTCCATCATACAATGAACGACAGGAAAGAAGGTGAAGAAAACCAGAACACTGTTTTCAATTGTGATTAATTTGGTAAGCAGTTCTCTAACTTGTCTTCAAGTTAACATGATGCTGTTGTTAATACTAACAATCTGAACACTCAACTTTTTACTAGTTAATATGTTAGAGATGGATAATGAGAGATCTTCCTGTGCATGTGTGTGTGATGTTTGGTGCATGGTGCTTCGTTACTGTGGTAGCCTGGAGTTAATTTTTTATTGTAAACATTAAACAGGTTTTTGTTTCTTCATAGAAATACAGTTATATGTTATTGAACTTAAATTATGGTCAAAAAGAGAACTTTCTTTTACTTGTTTATTCAAAGCATTGCATCTGGAAAACGATAAACACATTGAAAGCAAAATTAAGGAAATAAACCAGAGCACCATTGTGATGAAGCTCTGTCTTTCCACACCAGGTTTATCCTTCTAGTAGTTCTTCAACTTGACCACTGATGGGGAAGAAGTCAGCATGGCAACACCTGTGCAAAACTCTGTATTGGACACTGTGTCTTTCTGTGGATGTTTGGCTGACCTTTGTCTACAGTCAGTTTCAATGGAATGGTTGTCACATCAAAGGGTGTGATGTATTCCTGCAATTGTGGTATAAGTAAGGGTCTACATGTGGTCTGATTGGTAGTTCTCACAAGTTTACATTCCAACAGTTGATGGTTGGTACAATGAGAAAGGTAGAACATTGTTCTCTCTCTGGTCTTTTGGCATTGGTCTTTGCTCTTAGCTTAGGCTGTCTTGAACAAGTTAAACATGTCCATGTTCCATCTCTAAATCAGGCCCATTTAAGTCTGGCACGGTTTAATGTGCAGTCTCTAACAAACAAAACTCTTATTACAAGAGTTTATCAAAGACAATGACCTAGAACATTTTTGCTTGACAGAAACGTGGCACAGAAATGGTGATTCCTACATTCTAAATGAAACATGTCCACTTGGCTATGACTATCTGGAAAAGGGCCGTGCCCCTGGCAGGGGTGTGGTCTGGCTGTTTTCCACATAGATTGTTTTGTCCTGAAAATATTGCCTATCCCACTTGGCTTATCATTTCACTGCAAGGCTTTTAAATTGAAGCCTTTCACAGTTATACTTCTCTATCGTGTTCCTATATCAAATGCTGTCTCTGAGTTCTCTGACCTAACATGTCCTACTCTATCCAATGTTGTTGTCCTTGGTGATTTCAACATTCAGGTTGATTCAACAAAATGTTCCTTTACCACGGACTTCCTGAACCTGCTGAACTGTCTGATACAGCATGTCAACGTCCCCACACACAATCATGGACAAACACTTGACCTCATCATCACAGGAGAAATCCCATCAGACCTGGATGTACATTAGTCAGGTGTCTCTGACCATAGGTTTGGGACATTGTCCGTAATTCCTCCTGCACTTCAACTCTGCCCTAAGCGGACTGTTAAATTCAGAAACACCAAGTCCCTTGACATGTCTGTCTTCCAGGAAGTCAGTACAGCCTGTCCTACAATCTGTCTGTCTGTCAGAAGTCCAACGCTGATGAAATGGTTGACCTGTATAACAGCACACTGAGTAACACCGTAAACATTCTTGCCCCTGTAAAATCCTGTCAAGTATAATTCCATCAGTCTTCCCATGGTTAACATAGAAGCTGCACAGCATGAAGACACACGGCTGCAAGACAGAAGGTCGGTGGAGAAACACTGTCTTAACTGTCCACCTACTGGCTTATAAAGACCACCAGAATGTTATTTCAAAGCTTTAAATATAGCCAGCTCTTGTTTCTATTCTTCTTTGATTGAGAATGGCAAAGATAATCCCAAGACATTATTTAACACCATCAGTCACCTCCTCCAACCTACAGACTCTGGCCATCCCATTGCAATAAATGTGCTGAATTCTTAAGAGAATAACCTCATTAACATTAGAGAGAACATTGTATCCTGTAACCTAATCCTCCTCAGGCTCCTTCCCAACCACCCAGATCTTATTCTTTGCTAAGTGACTTTGCTCTGGTGACACCTGCTACTGTTCTGGAATTCATATTAAAAATGTAATCTTCCAGTGGCTTTCTTGACCTTATTCCAACATCACTATATAAAAAATGTTCAGCCACTCTCATTGATTTTGTTACTTGTTTGTTCAACAAGTCCCTGCACACTGGGCAGGTACCATTGTATTTTTAAGATGACAGCCCTCTCTCTTTTGCTCAAAAAACCTTCCCATGACTCAGACATCCTTTCAAACTACAGGCCTATGACCAAACTTACATTCTTATCTAAAGTCCTATAGAAGATTGTGGCAACTCAACTTCACTCACGCCTCAGTGCTAACCAGCTTCATGCCAATGCATAGTACTGAGACAGCATTGGTGAAGGATGTTAATGATCTGCTCATGGCTGCAGATACAGGATCCCCTCCATTTTGATTCTTCTGGACCTCATTGCTGCTTTTGATAAAGTAGATCACACCATTCTACTCCAGAGAACACACTGCCATCTCTGGGACTGCCTTAAACTGGTTCATATCTTACCTTTCTAAGCAGAAGCAGTATGTTTCTCTCAGTGAGGGAAGATCAGAGGAGTTCACATTAACCTGTGGTGTCCCACAACGGTCGGTGCCAGGACCTATTCTCTTCCTGCTTTTACATGCTCCCACGGCCACGTCATTCCCCTCTCCTCAGTCATTACAAATTTGGATGTGAAATTTGACCCTACTTTCTCTTTTAAGGCCCACATTAGACATGTCTGTAAAACATACATTAAAAAAATCTGCCCACGTCACACCTCTCCTTGCTGACCTTCATTGGCTTCCCGTCCCTCAAAGAATATACTTTAAAATTATCCTTTTAGTTTATAAAGCTATCAATGGCTAGGGACTCTATTGGTTGGCCTACCCTTCCCTTTAATCAAATTATACTGTACATTATTGTATAATAATACGTATTATTTTAGTTTACTGTGTTATCATTATAGTTTAGTGTGCGTGTGTGTATATGTGTGTGTGTGTATATGTGTGTATATATATATATATATATATATATATATATATATATATATATATATATATATATATATATATATATATATATATATATTTGTATTATTATTTTATTTCATCTGATAGTTCATTTATTTATTGAATATTTTCTTTTTCATGCACTTTGAGATTATTCCTCTATAATGAAAAGCACTTTACAAATGCAATAAATTATTATTATTATTACTTAACACCCTGTGCAAATACAAGTTGATTGTGTGTTAAATTAGACTTGAGGAAGAATGGTCACAGTGAAGTTAAATGAAATTATTAACATTACAAGATCAATTAAAAGGCAAACATGTTACTAAATGAAGATTTAAATTTGACCTACTCTACCATCATTATTGTAGATTAGAAAGGAAGGCAGACAGAGAGAGGGACAGAGAGAAGGGGGGGGGGCAGACCTCATGGCCAAGGCCTATGAGGAGAGAGCACTACCAAAAGACCAGAGAGAGAACAATGGTCTACCTTTCTCATTGTACCAACCATCAACTGTTGGAATGCAAACTTGAGAGAACTACCAATCAGACCACATGTAGACCCTTACTTATACCACAATTGCAGGAAGACATCACACCCTTTGATATGACAACAATTCCATTGAAACTGACTATAGACAAAGGCCAGCCAAACATCCACTGAAAGACCCAGTGTCCAATATATACAGAGTTTTGCACAGGTGTTGCCATGCTGACTTCTTCCCCATCAGTGGTCAAGTTGAAGAACTACTAGAAGGATAAACCTGGTGTGGAAAGACAGAGCTTCATCACAATGGTGCTCTGATTTATTTCCTTAATTTTGCTTTCAATGTGTTTATCGTTTTCCAGATGCAATGCTTTGAATACACAGGTAAAAGAAAGTTTTCTTCAATAACATATAACTGTATTTCTATGAAGAAACAAAAACCTGTTTAATGTTTACAATAAAAAAAATAACTCCAGGCTACCACAGTAACGAACCACCATGCACTTATTCACCAAAAATCACCCACATACACAGGAGGATCTCTTCCATAACACATGAACACATTAACACAATAACTAGTAAAAGGTTGAGTGTTCAGATTGTTAATATTAACAAAAGCATCATTAACTTAAAGAAAAGTTAGAGAACAGCGTAACAAATTAATCATGATTCTTCACCTTCTTTGCTGTCATTCTTTGTGTGAGGGACAGACGAAAATGGCCAATGATTCTGGACACATGAATTGCGTTATTTGATTAGTTGTGATGGTTTTGGCAGAGCTGGTCTTTTTTTTACAGGTTTGCAGATATTTTTCTACAAAGACAACTATTTTACTACAGGTTTGCTAATCTTTTTTGCAAGTACACAAATCTGTTTTTACAGAGCTTCGTCTCGTGGCACTAATTTTACGCCATAAAGGGGGCAATACACAGTATTAGGAACTAAGTATATGCAGACTTTTGAACAGGGGTCAGTTCATTTGTTTCTTTGTTGCCATGTTTTGTTTTATGATTGTGCCAATCTGTTAAACCTACAGTTGAATATGAATACCATAAGAAATAAGACTTTTTTGCCTGCTCATTGATGTTTTCTTTACAAATGGTACATATATTAAAATTTTCCAAGGGTATGCAAACTTTTGAGCACAACTGTATACATTTTTGCCTCTCTATGGATTTGAACCTGCAACCTGTGTAGTTGGATTTGAACACGCACACCACCGACCCTAGAAGCCGGCCTAAACATGAAAGAAATGTCCTGAATTTATGGTAACTACCCTACGAAGTCCCTGAGACCAGCCTGGAATTGAACCCATCCTTAGTAGCGCAACACAAAGAAATAGAAACAAATATTTAATATGCATTTTATTATATGCAAAGATGGTATTCCTCTGCAGGTCAGCATTAGCAAACTGTACATACGTAAATAGCCATTTTCATATTTTATTGTTTTTACAGCCTAAAGATAATGTCTCCGTCCAGGTAAAATCATCATCATTATTATTATTACAAAGCACACTATTTCGTATCCCTTCACTCAATGCTACCAGTGATTTATTTTTGGGACATTAACATGCTCATAAAAGATAAAACGTAAAAAAATAAATGCCATATTCAAGGCATTTCAAACATCAATATACAAATCACCTGAACTCTCGATTCACATGATTCTTATTGTTGCCTCGGTTGTTTTGTTTCAAAACACTGAAATAAAACCATTGTTAAATACTTATCTTGGCCCTAGCAGGGATACTGCTTCAGTGCAGTACCTTCATTCAACAGTGCTTGTGTCAGTGGGGTAGGACTAAAGGGATGTCACTGGACGGCCAACCCGTAACTACATTTCAGCGCTACATTTAAAGATATTTTTACATGCTTTACACGACAGGAAAGTGGTCTGGATTCAAACCTATGCTGTAGTGGTGCATCGGAGGCAGCGGCTTAAACATTTGGACTACTTTAGGCCACCTAACCCTAAATGAATAACACCAAGCAGTTATGAAACACAATATGATCAGTCATGTCTATTTAGTTCCCCCCCCGTGTCAGTTGTCAAGGTTAACCTTTAAGGTCTATAGAGACTCTAGCAGTAATGGAAATGTGTTTGTTGTCTAAACTTCACTGGCAGCCTAGCCTATGTACTTACAGTTGGACATCCTATTCTCTAGGTGACACTGCATTTTAAATTATTCTAACATCTACCAAATGCTGACTAACACATAAATAGCAGCAGCACTGAACTCTCTGAATTACACATAGCACAACCCACTTTGGCTCCAAACATATAAATAGTCATGTTTCCCCCCCCAACTTCAGACATTTCCTCAGAAACGTAAAAAAATAAAACACAGATGACTATAAAAAATAAAAATAAATAGTTCTCCATTTTGTTTTTGATTTAAGGAGACGCAGGGTATATGTCTATTCATTTTGTAGGTGGTTGTTTAGAGTTTTTTAGGTCACGTAGCCCAGGGATCTTTTGTTATTCAGTGATAAGGGTTAGCAGGTCTAAAATGAATCATTGCATGGCAGATGAATTAAGTCCTGAGGGAAGTGGGAGAGTGTTTATATAGCCTGGGAAGTAGTCTTCTGTTTAATGTACATTCAATAGGAATGAGAAAGTCTTCCTTGAAGCAGGAACTGATCCCCCCTCAAATGGGTGGAGGTCCGTTGGTGTAGCGCAACATTGGATGAAAAGAGCGGGCAAAGTTGTTGGCATGGTGACAGCTGTAGTCCTCTTCTGTCATGGGAACCAGGCAGGCTAAGCCAATCAATAGCAGGAGAAGGAGCTGGAGGGGTAGGGCTGCCCTCAGGACCCTCAAAATGAAGGATTGACCCGTTGGGGGCCGCGACAAAGATGAGGCCAGGGGGTTGTCAGAACGGGAAGAAGCGCAGCCAGCCATGCCTGACGACCTGGTCAGACTGCAGGTTGAGAGAGAAAAGGGTTAGTCAAGAAATAGCAGAGAATAGGATTTTTGAAACAGTTGACACAATTATGTTTTCTTTTGTGTGATCACATGGAAAGATAGAAGAGAGTTTTTTGCCGGCCAGATTCAAACTCCAAGAATTGGTGGCAACTTTCCCACTACGATCATGACACAATACAAGGCAAATCTGCATTACATACATTTAAAATAAAAGTAAGGGACGAATGAACATACTGACATCTAACAGATGATCAAGGCAAACTGGTCAATATCGTGCACGCACGCACACACACCTTTACTCAAACACTCCCAGGAAACATCAAATGTACTCACACACCCACACCAGCCAATTATACACACACAAATTACACACACGTCCACATAGGGAACCTGAAGCAAAACCCATTCCAGTAGTGGAGTCTTGCTTTTCCTCGCTGAGAGAAAACCTGGCAGACTGTGCAAGTTCAATGTCACGTCTCATTCCAAGAAGAACGCCAGAAACTTCTCCAGAGACTCCAAGAGAGGGAGCCAAGGGGAGTTAGGAACGCTGTGTTCCTCCGGCCCGTCCCAATCCTCTGAGAGCTGATTGGTGGTCTGGGGGAGGAACCCACAAGCTGTCTGTCTGCCTGCCATCACTCCCTCCCCATCACCAACACTCCCTGGCCTTCCTAACTCTCCTTAGCTTACATTAATGTTGAGAATAACATGATTTATTCAATGTGTTTCTCACGCTCCCGCATTTCTGTTTATTTTAGCTCGGTGGGCATTCCTCGGGAGCTCCACTGTTCGGGGGGCGCAGGCGACCCGGGATCTCCATGGCAACATCGTTTGCTTTCCTAGATTTTCGATTTCCGAAGCCAATTAGCGAGCAAGAGGTAGCTAGCGGGGCACCATACTATTGATACAATGGAACTCATCCTCTCTGGCTGAGCCTCATTACCTCAGCCTCATTACCTCAGCTAACTCAGGCCCAGGCTTCATCCCCAGCCTGCATTTTATTATCAGGATCAGTGACCACGGACATGACTCAAAATAAAAGAGAGCGATTTCGGGGGTGTGCGGGTTATTAGGAAGGGGATGAGAAAACAATGGGGAAAAAAAGGGAGAAAGAGCGCTTTGTGAGGAACGAAGAGATTGAGACCGTTTGTTATGGGAGATGGAGAGTTTGCTATGAAGAGAAAGCAAGTGGGGAAGGAGGGAGGGAAAGCAACTAAGGACAAAAAAGAAAAGAAAGCCAGCAAGGAGACACTGAACAGAAATATCGGGAAAGTGCCATCTAGTGGTTGAGAAAGAAACTACAGCATGTGGTTTCTTATTCTAGCAACACTTGGCAGCCTCGTTCAGACAGCTGAGCATAGCAGCAAAGAACAATGATAAAAACAATGAATAAACGTTCTGTTCAGCTATGTTTAAAGGAAGAGCAAAATCCTCCAAAACCGGTGATTCCCAACTCCTTTAACAGCTGGTTTGGTTAACATTGCCTCTAGAAGAAAGGAGGATCATGGAACTCATAGGTTTGAGGGGTGGAGAAGATGCAACATAATTCTCATCAGATATGAACTAAAAACGTACCCATCATACCTGTTGCCCTAAGAAACTGGTTTAGGAGAGTGTTACTATCCAGACTTCTTACCGTGTTATAAGTTAGACAAAACAAAAGGTACTGGAAGAGTTATTAGGCTGTACAGAGCATAACTGACTTGATAGACTGATTGGTTAAAGATTTTGTAGTGAGTAAGTATGCTGTTCCATTATCCTCCCATGGTTCTAGAGTCTAGGAGAGAGGTACCTGTGATGCGGGCTGCTTTCAGGGGGTCCTGGGTAGGCATGACTACTTTTGCCCCGGGGCTGTACCACGCAATGATCAGAACAAGGGGGTGGGGGGGGGGGGTAAAAGAAAGAAACAATGGTTCAGTCCAGTGCAAATAAAGACCAAGCTTCAGATGAGAGATCAAAATGAACCGACAATTAAAATAAAGGGCATTTACATTAATAAAACATTAACAGCTACAGTGAAGCAAAATCCATGATGATGTTAAGAATCTTAGAACCAAGAAATCTGGCTTTTCTGTAATTCCATGTTGAAACAATTCACTGAGATCTTTATCAAAAATGAGCTGGTATCTACAGGTGGATGGAACATACAAAAGATGTATGTTGTCCGGTTAGTCTGAAAGATTTTTTGTTGCCAAAGTTAATCATCATGATTTCATTAATAAAGAATAATATTATACTGGTATTGTGAGTGGCCTGCAATGGACGCTAACAATGTTATTTATAATCAGCTTGTTCACAACAAAATAGCAACAGTTGAAAAGCCAGTGATTCTTCATTCTTCAATCATTTTTGACTATTGCAATCTACATGGAGCAGGCAAAAGGCATCTCAGACAACAAAGGCTTGTTGGGGGCAACATGTGTCGTGGTGGTTTAGCTTCATGTTAGCAAGGCAGCTATAAAGCCATCTAAGAAACAATGGATTTAACTGAATTTCAATTAACAGACTTAATTGACTGAACTAAAAGGCAAAAGGTTGCGGGGGGAAAGCTGGAACGGAATCGTTCTGTTCTGTCAACGTGGGAGATGAAGGGGGTGACATTTTTCGGGTTACGGACCACATTTGGAAGATCACTCTTTAATTCGGTCAGGATGACTTGCTTTATTTTTTTAAACCAGTACACCTCACAATGTGACATTCTATACACACGACAGCCTTCGGAAAATACTGAAAGGTCGTAGACAGTTATTGAGGGAGACATTACCGATCGCCGGCGATTCATCACAATCCCCTCAGAGGCGGGGCTGGTGGATCCAGAGGTATCTGATTTGTCCACAGGAGACAAGGGCAGGGAGTCCTAGAAAATGTGGGAGAATTTTTATTAGATTTTTGATTCAGTAAATCAGATATAAAGTGTGCTGATATGGCTCTGGGCCGGATTGGATGCCATGTTACAGAGGTGGCTAAGACCGCTGGACCACCCCAGGCTACTGAAGGGTTAGGTTATTTCTCTTCATTTCATTACCTGCTACAAACCAGCTCCCTGAATATTAGCAATTGATTATTACTTTAATAACTGTTACTGTTGCTATAAAATAGCCATACTACGACACAGTGGTGCATGTTTTCCTGACCTGTTGTGTCACCACAGTCTCCAGTCTCCTCTCCAGGCCCTCCAGGTCAGCGTTGACCTCCCGGAGGAGCAGTCGCAGCCTGTTCCCGATCACATGAACCTTCTCCTGGGCCTCAAGACGCTCGCTACCCTGGGCCTGCTCTGAAACCTGCGGCTGGCTCTGGGTCTGCGCCGGGGGCTGTGTGTGTACCAGCAGCTGGGTGGAGAACTCCTGGAGGAAAGCGGCCTTTTGCTGAGAGTCCACCAGCTCACGCTTTATTTGCTAGAGGTCAATGGGGGAAGGATCTACATTTTAAAATCTACATTTTAGTTATTTACAAGATGTGCTAATCCAGAGCAATTTACAGAATAAATAAGAGTTAAGTGGCTTGCTTAAGAACACAACAAATGTTTTCTCCTGTTGACTTGAATGAGCAACCTTTCAGTTACTGGCCTAATGCTCTAACCATTTACCTGCCACCCCAAACCCAGAGAGGGGAGGTTTCGATTTTTTAAATATTGGGTTATATTACATACAGCTCCAAAATAAATTAAGAGACAGCTGCACCTTTTTCTTTCCTTTCCAAAAAAGTCGAAAAGGAAGGTTTTGTGTGAGCAACAGAAGGGTTAAAATGGAGACCACTGCAAATTGAACACTTCTATTCCTCACTCAAAACCTTCATTTCTACTTTTTTGGAAAGGAAAGAAAAAGGTGCAGTGGTCTCTTAACTTTTTTCCAGAGCTGTATAAGTATCCCTTTATAATAATGTGTTGTTTTATAAAATAAACGTATTCGGCCAACATCATGGGTGCTATTTAGATGTGATGTCTGCTCTAAAACAGCACAGATCTATAACCCTCGATGGGTCGGACGGTACCGTGAGAGTTCCGTGGTGAGCTTGTAGAGTTTCGCGGTCTAGGCCGTGGGGGATGGGGACGACGGCGTTCCTCCTGCGGTCGATGTTCTCCAACCACAACAGCAGGCCATGACTCAGCTCATGGAACTCCTGGAAACAGAGAGATGAAAGCGGCAGCAGCTCAGTGTTCTCGTCTTTAACATACTGTAAGAGGACACGCAAACGGTCCCACATGCGCAGAGGGAATGACACAGCTGGGCTATGGTTGTACCTGACACTGCATAAGGGCACTCTGCAGCGTTGCCCTCCAGTCCTCTAGTGATGAACCCAGCCAATCCCAGCGGGAGTTCATCTCCTTCAGGTCGTCCCTAAGCTTCCAAGCCTCCTCGGAGTCGGGCTCTGATTGGAGGAAGTCTGCACTACTCAGGTTGATCGACAGGACCTGGGACTTGTGGCCGTCCGTTGCCTTCTGCAGCTCCTGAAAGAGGGTGAGGATGTTTTTCAGTGTGTGTGTGTCTGTGCCCCTCCAAGAACTGCCACCTTAACGTGGTGGAGGGGTTTGAGTACCCGAGTGACCCTAGGAGCTATGTTGTCTGGGGCTATATGCCCCTGGTAGGGTCTCCCAAGGCAAACAGGTCTTAGGCGACGGGTCAGACTAAGAGCGGTTCAAAACCCCTTAATGAAGAATTCAATTTTGAGTACCGTGACGTCGCCCGGTATGGCGCAGCCGGGGCCCCACCCCGGAGCCAGGCCCGGGGTTGGGGCTCGAATGCGAGCGCCTGGTGGCCGGGCCTTCCCCCATGGGGCCCGGCCGGGCTCAGCCCGAACGGGTGACGTGGGGCCGCCCTCCCGTGGGCTCACCACCCACAGGAGGGACCATAAGGGGCCGGTGCAAAGAGGATCGGGCGGCAGTCGAAGGCAGGGGCCTAGACAACCCGATCTCTGGACACGGAAACTGGCTCTAGGGACGTGGAATGTCACCTCGCTGGCGGGGAAGGAGCCTGAGTTAGTGCGTGAGGTTGAGAGGTTCCGATTAGAGGTAGTCGGGATCACCTCTACGCACGGCTTGGGCTCTGGAACCACACTCCTTGAGAGAGGATGGACTCTTCACCACTCTGGAGTTGCCCATGGTGAGAGGCGGCGGGCTGGTGTGGGTTTGCTCATAGCTCCCCAGCTCTGCCACCATGTGTTGGAGTTCACCCCGGTGAACGAGAGGGTCGTTTCCCTGCGCCTACGGGTCGGGGATAGGTCTCTCACTGTTGTTTGTGCCTACGGGCCTAACGGCAGTGCAGAGTACCCGACCTTCTTGGAGTCTCTGGGAGGGGTGCTGGAAAGTGCTCCGACTGGGGACTCTATTGTTCTACTGGGGGACTTCAACGCCCACGTGGGCAACGACAGTGACACCTGGAGGGGCGTGATTGGGAGGAACGGCCCCCCTGATCTGAACCCGAGTGGTGTTCAGTTATTGGACTTCTGTGCTAGTCACAGTTTGTCCATAACGAACACCATGTTCAAACATAAGGGTGTCCATCAGTGCACGTGGCACCAGGACACCCTAGGCCGCAGGTCGATGATCGACTTCGTTGTCGTCTCATCTGACCTGCGGCCGTATGTCTTGGACACTCGGGTGAAGAGAGGGGCGGAGCTGTCAACTGATCACCACCTGGTGGTGAGTTGGATCCGATGGCGGGGGAGGAAGCTGGACAGACTCGGCAGGCCCAAGCGTACTGTAAGGGTCTGCTGGGAACGTCTGGCCGAGTCTCCTGTCAGAGAGATCTTTAACTCCCACCTCCGGCAGAGCTTCGACTGGATCCCGAGGGAGGTTGGAGATATTGAGTCCGAGTGGACCATGTTCTCCACCGCCATTGTCGAAACGGCCGCTCGGAGCTGTGGCCGTAAGGTCTCCGGTGCCTGTCGAGGCGGCAATCCCCGAACCCGGTGGTGGACACCGGAAGTAAGGGATGCCGTCAAGCTGAAGAAGGAGTCCTATCAGGCCTGGTTGGCTTGTGGGACTCCTGAGGCAGCTGACGGGTACCGACAGGCCAAGCGGGCTGCAGCCCGGGTGGTTGTGGAGGCAAAAACTCGGGCCTGGGAGGAGTTCGGTGAGGCCATGGAGAAGGACTTTCGGCTGGCCTCGAAGAGATTCTGGCAAACCATCCGGCGCCTCAGGAGAGGGAAACAGTGCCCTACCAACGCTGTTTACAGTAGAGGTGGGCAGCTGTTGACCTCAACTGAGGATGTCGTCGGGCGGTGGAAGGAGTACTTCGAGGATCTCCTCAATCCCGCTGACATGTCTTCCATTGAGGAAGCAGAGGATGAGGGCTCAGAGGTGAACTCGTCCATCACCCGGGCTGAAGTCACAGAGGTGGTCAAGAAACTCCTCGGTGGCAAGGCACCGGGGGTGGATGAGATCCGCCCTGAGTACCTCAAGTCTCTGGATGTTGTGGGGCTGTCTTGGTTGACACGCCTGTGCAACATCGCGTGGCGGTCGGGGACAGTGCCTCTGGGATGGCAGACCGGGGTGGTGGTCCCTCTTTTTAAGAAGGGGGACCGGAGGGTGTGTTCCAACTACAGGGGGATCACACTTCTCAGCCTGCCCGGGAAAGTCTATGCCAGGGTTCTGGAGAGGAGAATACGGCCGATAGTAGAACCTCGGATTCAGGAGGAACAGTGTGGTTTTCGTCCGGGCCGTGGAACACTGGACCAGCTCTATACCCTCTACGGGGTGTTGGAGGGTTCATGGGAGTTTGCCCAACCAATCCACATGTGTTTTGTGGATTTGGAGAAGGCATTCGACTGTGTCCCTCGCGGCATCTTGTGGAGGGTGCTTGGGGAATATGGGGTCCTGGGTCCTTTGCTAAGGGCTGTCAGGTCCCTATACAACCGAAGCAGGAGCTTGGTCCGCATTGCCGGCAGTAAGTCAGACTTGTTCCCAGTGGATGTTGGACTCCGGCAGGGCTGCCCTTTGTCACCGGTTCTGTTTGTAATTTTTATGGACAGAATTTCTAGGCGCAGCCAGGGGCCGGAGGGTGTCAGGTTTGGGGACCACACGATTTCGTCTCTGCTCTTTGCAGATGATGTTGTCGTGTTGGCCCCTTCTAACCAGGACCTTCAGCATGCACTGGGACGGTTTGCAGCCGAGTGTGAAGCGGTGGGGATGAAAATCAGTACCTCCAAATCCGAGGCCATGGTCCTCAGTCGGAAAAGGGTGGCTTGCCCACTTCAGGTTGGTGGAGAGTGCCTGCCTCAAGTGGAGGAGTTTAAGTATCTAGGGGTCTTGTTCACGAGTGAGGGAAGGATGGAACGGGAGATTGACAGACGGATCGGTGCAGCTTCTGCAGTAATGCAGTCGATGTATCGGTCTGTCGTGGTGAAGAAAGAGCTGAGCCGCAAGGCGAAGCTCTCGATTTACCAGTCAATCTACGTTCCTACTCTCACCTATGGTCATGAGCTTTGGGTCATGACCGAAAGGACAAGATCCCGGATACAGGCGGCCGAAATGAGTTTTCTCCGCAGGGTGGCTGGGCGATCCCTTAGAGATAGGGTGAGAAGCTCGGTCACCCGGGAGGAGCTCAGAGTAGAGCCACTGCTCCTCCACATCGAGAGGGGTCAGCTGAGGTGGCTTGGGCATCTTTTTCGGATGCCTCCGGAACGCCTTCCTGGGAAGGTGTTCCGGTCCCGTCCCACCGGGAGGAGACCCCGGGGAAGACCTAGGACACGCTGGAGGGACTATGTCTCCCGGCTGGCCTGGGAACGCCTCGGTGTCCCCCCGGAAGAGCTAGAGGAAGTGTCTGGGGAGAGGGAAGTCTGGGCATCCCTGCTTAGACTGCTGCCCCCGCGACCCGGCCCCGGATAAGCGGGAGAAGATGGATGGATGGATGGATGTGTGTCTGTGTGTCTATGTGCGAAGAAAGTAATTGGATATCCTTTGTTTTAGAGGTGAAAAGCGCAAGTCTTTGTACAGCCATTTATGATTGTGTTACGCCGTTCTGTTGAGATGCTAAAGGAATCCAGGCCTTGCGTGTGGACAGAATGATTGAACACTACACATCTTAAAAGACCAGAAGAGGCCGAGTGAAGAGGTGTGGGCGGATGTAGCGTATATGCAATTATTTCTATCTGATAGTTTCAGAGAGACATCTTTAGGTCAATACAGAGCAGAGTTACAGTGGATATTTCAGATTCTAACAGAGTAGACGCAGGTTAATGGGGTCAGAGCTCCCTGGGTATTTTGAAGTCAGTGACCCCGGGAGGTACTGTGTGCTACTGTGTTACTTAGTAGCCATACGGGAAACGTTGCACGGGTTATTAGTGGTTTCCTATTGTCCAAGGCCACATGCAGTGTGATCAGGAGGGTACAGTATGGAGTCTGTCTCCTATATGGAGGGCTCTGTCTGGGAGTTAGACCAGTACGCTCCTGTTTACACAAATCATAGAGACCAACCGTACAGAGAAGTGGTCTGTATCAGAGAACAGGATCCCAAACCAAATGGTCTATTTGCAAGCCATTAGGCTGCCCAACACATGAACTAAACAGACTGACCGCATGGACGCACACACACGTGCACCCGCACACACACGTGCACCCGCACACAAACGTGCACCCGCACACAAACGTGCACCCGCACACATATACGTGCACACACACACACACAATCTTTTTTCAGCAACGATATGGGAGCAATTTGGGTTAACTGACAAGCTCAGGGACAGAACCCGATATTTGTCCGGCTCAGGAATTGATCTTGCAAATTTCTGGTTACTGGTTTGATAGTCTAGGCCAGTGTTTGCCAACCTTTTTCAGTTACTGTACCACAGACAGAATTTTGCTCTGCTTGGAGTACCCCTGAATTACCCCCTCTCCACTGGTCTAGGCAACCCTGCTGCCTCACACTCAAATCATTCCCAGTACCCCACCTGATACGCTTGGAGATAATGTATTCACCACATCATGTTGGCACACTTCCTTATATTCACACGACTATCAGTATCCTTTACTTTTTTCAACTCTATTTTCTCTATTGTTGTTGCATTGTGGTCAGGGAACCAGCAGTTAAAGAATCTCATTGAGTCCATACCTCGAGTATTCTGTATGACAAAACTTGAACACACACACACACCTTGAGCTTTCTGATCCTCTGCTCAATAGTTTGTATGTCCGCTCTGAGGTCCAGCTCCCGGAGGTGTCCCAGCTCCGCCTCGGCCTGGCCCAGCCACGCCCTCATGGTCTGCAGGTCTGAGATCAGTTGTCGCCACTGCTGCAGGTTCTGCTTCTCTCTGTGTTTTTCGCTCAGCAACTGAGCCTGGATCAGCTCCCAGCGCTCGATCACACCTGGGCGAAGAGAAGGGTAACGGTTCCGGTCGACTCATTGCTTAAGCCGATGCTACACACAGGTAGAGCATGAGGTGAGCTTTCCTTTACTACGTAGAGATCTTTCATTGTCTAGAAAAGCTCTAGATAAATCCAATGAATTATTAGTATCGTACTAATGAACAGGAGAGAGGAACGGACACAGATCGAGCGTGACACCGACCTGCATTGGGGCTGTCTGTGCCGGCGGGGTTATTGAGTCCAGGCACTTCATCGTCCTCCTCGGTCAGTTCTCCTCCAACCCTCTTCACGGCATCGAGACTTCCCCGACACTCTCCCATCAGACGCATCTGAACCGGACAGACACACACGTCACCACGACCGCATGAAACGGCAGAGGGGATGAGAATAGGAGGGGGGGCACTGACTGAAGGGCTGAGGTGAGGTGGGTGTGACGACCGCTCCGCGCCACACAGCAGGCCGCTCCACCTCCCGTACTAACCACCATGGCAGCAATGCACCCTACACACACCTGCTCCTGCTCAGTTTGTGTGTGTATGTCTTGTTTGCACTGGCACCTCACAGAGTATTGTGCTTGCTGTTGTCGACCGTGTTGGTGCTGTTTGTTATTCGTGTTCCGTGAAGATTTGTATAGTTGTCGTTATTTTGAGTTGTCGTTTTCCTTTTTTGACTCACATTTTACGCTCTCACACCTCACGCCAGGAGTGTTAGCACTAGACCGTAAACGCCGAACTGTTTAGAGGTCACTTTTTCAAGGATAGCAAACACTCACATAGCCCATGTAGGCCGATTCCAGCTCCGGGCTGGTGCTGGTCTTGCCAGTGTGGACAGCGCCCTCTCTCTGCTGTAGATAGAAGTGCTCAGAGTCCAGAGCCTGGTCCATCTGTCTCAAGTGGGCTTCCAGTTGACCTGGCTCACCTGCATGGATATACAGTAAACCAGTATTGGAAGAAATGCATAGCGTAGTTAAAATGAAATGAAAAACTAAAACCATATTCAAGTGTTAGTCAGTCAAACTGCTTTGTTGAAACTGTGAAAAAAAAGAAGGAAAATCAGGTGGTTTAGGTGATGGAGTGTTAACAACAGAGGTAAATGGAAAAGTGACATAGGATGCTATGGAGTATATGGTATGATATGTATAGTATACGTGCTTATTTCATTTGATGATGTTGCATGCTACTATGGTCAGTGATGAAACTGTATTTAGCCTAGTTGAACTGGCATGCTAGTATATTTAGCCTTGCAATACGTTAACGACATGCGACGATGAAGGACACGCGAGTTAAGACTTACGCATGCCATGTTGGCTCATGCTATGGCATACCGTGTTAGCATGCAATGGTCAATGATACAATGTTTTTAGCTTTAGCAACCTATTGTGGCTAGTTGCCTACCAGAAGAGGACCTCAGAGTGCTCTCTGTCAATTTTATATAGGCCTCTGGGCTTTCTGGTATAATAACATCTGCGAAGAAAGAAATCCTTACTATTAGAACTGGCAACATTGGACAAGTAATGTATTGGATTAAGAGTGTAAACATCTATGCTAACAAAACACCCTCAAACGTTACTTATTTTTTAAAATTAATATTCTAATATTTGAGTACTGGTCCATTTTTACTTTGCTTCAGGTTATACAACATATAGTTTCTAGGACCATGAATTCAACCACGTAGAAATCTCTTCTCCAGCAGCAGTATGGAGCAGTGGTTTACTGACCTGACAGCTCAGCGCCAGTCGTCCGAAGGTACTCTTCCGCCCTCTCCTGTCCTGGACTCCTCTCCGGCCCCAGACCACGCACCCCGGTGCTGTCCAGATCCCGGCTGAGGTCATAATCGTGGTCCCACTCCAGGGGGATGGAGTCCATGCTGGCTGGGGTGTCCCGGCCCGAGCCATCTGCTCGGGGGAGAACAGAACCCGAGGCCGGCCGGCTGAAGGGGCGTGGAATAGAGGAGTCGCCCCACTGCAGGTCGGAAAGGTCAGCCGACTCGTCCATGTCCAGTTCTCGGTCCGAGCTGTCTAGTTCATCATCGGCCAGCTACATGGGGAGGTAAGGAGAACGTATGGCGTGTGTACAAGGAAATTACAGCTATTTTAAATGGCAAATAGGCCATATTATTAAAATCATTGGCAAATAGGAGAACTTGCATATTATATGCTCTATTTTACAATATTTATATACATATTAGACATTTGTCAGACCTCTCCAAATCGAATTAGACTGATTTACTTGAGCAAAAAAGCTAACTGGCCGTACATTCCAAACGCTAGGCTACATTCTTGTAGTGGTATCTGGCTCAACACGACTATGTGTGTGTGTTCTGGGCACAGAGGGTTTTACTAACAGGCAGCCGCGTCAGCTTCTTGTAGTATCTGTCGACACGTCCAAAAACCTCCTGGCAGTACCGCTGCAGTTCCTCCAGCTCCTCCTCAATAACCGCTGCATCCATGGGCTCACTCTTCTCAATGAGGGCCTCCCCCTGTCGGAACACTAGCTCAACCTTCCCCGTGTTAAGAGAGATCTCCTGCTGGAAGGCCTGAAAACACACACACACGCACGCACACCAACAGCGCAGAGGGGCTGGAGATTTTAGTATTTGTTTCTATGCCGGGCTTCACAACGAAATTCAAGTGCAATTTAATAGATACAGTAGCATTCAAATGCATTCCCACATACACATACATACAATCACATACATACACAAACATTACCATACACATACAAGTACAGTGGGGAGAACAAGTATTAGATACACTGCCGATTTTGCAGGTTTTCCTACTTACAAAGCACGTAGAGGTCTGACATTTTTATCATAGGTACACTTCAAAAATCCAGAAAATCACATTGTATGATTTTTTAAATAATTAATTAGCATTTTATTGCATGACATAAGTATTTGATCACCTACCAACCAGTAAGAATTCTGGCTTTCACAGACCTGTTAGTTTTTCTTTAAGAAGCCCTCCTGTTCTCCACTCATTACCTGTATTAACTGCACCTGTTTGAACTCGTTACATGTATAAAAGACACCTGTCCACACACTCAATCAAAAAGACTCCAACCTCTCCACAATGGCCAAGACCAGAGAGCTGTGTAAAGAACAAAAATTGTAGATCTGCACAAGGCTGGGATGGGCTACAGGACAATAGGCAAGCAGCTGGTGAGAAGGCAACAACTCTTGGCGCAATTATTTGAAAATGGAAGAAGTTCAAGATGACGGTCAATCTCCCTCGGTCTGGGGCTCCATGCAAGATTTCTCCTCCTTGGGCATCAATGATCATGAGGAAGGTGAGGGATTAGCCCAGAACTACACGGCAGGACCTAGTCAATGACCTGAAGAGAGCTGGGACCACAGTCTCAAAGAAAACCATTAGTGAAATACTACGCCGTCATGGATTAAAATCCTGCAGCGCACACAAGGTCCCCTTGCTCAAGCCAGCGCATGTCCAGGCCCGTCTGAAGTTTGCCAATGACCATCTGGATGATCCAGAGGAGGAATTGGAGAAGGTCATGTGGTCTGATGAGGCAAAAATAGAGCTTTTTGGTCTAAACTCCACTCGCCGTGTTTGGAGGAAGAAGAAGGATGAGTACAACCCTAAGAACACCATCCCAACCGTGAAGCATAGAGGTGGAAACATCATTCTTTGGGGATGCTTTTCTGCAAAGGGGACAGGATGACTGCACCGTATTGAGGGGAGGATGGATGGGGCCATGTATCACGAGATCTTGGCCAACAACCTCCTTCCCTCAGTAAGAGCATTGAAGATGGCTGGGTCTTCCAGCATGACAACGATCCGAAACACACAGCCAAGGCAACTAAGGAGTGGCTCCATAAGAAGCATCTCAAGGTCCTGGAGTGGCCTAGCCAGTCTCCAGACCTGAATCCAATAGAAAATCTTTGGAGGGAGCTGAAAGTCCATATTGCCCAGCGACAGCCCCGAAACCTGAAGGATCTGTATGGAGGAGTGGGCCAAAATCCCTGCTGCAGTGTGTGCAAACCTGGTCAAGAACTACAGGAAACATATGATCTCTGTAATTGCCAACAAAAAATATTTCTGTACCAAATATTAAGCTCTGCTTTTCTGATGTATCAAATACTTGTCATGCAATAAAAAGCAAATGAATTACTTAATCATACAATGTGATTTTCTGGATTTTTGTTTTGGATTCCATCACTCACAGTTGAAGAGTACCTATGATAAAAATTACAGACTTCTACATGCTTTGTAAGTGGGAAAACCTGCAAAATCTGCAGTGTATCTAATACTTGTTCTCCCCACTGTACATACAATCACATACATACACACATAAACACACATACATACATACAAACACATAAACATTACCATACACATAGACATGCATACAATCACATATATAAACACACACATTCCCATACATACACATACACACAATCACACACACACATACACAAGCATACACATATACATACATACACATACACACATATACATTACCATACACATACACTTACACATACACACAATCACACACACACACACACATACAAACATACAGATACATACAGTACAAACACTGTTCCTACCTTTAGCTGTTTGATCTTGGCCTGGACGTCACACTCTGAGAAGTGCTCTATGTTGGTGAGTTGCAGGTCCATCTCGGTCAGCCACACCAAGATGCTGTCTCTGGCCGTCTCAAACTCCTCCCTCTGACCAATGAAGTGCTGATAGAAAAGGTACGGAGGGCCACAGTTAAAAGATTAGTTACAGAACTCAAATGGGTCTGTAATCTAGGACAATGAATAACCATACATCGATGCAGATTGGCTGAATGTCAATGAGACAGTATATACCACAGGTTTGACCACACATTCCTATTAACGGTTGTAAATATGTTGGTAACCGGTTTTTAATAGCAGTACGGTAACTTATGGTTTTGTGGTATATGGATGATGTAGCCCAGCCAACAGCTGTGTTATAGTGCCCACATACAGGTGCATCTCAAATAATACAAATATTGTGGAAAAGTTCATTTATTTCCATAATTCAAATCAAAAAGTGACACCTTCTTATTTTCTAGATTCATTACACACAAAGTGAAACATTTCATGCTGTTTTTGTTTCAATCTTGATGATTATGGCTTAGAGCTCATGGAAATCAAAATTCCAGTATCTCAAATATTAGAATAAAACATTTGTTAAACAGAAATGTCATGCAAAAGGAGCCCTGACCAAGTGGTGAGTGCATAAATTAATATAATTAGGAAAACTATGCAGGTGCTTTGAGTTAATTAGCTGATTAGAGTTCTTCTCAGGTTGACGTTTCTGTATTATACATTTTTTATTCTAATATTAAGAGATAAGCTATAATCCATAATCATCAAGACTGAAACAATTTTTTTTTTTTTAGATGCACCTGTATTACACGTAGTGCACCCTAGTGCCTTATAGTGGCCATATATCACACCTCCTATTGCCTTATAGTGGCCATGTATCACACCTCCTATTTCCTTATAGTGGCCATGTATCACACCTCCTATTTCCTTATAGTGGCCATATATCACACCTCCTATTTCCTTATAGTGGCCATGTATCACACCTCCTATTTCCTTATAGTGGCCATATATCACACCTCCTATTGCCTTATAGTGGCCATATATCACACCTCCTATTTCCTTATAGTGGCCATATATCACACCTCTTAGTGCCTTATAGTGGCCATATATCACACCTCCTATTGCCTTATAGTGGCCATATATCACACCTCTTAGTGCCTTATAGTGGCCATGTATCACACCTCTTAGTGCCTTATAGTGGTCATATATTACACCTCCTATTGCCTTATAGTGGCAATATATCACACCTCTTAGTGCCTTATAGTGGCCATATATCACACCTCCTAGTGCCTTATAGTGGCCATATATCACACCTCCTAGTGCCTCATAGCTAAAATAAACAACCCAAGTCATTGTTTTCACACTATGAAGTGTGTAACATGTTTGTCCCCTGCATACCTTGAGCCTGCGCAGAATAGAGGCTACCCTCTTCTGCAGGTTATCCCATCGCCGGTTCCCATCATGCACCATTTCTCGGAGGTGACATGAGGAGTCTGTGCGGTTCTCTCTTGCCAGACGGCGGTACTGCTTATTGATCAGTTCCAGCTGAGTCAGGCATTCCTGAACCTGCCTCTGGAACGCCTGGGACACAAGACACAATACAATAATATTGAGTTTAAGAGTGTTGGGCTCTGGTTGTCTCAGTGCATGTGCCCCCTCCAAAGAAAATATATAGGTCTCAATATATGTATTTGGTTGGTTATTTTGACAAACAACTACTAACCCTGGATGACCCTGGCTACTGCAGTGCTGACCCCATTGACTGGAAGAGGATCTAACCAGCAATACATGGTCCAGTAACCCGATCCCCTCTCATCCTCTGCACTGTACACACTCCAATGCTCTCTCCATCCCTTTTCTCCTATTTCCCTCAAGTTTCACTAGACTGTAAACCCTAATGCAATTCTTACTCAAATTAAGAGAAATATTCCTAATGACTTAAATTGTTCATGTTATACTGACTTTAACTCAATTTTTATAAGTTTAAAATGAAAATGTTCCCAGCATTCTCTGCTTCAGGTTGATATTTTGGAATTGTTTTATTATCCTTTTTTGCATGTACACTGACTGATTAATTTATCTTATCTACACAAACATCAAACACGTTTGTCTAAAGTAATCCAATCATGTAGTAAAACAAATCTTTTGAACCCATTACTGAAATGATTGTAACCATTACATAAAATCTTCCAGTCAAAACTTCAGCTGGATTCCAATGGGAATTGTGGGTTCTTTTTGCAAGCCAATGCCTTCTGGGTAGCATGGGCATCGTTAGGCCTGTGCGTCCAGGGCTAAAGCCTCGGATCTCAAATGATGCATATCTATATATTTTTTTAGTACTGGGAACTTAGTGAGGCTTACAGTGTAAATGAGTATTACACATTTCTTTTGAGGCAATCAGCCATTCAATTGACTGTGTAATCAAAAGGTACATCAAAATATGTAAGTTCCACAGACAAATGCCTTTTGAGTAAATAAACTTACATCTTTTAAGGCAATCAGTTGCCTTAAATCTCTGCTAACGTATTCAGGTTTACAGCGTAGTATTGGCTTTTAAATGGTTTATAGTGGGGTTTTTGTAATTACTTTGAGAACCCACCCAAGCAAAATCATGAAATGTTTTAATTTACAACCAAAAACCTAATAAGTATTAATTGACTGTTGAAATTAAAATAAACCAATAAATGTATTCCGTAACATAAAATTTGCTGGGAAAGCAATCCATAAAACAAACTGCCTAACTGTCATTTTTCAGATCTCACTGCAGTTCCATGTGCAATCCCACTGATCCACTCCCTTCCAACCTCCTTATTCTCAACTCTAAAACAGTGTACCTCAAACTTCTTGAGCTCCTCCTTGGCGACGGTATACAGAACTCCTGAAGAGTTTGGAAGGGCAGCGGTCCTCTCAGAGGCCTTCAGCCAGTCCTCGAATCGAGAGTAGTCCTCCAGAAACTTCTGCCACAGCCGCCATGTCTCCTCGATCCTACATGAACACAGGAGGGTGGAGGTGAGATTAAGTACAAAAATGTGGAGGTGAGGTGGGAGCGTGACAGAAGGATTTTGAATTCCTAAAATGTGTGTTTGTGGGTACATGCCAACTCATGTCGAAGGCATATTTAGGACTGTGTGATTGCAACCGCAGTAATAACATTACAATAGTCGGTCATTGGCACTAGAATAATTGACAGTAGTTCATTAGTAGTGAAACATTTATAACAGTAGGTCATTGGTAGTGGAATAATTATAACAGTAGGTCATTAGTGGTGGAGTAATTAAGACAGTAGTTCATTAGTAATGGAACATTTATAACAGTAGGTCATTGGTAGTGGAATAATTATAAGTGAAGGTCATTGGTAGTGGAATAATTATAACAGTAATTAATTGGTAATGGAATAATAATAACAGAAGGTCATTGGTAGTGGAATAATAATAACAATAATTAATTGGTGGTGGAATAATTATATCAGCAGGTCATTGGTAGTGGAATAATTATAACAGTATGTCTTTGGTAGTGGAATAATTATAATAGTATGTCTTTGGTAGTGGAATAATTATAACAGTATGTCTTTGGTAGTGGAATAATTATAACAGCAGGTCATTGGTAGTGGAATAATTCTAACAGCAGGTCATTGGTAGTAAAATAATAATAACAGTAATTCATTGGTATGTAGGTCCCACCTGAGTCTCCGCTCCATGGACATGGCACAGATGTTCCTCCAGCGCCGGTCCAGCCCCCTGGTGGCCTGCTGGATGGAGTCACACTCCGTCTCCGTGGAGCACGCGTCACAGTCATGCAGCAGCACTTCGCACAGGTTCAGCACAGACGCCACGCCGGTGCTGTGCTTCTCGATGTCCCTCTGGATGTCCTGAAGGGTGAAGAGAGGGGAATAAAGGTACAGGAAGAGGGTCACATTTCAGGAGAGAGGATAGGGCAGAGAAAACACATTTTGGAAAAAATTTTGATTCGTTGTTTACCACATACTTCATGGGAATCAATGAATGTGCAAAATCTGACTGTGTCGGCAACACTGGCCTTGACTGGACTTAGAGCATATGTTGTGGATATGTAGTGGATATGTCGTGGATATGTAGTGGATATGTAGTGGATATGTAGTGGATATGTTGTGGATATGCTGACTTGGGATTTGGAAGGCTTTAGTTATAAGGGCTTTGTTTGGACTAGAGGGTAACATAAGTTAACTAGGTCAGTGGGGTCTGAGTCATGCCACTCTTGATTTAGACCGCTGGCTTGGCAGTAGAGAGGATTTTATTCTCGTATAAGCATTGTGTGTGGATGTATTTGTGTACACCCCTGTTTTGTCTCCTAAATGTAACAGTTTTTCTAAAGAATGTTATCTAATGTATATGTGTGTATATATATATATATATATATATATATATATATATATATATATATATATATATATATATATATATATGTGTGTGTGCGCGTGTGTGTAGGTGTGTATGCGTGTGTGTGTTGTCCTACCTGCTGCTGGTTGAGTTTCCTCTGTATCTCCTGGGCATCACAGGTGTCATAGATGATTGGTCTGGATAGCTCGGTCTCAATGTGAGCAAGCCAGGAGCGCTGGCTGCTCATATTCTTTTCCAGCTGCTGCACCGCAACCAAAGTCTCCTTCAACTTCTTCACCCTGAGAGAGCAAGAGAGAAAAAACAGTCAGTCAGTCCAGTGTACACCTTCCATACCATTCTCAGAACGATGATAAATGCTTTCCACGTAGCCCAACTTACAATCTGGTTCACTACCCTTTAGCAAAAACTCTATTTTCCAACTTTCCTATCAAATAAAGCATAAAAATGCATAAACATTAGTCTTAGAAAAAAGTGTTCAGGAATTTGTGCTTAGGACAGATTGGAGGAAATAGTTAAAGCCTGTCTAGACCACACAACTGTTTATGAGCCATTTTGGATGTGTGATGCTAAGATCTGTCATTAAATTGTAAATATAGAACAGTTGTTAGTCCTCTGACTTCAAAACACACCCATGACAATCTCAGACAGAGCAGATTCAATCATTACACCCTACAAAGCAATGCAGCTCTCTAAAACATTCTCTCCCCGTCACACTATAACTTGTTAATAATACAGGAAGAACCCATTTTACCTCCAGGCACGAAAGTAAATTAGTTGTTACCCATTAGACACATTTAGCAGGTCTTAACTACTTTTGACATGTTAAACTGGTGTGACTTGCAAGGAAAACTGTATTGAAGTTCAGTTTATATGGGCAGACTATATTGCAGCCCAGTGGTGGTGTTACTAAAGCTCAATAACTGATCTATTAATGGATTGCCTAAGAATTCTCCTCATGCTGAAATGATATATTCGGATGCCTAATGCTGTTTAATGGCTCCCAATATTGACACATTTAAAAATACAATCAATATAACTTACTATTATTCTAACTTACTAATTATTATCAAGTTTTGCAAATAATTGCTTGATGCTTTTGACACAAACCTGCCAAAATATAAAATGGAATAAAACCCCACTGAGGACAATAGAGACAATAAAGCAGGAAAACAACACAGTATTAACATCTATAATGGTCAGCAACATCATACTCCCTTGCTCTGCTTCCACACAAAACCCAGTGATATTGTGGTTCTGAAGAATCCAGCTTACAGCAGCCAAATATTTACAGTATTAAGCGAAACCGACCATCTGATTAACAAATAGCGAAAACATGCAGGCCAGATTCCACGATGAACGAGCGCCTATTCCCGAGACAACACGATTACAGAATAATTCTCGAAGATGAACCTGCCTATTGACATCACAGTCACATTCCGGTAGGTCCTCAGAGTCCTCGCTTGGGCATCCTGCCATTTTATCAGTCGCCAAGACCAGAACCATGGGGTCAGGTATGTCCAAAGTCAAAACTAACAGAGAGAAATGGTATGGAGCAAGCTGTGGTTTAATGTCCCTTCTCTTTCGTCTAGGACTTCCAAGTGGGACTTTCTCTGGTCCCTGGCAGTCTACCCCCTGTCGAAGGGGGAGGGGGGGACCACAAGTGGAACATGTCAACTGATCAGATTTTTTTTTACTCCTGTGTGTGTGTGTGTGTGTGTGTGTGTGGCGCTGGATAGTGACAAGTGCTGCTGCTACTAAAACAGGACTTACAGTCAGAGGCATGTGCCGCAGAGCGGGCCCGAGGATGGAATGTCACAGAGAGCGAGCGCGAAGGAAGAGTGCACAGTCAGTACAGTGAGGACAGAACTGTCCGCTAAAAATGTTTCTGGGACAACTCCTGGAATGGAAAAAATGCTTCCTTCCCCTTTTCAAAATGTCCAAGAAATACAAAATAACTAAAGAAAAGTCAAAAAGTTGAGAAAAAAAAAGCCTGGATTTGGGTTCTCTTATAGTTCTCTTATATAAGAAACTACTTGTGAAATGTCAAACCGTCTTTCACATATTATTGTGGAAAAAGTGACAGACAGAAGAGAGCAAGACTCTTGCAGCTGTTTGTGAGGTCACTCACTTGCTTCCTCCCCCTCCCCCTCCCCCCTCCCCCTCCCCCTCCCCCCTCAGACGCCAACAGCCAGGGTCAGATAGAAGGAGGGGGAGCGACAGGGACAGTTGGCTGAGCAAAAGAACGCGGGAGGCAGAGGGCAGAGAAGAACATGACATGCAAGCTCTTTTCTCTTTCGCTGTCCTGCTGAAACCAGGACAAACAAGCCTATTCTAACCTTGTGACATGAGGCTTCTGTCTCACAGAGACCTTCCTACTAAGAGGAACCCAGATAAGTTACACCACAGGCGATTAACTTGAGATGTATATGCATCATGGTCTCCATCTTCAACACAGTCTTTGGGATGTACTGAAGGTGCTCTATATTAACCACAGACACAACCTATTCTTTAGACAGCATTAGGCTGTCCACACGTACACAGGTATTTTTTCAAAAGGGTTTTTTCTATGCGTTTCGGTCTTTCGTCTACAAGCAAACTACATTTTAGGTCACTGAAAACTGACCTTTTGAAAAAAGACTTCCAGGTTGAAGATATTCAAGAACGATTTTGTGCATTGGTCTACGTAGCCAAAATAGTGCTGGTTTTAATCTTGCTAACAAGACTTTTTACATGTTTACACATAAATGTACAGTTACTCTCCCACTGTACTGAGGAACAGAGGTGTTGGTATGCGCTCATGCCAGTGTTGTTACCGTACTGTAACCGGTAAGAACTTTTTTTCAGGCTTCGGATTGGCCAACATGGTTATAAGGTTATGGTTATATCGTCACCTGTTGGTTTGGCATGCTCTTGACAGTGCTTGAAAGCGTGTTCTTGCGTTGTCATGTGGACTGAGATTTTTTAAAAACTTGGGAAAACTTGCTTGAATGGATGGGTTTCATTTTAAGAACAAAGAAAGAAAAAAAAAACTGTTTTAAAAAATACCCATGTACTGTATGTGTGGGGTCTAGGCCATAGACTGAAAAAGGTCAACTAAAAAGTATATCGTTGGGCGTAAAGCGTTCCCTTCACGTAAAGATTAGCCCAACTGCGACGCCCATGCTTCAAGCATGATGCCCTCCTTCCTCACCTGGCAGCAATGAGATCCAGCAGGTGTTGCCAGCGCTCGTTGACCTTGCCGAGTTTGTTTTGTATCTCTGTGGCCTTGCTTTCTTGACTGGCCCGGGCCAAGCGCTCCCCCATCACCTGCAGCTGAAGCTTGTTCTCCTGGGCGACACTTATCTCCTCCTGGTAATCCTATGTGAAGGGGATAGCAAAAGCCTTTGGTGGGAGGGCCAGAGAGAGAAAGACAGAGTATGTGTGTGTAGTGTACTCGTGTGAATCGTGTGTGGATCATGCGTGCGATCACCTTGCGCAGCTTCTCGATCATCTCCCCGATGCTGATGTCTCCGTTCTGAGAGACCTTGCTCTCCATCTGGGTGAGCCACTCGCACAGCTCTTTGTTCTTCTCGTTAAACACCGCCCACTCGTTCAATTTCTCGCTCACCTGCTGCCGGCGCAAAGACAACTGGGGGCGGGGAGCAGGGGGCAAGGTGTGGGCAGAAAGGAGAGAGGTTGGAGGGATGGGGTTGACAAGAAATATTTGGTCAGTTTCAAGGAGTCACAGATGAAGAACACAAAAGCTATCCGAATTGAAAGAGAATCCTCAATACAGTTGTATGGTTATTTACACTCGTGTGATAAACAGAAACGTTTTCTATTTTCACACATTTGAACCCATGGATATTTAAGCTAAATTCCAAACATATTTACTGATAAAGGTAACAATATTATGGTTTGTTTTGGCAATATGCAGTTGGGCTTTCTTATGTCTCTCAGCAGTGGGGTCCTTCTGGGTCCCCTTCCCTACAACTCTTTCACTGTGCTGTCAACAGATGATTTGAGTTGAAAATCAAACTGCTTTCGAAGGTCAGCTTGAATCAAGTGTGGCAGTTGATCGAGGTGCCTTATCCGCTATTTGAGCAATTCTTTGCTTCCATCTCCCATCCCTGGGTCTCTTGCAGCCATATCCAGGGAGGTTGGCTATAGAGGCGTGGGCCTTAAACATCTTAAATACATTACGAACAATGTAAACAGGAACATCAAGGTCTCTGGAGATGGCCTTAAAGCCTTAAGATTGCCCTTTCTTGTCTGGCCTCTTCTGAAAATTCCCAGGTGTTCTTTCTTTTCTCCATGCACATTGCATTACACACAGTGACACAAAACAGGAGAATCCTTTTGACTACTGAAAGTGGTTGTCATATTGCAGGCACCTGCAACTCACCACAGGCCAGTTCAATTCCAAAGTAAAGGACAATCACCTGTTTGAAATTTAATTTTCTATCTACTTCCAAAAAGTGTATCCACTAGTATTCCAAAAACCTATGTATCTTCCTCCTTAAAAGACCTGCTGAACACTTCAACCTCATTCTGGCTGAGACTGTGATTGGTGGTGGTTTGACCAAGACAGGTTGAGGTTCTTTTATACATGATGAAATCCCGTTGAGTTATTTTGGAGGACCTTTCAATTTCAATGTTGTGTCAGTGAAAAAAAAAAACTTAACACAACACATTAAGTGCAGACTAACTCTGAGCAAATGACAATAGATGGGATGTGGTGCTGGGTCTGTTATTGATGTGCCCCAAACACCCTGTCCATATCTCCTGACATGGATGTAGCACAAAATTCTGGGCCCTGTACATAGGCGGTCTCTGAGGGCCCCTCCCCACTTTATTCAAGATTCAAACATTTTTGAGGGCCCCTCTATACATTAGGGCCCTATATACTTAGTACCCCTTTTCCCCCCAGTCCAACGCCCCTGCCTCCTGATAGGAGTTTTCCATGTGACTGTCATACATGAATAGACCCATACCATTGTGAGGAAAAATTGACAGAATCTAACAGTCAGATTGTGGTCAGTGTGCATCTATAAGAGCCATGCACACTTAGGACAAGCAAGCAGTGTCTATGTGTAAATAGGTCACAGTTTAATTTTCGAACACACCGTTGCTATCTGCACAGGAAAATTCTGATGTGTGTTTGTGTGTCTCTACCTGGTGACATTCTGATGTGTGTTTGGGTGTCTCTACCAGGTGACATTCTGATGTGTGTTTGGGTGTCTCTACCTGGTGAAATTCTGATGTGTGTTTGCGTGTCTCTACCTGGTGACAGATCTCCTCCCACTGCCGCTGTAACAGCAGGAGGCGGTCCTGAAGGATTGTGAGGTCATCACCACTGACCACGCCCTCCAGAGAATCCCTCAGCAGGAACAGAGAGGTGAGATCATCAGTCCAGCCCTCCACACTACTCTCTAACTCCTAGAGAGGGACAGAAAAAGTGAGGGGGGAGAGAGGGTCAAATTAGACAATCACACTATGCTCTCTGTGTCTAATCACAAAACAGTGATTGAACGAAGTACACGACACACAAACACAATAACCTAAACTGAAGTAAAGGGAATGCAGAGTTGGAAAAAATCCTGGCTGTGGGAAGGCTGTAAGAACAATTCTGTGCAGACTAACTGACCCTAACCAACCTGTGAGTCAAACAAGGCTAAACCTTAGGGCCATACTACATATTTCCAGGGACCAAAATGCTGTGATGTCATGGCAACATGCCAACCAAAAGGAGCTGTTTACAATCCAAAGTCAACAGGGATATTAGCAACTAAGCTAACACTGTTTTGGTCAGTGTTTCTGCTATTTCATGATGCTGGAGGATTATGTTAGCCTTATTATTAAAATACACCCCCCCTCCCCCAGCTGGCAGCTGGCAGTGGCTAACTACTCTTACCCCCATCCCCTTAAGGAGCAGAGGACATGCCATGCATGAAACATCATAGCGTGTGTGTACAGACAGAGAACAAAGCAAACAGAACATGGGCATGGGGGTTGGCACTGAGATGATCACGAACAAGCGACATAGAACACAACAAAGCTGAAATTGGTCCTCCATTTGAAAGTGCACTACTAGGTAAGTGGTCCCAACAAAGAGCTGGACAATTTGCAATTCATATGCATACCATCATAGAAATGATGAAGCCCAATGAAACACAGCAGAGACACTGTTTTGTTGGGTCTGTGGAATTTGCATCACTGGTTTGAGATCAGTAAAATGGTCTGTCCTCAAATTTCTATGAAAAGTAAGAAACCTCTTGTGAATGTTATCAGCTTTACACAGCCCACATGCATTTATTGACATGCCTGGAATCTGATCATGCAAAAACTTTGACCCATAATGTGGTCCATAAGGTCATGTACTCTTATAATCTTTACCCAGCACAGCCAGAAGAGGACTGGTCACCCCTCAGAGTCTGGTTCCTCTCTAAGTTTCTTCCTAAGTTTTGACCCTACTCTGGAGTTTTCCCAAGTCACTGTGTATTAACTCTTGCTTGCTCTTTGGGACTTCAGGCTGGGTATCTGTAAAAGCACTTTGTGCCAACTGCTTATGTAAAAAGGCTTCACAAAACACCTTTGATTGATTGGTGAGGACAGTGTGGGTAAGTGAGGGCCTTCTGGCTGGTCCTCACATGCACAATACATTTTTTAAGCTTGGGTGTAACTTTAGGGTTATAATTACATTTTGGGTTAGAATGAGGTTTGACATTAAGGGTTAGGTTAAGTTTAGGGGAAAAGGTAGGCTTTTGGGGTTACGGTTAGGTAAGGGTTAGGGTTAGAGTAATTCTTATATTTAGGGTTGGGGGAGCGATGTCAATTCCCTTTTGTCTTTGGTACGACATTTCCAATCCTCACTTCATGCAGTGTGTGTGTGTGCGTGTGTTACCTTGCAGCGGACTTGCTCTGAGTGCAGCTCCTCATGGTGGTCGGGTAGAGGCAGGGACAGCTTTCTCTTGAAGGCCCTCAGCTTCTCCAGAGAAGCAGCTATGCCCTTCTCACAGCGCTCCCAGTCCTAAAAACAAACACCTATGCTTTAGAGATAGCGTAGGGCTATTGATTCTGACAGGCACATGCTCACTCTCTTGCTGTCACATCGCTGCTGTTTCTGCAGATTTGCCTATGGGCAGCAATACATTCTCCTGCAGCGGCAGCCGTGGTAGGCAAAGAGTGAGAGAGAGTGAGTGAGAGAGAGAGTTTAGACAAATAAGAGACTGAATGTGAGAGAGGAAGGGAGAGTGACAGAATGAATCCACAGCCATCTATCAGCCCAATAAACAGACCATACACATACACCTACCTACGAGCAATATCCAAGCATGGACTGAGACAGCAAATCACATAGGTCAGATAACCAACACCAACCACAACCAAAAAAGTTAGATTCATGACCATGGCCGATGATAGAACTATTCTCTGAGATGCAAAAGCAGAATTAATTGTTTCTTACTAAAACTAAAAGTTAAAAAGAAGCTTAACGCTCCGAAATGGAATGGATTTCAGAGCCTGTAGTCGAGAGGCAACAAGCGCGTCAACATATTATTCTTACTTTCTAAATAATGTGGAAAATGTCACGAAGATATAAAAATAGAACATCAGGAGATGAATACCTATTCCCAGTGGCTAGCCGTCTGTCTCAGGATCAAGTCTTCACTCCAGGGATGGAGGGAAAAGGGAAGACGGAGGAGGAGGGAGAACAGAGCCTGACTACAGCATCACTCACAGCTCTCTGTAAAACGGACTGCTCTCAGCCTGTAAAAATCGACAACTCTACGGCTAAATCTCCAACCATGCCCAAGTCTATCTCGCCCCCTCTCTCTCTGTATGCTCTTGCTTGCACATACCTTCACAGCACTGGCAATCTCTTTTTTCCCCTTTTCTATTCCTGGCACCGGTTAAGCTGCACTCAGAACAGCATGCATAATAGATGTGAGAATGGGGTTTCACTGTCCTGCATGTTTCAGACCTACTCTTCATGAGACTTCCTTTGTATGTCAGTGCCCCTGGCTGGTTTTCCACATGACCTCTGTACCGCAGGCCGTCTATAGGATCAGCAGTCAGCTTGGCGGACCACGGAGGTTCATTCATATTCCCATCAGAACGTTCATACTGAATGCACACAGCACACGGACTACACAGCTACTCGGTGGGATGCAGCAACAGCAACGGATGCAGGAGCATATCGGGGGAAAAGCGAAGTACCGGTTCAAACCAGGTGATTTAAAAATAGGCAGCCTGGCAACACACCCGGCAATGGAGAGAAATGGAACTGTTTCTGGCTCTGGCTGATTTTGGCACAATTTTGCTACCATGCCTGGCAAGTACACCGTTTCAGTATGCATGGCGAGCGCCATGACTGGTCAGTCATAGATTTCTGCCCATTTTTCTCCACTGACAATTTTGCGATTTGACTGGGCCTGGTCGTAACAACTCAACAGCAGGCACATCCTGCCAAGCAGTTCAGTTTTTGGTTCTGACACCTTTATTGAGCAGGGGGCGTCAAACTGAGGCCTAGGTCTCTTTTACAGACAAACCACGTATTATAGAAATACAAATATACCCAATATGCATGAATAAGAGACAATTACAAATGGCTGTAAAACGGTCCATTATCATACATCTGAGTTGCCTTAAAGGCACCAGCGTTTCTGACTTAGGTACTCTGCACAACATTTCTTGAGTCCAAAGCAGTTTTACCTCCACATAAGCCAGCGGTGGTTCTAGGACTAGCCAGTGCTGTGATTGCGTATGATATAACTGCTGTTTTTTTCACTTAGTATCTCTTAGTTCAGATAGCTCAGATCCTTCTTCAGGACAGCCTTATATACAAACCCTCCCAGACGACCAAATGTATATGAGACGTGTGCGAAGGTTTGCACCAGTCATGAAACGCAAGGATGCATGGTAGACTGAACCCAGAGGTTTCAGTATGATGCTAAAGCACATCATCGTAATCTAGAACCGGAGTAAGTGTTCTCCGCTGAGAAGACAGATCTTATTTCTATGAAATCAACCAAATGTAATTTAAAAGAAAGAATTGGGTGCCTTACCGCATGCTCAAACTGGATTTCTGCTGGCACGCGTTCCCCAGCCACAAACCATCTATACAGAAAAGGTGCACTCTAGAAGGTCTTGATAGGGATGTTGCACTTAACTGAATAAACAACTGTGTCCCTGACAGTCTGATTTGTTTGTTAAAGTAGATTGTGGCTCAGGTTTGCGTTGGTTATGGGTAAGTTGGTGAGATGGATGCGTTGGTTTGTTTTAGTTGTGAGTTGGTTGTATTTTGGTGATGGGATGGTTGGGTATGTATTGTTTTTTTCCAGCACTACTAACCTTGAGCAGGCAGAGCAGCTCTCTCTTATGTTCGTCCAATCGAACGTTGGTGTGTCTCCATCTCTCCTGCATGTCAGTCAGCTCCGTCTGCAACGCTGACTCCGCCCTGGCATCAGCTGACAGCAGCAGGCTCCGCCCTGCCTCCACAGCCAAGATGTAGCCGCCTTGCTGCCTCTGCAGCACACGCTCCCTCAACTATAGGGAGGGGGAAGAAAGTTCAGGTTTATTTTCACGGCCTCACAGTTAGCCGCTTCTTTGGGACACTAGTGTTTAAATCCGGCATTGGCCAGCACTGTTCGGGTTTGGGGGGGTTAGTCATTGAAATGAGTTGCCTTGACATGCTTTAACTACTCCTTGTAGATGCTTGGGTGCCTGTGAACTCAATCAAGGCAGAGGTCCGGACAGTGGTTTACTTCTGGCGCAACAATTTTCTTTTTTAAATATATTGAAAGAAGCCTATACAAAGTGCTAACCGCAATTATTTGCAGTATGACCAAGGAATTGCATAAGATGCAGCTTCTAAAGTTTCAAAATGTTATGTTCAATAATAGTAACATAACAGACATTTCCATTAGTTTGTTTGGAGATGAGAGGATTTCATAATTCAGCGATGATATATCACTTTGCTATGAAATACGCTGATTATACAGTTAAACCTCAGTAAAACAGAAACTTGTCAATGAATGTCCATTCTACCCACCTGTATCTGGTCCAGCATTGTCCTGGCTTGTTGTAAGGCCACCGGCTCTCCCTGTGGATGCACTTCCGGGTCATGAGATACTTCCTGTAGCCACCGTCGCAGCTTCTCTGCCATCTCCCTGTAGTGCTGCCATTGGCGGATCAGACTGTCAATTATCCCTCTCCTCTGCTGGGCCCGCCTCACTACACCCTGCCATTGATTTCCCAGCAGGGCCAGTTTCAGGCTGAAGTCATCCCTGCAGGGGAAATAGTTTTTCTTTAAAAGATTTCTTTCATGCCCTTTAATGCTTTATTTGACAAGAAATTGTGAAAAGATAGGGGAGAAAGTTGTTGTTCAAAGAGCATGTCCAACTGAGCCCAAGAGAGGGGTGTTAACCCAAATTAAAACACTATGTGTGAGTGTCTGACCTGTCGTCCACCTGCCCCTGGTCCAGCAGGCGATGGCCATCACTGATGATGGAATAAAGAATCTGCTGCCTGCTGAACATCTCTGCCTGAAACAACTGAAAGAACCAAAACGTTTAGCAAGATCGACATATAGTTAGAAACACCCTGAATGCCCTGATCCTCTCTCCATCTTTCACCTCATGGTCTCTCTGCTGCTCCAGTAGGCTGTGGTAGTTCCCAGAGATTTCAGCGGCCAGCTTCTGTTCCGTCTGGGACAGGAAGTCCAACCAGTCTTCACATTTCTGCAGGAAGCTCTGCTGCTGCAGCAACAGCGCCTGCAGCTTGCTGAGGAGGGGAGAGACGAGATCAAGTCAACTCAACAGGTTACCAACCCCGCCGGCCTGCCAATGTGGATGCCCACAGGTACTGAAGCTACCTGAATCGTTCGGTGAGGTGCGCCGAGTCGGAGGCCCAGGCCCTGTTGAGGCTCTGGAGGCGTTTGATCTCTCCGTCATTCACAGGCAGTCTGTAGGCCAGCTCATTGACCCGCTCCAGATCAGGAGAATGGCTGCTCAACTTACACATCTGGATCTGGGGAGAAAGGGAGGGAAAGGATTTGAGAGAAGTTAGTGCAACAGAGGGCATTTTTTAATTCTTACTGATCAATATTGATCCTAATGTTGTGGCAACCCCACTGCAGGTTAGGGTTATAGTCTGAGGAATGGTCCAAAAGTCAACACACAAGCATGTCTTGCCAAGCTGGTCTGAGTCTTAACACACTGCTGGCTCAACTTGGAATCCAATATCCGTGCGCCAAGGAAACGCATTACCACAACATCCTGCAATGTTGTGTCCGATAAGAACATTGTTGAAACAAGTCTACTGGCAACCATGTCTGTCCTCTAATGTGACAGGGCAATCAGGAAAACAAAGGCCACGATAAATGCGCCAGAAAATGACTACATTCATTTTTAGATCAGACTGCCGTATCAATCAACCAATGGCGTCGGCGGTTGAACTTTCCCTGAACATACCTCTGTGGTGCGTAATATGTAAAAAATACGTAAAACGTAAAAAATACCTCTGTGGTGCGTAATAAGTCTAAAACACCTTGAATAACTCAAAATCTAATCACCCCAAGTAGTTGCTGTTGCTGTGCTGTACTAATTCGCATTGCCCTATGCTGGAACCGGGGCTTTGCCAAGATACTGGGATCAGGATACAAACCCACTGGCCCCAGTGATGGAGTGTTACAGCTAAGAAACATAATGGATCACGGCGCCACGTTGGGGCCCATAGAGATGATTCTCTTATAAAGCACGAGTCAGTATTGAGATATGTTTACCTTCAGTTGGTCCATGCGGTCCTGGACGACAGCGACGTCAGGCGATCCAACAGGGTCAGTCTCTCTTAAAACCTCCTTAGCCTTGTCAACCAGACGGGTCATAGAGTCCAACTGCTCTGTGAAACTTTCACAGACCTCAGCCGAACACTAGAGGGAGAAATAAATGCGGTGCTTTTCATGAATATTAAGATCTACGTACAAAAGCATTTATAAAAATGCAGCAAGAGTGCTTGAACATTTGCATTCATTTGAATCATTCTCAAACTTTTTTGTGCCAGGGATCAGGAAAAAGGATTAAGGCTGTCTAGCATTTTTCTCTCTCTAGTAATGTAAACAAACCCAAACAGAACAGTTTTAAGATGGTCCATTAAGCAATTGCTACTCCCACAATCTCAAAATGTTTTAAGGGAATACGCAATCATCACAGTATAACATAAAGTCAATTATCCTCAGGGATATCAATCTGTCCAATTAGGAAGCATAAGTGATTGTGAATCAATGTCACCCATTTTGATGCAAATGAAAATGACAACAGGTGCACTAGAGTGGCAACAGCAAGACAACCCCCAAAAAGGGAATGGTTTTGCAGGTGGTGGCCACAGACAATTGCCCAGTCCTTATCCTTCCTGACTGACTCTTCTCTAGTTTTGTGTTTTGATAGTGTCCTTGTCACTACTGGTAGCATGAGGCGGTACCTGCAGCCCATTCAGTTTGCACAGGTAGTCCAGCTCCTCCAGGATGGCACATACATACGTGCCATCACAGGATTGTTTGCTGTGTCTCCCAGTACAGTTTCAAGAGCATGGAGCAGATACCAGGAGATGGGCCATTAAACGTGGAGAGCTGGACAGGGTCGTAAAAGGGCAGAAACCCAGCAGCAGGACTGGTATCTGCTTCTTTGTGCGAGGAGGAGCACGAGGAGCACGAAGAGCACGAGGAGCACTGCCAAAGCCCTGAAGAATGACCTCCAGTCGGCTAGAGGTGTGCATGTTTCTGAACAAACTGTCAGAAACTGACTCCATGAGGGTGGCATGAGGGCCCGATGTTCTCTAGTGGGACCTGTGCTCACAGCCCAGCACCGTGCAGCTCGATTGGCATTTGCCAGAGAACACCAGAATTGTCAGGTCCGCCATTGGCGCCCCGTTCTCTTCACAGGTTCACACTGAGCACATGTGACAGATGTGAAAGAGTCTGGAGACGCTGTGGTGAACGTTATGCTGTCTGCAACATCATCCAGCATGTTCAGCAGTGGGTCACTGATGGTCTTGGGAGGCATATTCTTGGAGGGTTACACAGACCTCCACGCGCTAGCCATGCGGAACCCTAACTGCTGTTACATATCGAGATGAAATCCTCAGACCCATCATCAGACCTTACGCTGGTGCAGTGGGCCCTTGGTTCCTCCTAGTGCAGGACAATGCCCGGCCTCATGTGGCCAGAGTGTGTAGGCAGTTCCTGGATGACGAAAGCATTGATGACATTGACTGGTCCTCATGTTCCCCAGACCTGAATCCAATTGAGAACCTCTGGGACGTTATGCATCAGTGCATCTGACGCCACCAAATAGCGCCACAGACTGTCCAGGAGCTCACTGATGCCCTGATCCAGGTCTGGGAGGAGATTCCCCAGGACACCATCCGCCATCTCATCAGGAGCATGCCCAGACGTTGTCGGGAGTGCATACAGTCATGTGGGGGCCATATACACTACCGAGTCACATTGAGTTGCCTGTGATTTCAATTGTTTACTTTGATTTTGGGTGTCAGTTTGAATCCAGCCCTCAATCAGTTGGTAATTTTGGCTTCCATTGACTGTTGTTATGTCATTTTTTTCTCAACCAATTACACAATGTACATTAAAGATGTTGATCTTTAATATATCTCCTTCATCGAGACCCAATGTGTGAATTAAGTGTTCCCTTCATTATTTTGAGCAGTTTATGTAAAAGTTAAATTGAAATCGGAAGGATTTAGGGGTATGGTTTGTAGGGACCGAATTGCATAAGAATCATATTAGTTTGTGAAATACATCAGGGGAGGTTTTCAAGTAATAAATGATTGTAGAAAATAAGCAATGTATTGCTTTCAACAGCGATATTGCCCTTTTAAAGTAATCTAGACAGTTTGTGCCTGATGTACAAGGAAATGCTAAAGAGTGGACATCAGTTGTAACTCATTTAATCCAGATTCTTTGAACTAAGCTTCACTGCAATCAGTGGGTCTTTTTCACAAGCTATGGACCGCCAGGTATTTCACCACAGACCGGCACGGTCCCCAAACCTGGATTGCCGGTTGCTTATGTTGTCCTGCAGCATGGGTGACCCGAGGGTTGCCAGCTTTCATTGACTGTTAACCGCACAATCACCCACAGACTCCACAGATAAAAAAACGCCCCCCTGTTCAGGCGTTTTTTTATCTTCCATCTGTAAATCGACCCACCCAAGCCCATTTTTGCTTGCACACTGTCATTAAAAATAGCCAAATTGTTCAGGAAAACATATCATCTGGCAACACTGGATGACCCACCTGAAGTACTTCCTGCTGCCTGTGCAGGGTGTGCTCCAGCGTCGCTAGGCGATGGGTGAGTGACAGACAGTCGGACTGGAGGGCTGCCATGGAAGAGGCGTCGACCTGAGCCTTCAGCTGTTCCGCCAGCTGCTGCAGCTGAAGCAGAGACTGTTGTACTGTCGCCTGGGCCCCCAACAACTCCTACACAACCACAAACAAACAAACACAGCTATGAGAAGTGGAACAGTAGCAAATTGTTACAGACAGGGGCATTATGAGGAATCCGGCCTCAAACGTTTTCATTGACAATTTGTAGAAAAATGATATTTGAAACATAAACTTAAAACAATAACAGCAGATGTCAACTGGGCTCTTTTGCTTTTATTCATGCTAGTAGTACAGTAAAAATCTTATATATGGCCCCTTTAATACTACAGCAAGACGTCCCAAAGACAATACTCTAGATTTTCTAAAAAATGTAAAGCAAAAAACATTTACTATTACCATGCAACCAAAAAATATATTTATTATAAGAAAACCTGGAAATAAACTGTTTTGTACAATATTCAGTATCAACTGCGCCCCACACAGCCCTGTCACCCAGGAACATTTTAGAGTGTCAATTCTTGACATATCTGGCATTTTTACCTGACAGTTGGAAAGGTCTTTTGTCCAGATTTCTGGTTCTACACTGACACAAACACTGGGTATAATTTGGAACCTACAAAAAAGCCAAGGCTTTTTCTACATCTTTAAGAAATGGTGATGACAGACTTTCAGCTTATTCACATGAGAGCAGGGCAGCATTCTTCAGCTATTTGTAGGTTTTCAAAAGTTACTGAATGTTCTAATGAAAACCACTTTTTGGCAAGTCATCTGTCCATGCAGATTTTCCTCCTGAGAAAAAGCAATGTTCAGTCTCCAACCATCAGACGTGATTATCCCAAAAAATGTAAATCAATTTAAACAGGATGTCTCCTTTGCTTACTTTGCATTCTTTAATCCATGCTCTGCTCTTGTCTCCTGTAATATTGCTGTCAGTGGCACTCTTGAGCAGCTTGTCGGCCCTCTCCTCCTGCCGGTGTACAGAAGAGACACTCTGGCCATACAGCTCCCTGTAGCGCTGCCACAGACCCTGCAAAGCCTTGCTGCACCTCAGCTGTTCTGAGATCTGCTCCGATAGACCGTTCCACCTTGGGACGGAAGAAAACAACAAGTTAGGATCTGAAATGGGATCAGTCAGGAAGAGTAGCAGTCACGGGTGGATCAGGGTTTCCAAAATAAGCCCGCCAAACAGTCTGCTGAGCCTACCTGATGCTGATGTCCCGGAGGGCATCGTTGAGTGTGTCCGCAACAGACAGGTGACACTCTGTTAACAGCTGCTGTGTGACGGAGTCAAACTTCATTAGACTGCTCTCCTGCTTATCCAACTCCTCCTGCAGATTCTGAACAGAAACACAGCACCGCTTAATGATGAAGATAAAGGAGACAGATCCGGTTTATTCTGTCCAACTGTAAGGCTGAGCAAGTTATCAGACTAAACCCAATGATTTGAATTCTGAATGATTTCTGTCCTAAAAGGTTTCCCATGTTATTCCAACATCAGGCTAGGGTTGTGGTTGTACTTCAGTCCTATATAGGCTGTCTTCGGTTGTCTCACCTCCAGGCCCTCCACCTGTTGTCGTACAGCCTCCAGGGAGCCTGTCAGCAGGCGTAGCCGGGACATGGAGTACCTCCCCTCCATCAGGTAGCCATTGATCTCATCAAGAGCACGATGATACAGAGTCCACTTCTCCAGCACTGACCGCAGACTAACTTTCATCTGAACAATCTGAAAGGGCGTAGGATACTATGTTCAACATTATCTGCATTTTTTATAAAAACATAGGGGTTAAATTAAGATTACACTGACAGGCATTAAAGGCACTAGGTCTTCAAAGGTATTCAAAGCCGGCAGTGAGATTGGTTAATCAAATATTCATTATTATATGTATGAGACTGTATTATTATTATATGTATGAGACTCTATTATTATTATATGTAGGAGACTGTAATCATCTTCTTGAGAAAGATCATTGGATTAACTTTTACAAAATCCAAATATTATTGTTTTCACTATTATTACTATATTTTACGGTTTACTATTTTCTTTGTTCACATAGCCTCTGCTAATGGTATGTTGCTTTAAGAGTAACAGTTCGCACAGCTCACTTCTTCTCCTCAACCAAGGTGTTTTTTCTACTGCTTTACAAGGCTAATTTGCAGCAAGTTCACAGATAAAATGAGAGGTTTGGTTAGCTAGCCAGTAGGTAACATTTGCAGAAACAAAAAAAGGCCAAATGGTAGGACTTGTAATTGTGGGCTGACAACACAAACACATCAACCCATGCGGAATGTGGTCAATGAAATGTGCGTAAAGAGAACTGGTTGACGCTTGATTTCACCAGATTGAAAACATAGCCAGGACACCTGGGTAACCACGCCACTACTACATGTTCACTATTTACTAGAAAATTCTATGGGATGTTTAGTATCCACCGGGAGTGAGGAAACCTGTTTAATATCCCATCTGAAAGTTTTTAAACTCACCATATTGTTCAGGTTGGTCCAGGACTGGTTCAGACCTTTTAGGGTCTCCATAACAACCGAGCAGGCCTCCCCCCTCTTCTCCTGGATCAGTGTGCTCCCTCTTTCCTCAGCTTTCTCTAAATCCTTCTCTTTCTCCTTCAACAGCTCTTCCAACACCTGAAAAGAAGAATGAAACAGAATAGACAGTACAACAACTTTAAAAAAGGACATCTGATAGATCTGATGTGATTTTAGGTTATAAAATGTACTGAGAAGAGAATATGGTTGCTTGTAGTTTTTATGGTTCAGCTGTGAACTGTGTTAATAAAATGTCTATTTTCTAACCTGACAATCTTTTAATGCATTCTGCACCGATGCTACATCCCCAATCCTGTGTTTCTTCTTCAGTTTGTCTTCCTGCAATGCCAGCCAGGTCTTTAGAGACTGAACACCATTCTCATGTTCCACCCAACCCTCCAAAAGGCCTTCTAACAGCTGGATCTGAGGTACAAACACACACACACATCACGGAATATTAACAACTGCCATCTATGACTCATGCAAATTTTGCAATAGCCTAAAAATGTGTGGTTACAGTTGTGGATAACTTTGGGATACCCAGGGCCGGCTCTAGCCTTTTGGGGGCCCAGGGCATAAGCTAGTGAGCTCCTTAGTGGTTGGGGGCTCACTAGCTAATGCCTAGAACCGGCCGAGAGAATACCTATAATTAAATATGCAGCTCTGGAAAAATTAAGAGACCACTGCACCTTTTTCTTTCCTTTCCAAAAGGGTCGAAAAGGAAAGTTTTGAGTGAGGAACTGAAGGGTTAAAATTAAGAGACCACAGCAAATGTAATGCTTCTGTTCCTCACTCAAAAAACTTTCCTTTTCAACTTTATTGGAAAGGAAAGAAAAAGGTGCAGTGGTCTCTTAATTCTTTCCGGGGCTGTATTTTGTTTAACAGGTATTCTAAGGCATTATAGATCTATATTCTACTCAGGTTTCTTCGGGGAATTAGAAGGGTGGCTACCTTCTCAGTAATGAGGCCTTGCAGTATCTGCCAGCGGCGATTCATGTTTCCCAGGCGCTCGGCGAAGTCGGTCTTGTCACTGCGCTTCCCCTCCACGTCTTGACTGCTGATCTGGAGCACCGACTGGTTGACAAAGTCCACTGTCAGCTGTTTACATGTCAGGTCTATACGGAACCCCTGGAGAAAGAGACCGGGGGTCAGAGAGTGGGAGGGGACAGAAAGAGGGCAAAAAAAACAAGAACAAGCAGAAGAGAGGGAAAGTGGGTCCGTTTGAGATAATATGATGAAGTGAGAGAAAAACAGAGAAGGGAGAAACGAGAGCATATCAGAACACTCACTCAAAACATTTAAATGAGATTGTGATTTTTCTCTGAGAAGTGCCTGCTGAACTATTTCACCTTATACTTCTGTAGGTAGTCCTGAACAACTTCGGACCCCACCACTCCCGTGATCCTTTGCTGGTCCTCCTCGATCACGTTCTCCATGAGAGAGATCCAGCTCATCAGCTCTGTGATGGCATGACGCGATGCCAGCTTCTCCATCTGCAGCTGAATGAACAAGCACAAAATCACGGTGAAGTGGGGTCTTAAGCTACATCCCGCTGTTTCCTAAGTTCTCACTGGACTGACACCACAGTTGCAATTAGCTCAACTACGTTTGGTTACATTGGGAAGGATATATTAGTTAGATAGGGTTGAAACAGACAACTAAATGCAGCTGCGGGCTGATTTTGGACAGGTCAGATGGCCATAGGTTGGAACATATTAATGTTGAAAACAAGTGATTTGTACACTGCTAAATGACCACAAGGTATTTCAAAATAATAATTCAATACATCGATCACCAGGAGACAATCACAAAATGTTTTTCCCCCTAAATCCATGCAAATGTACAGTATTTTATAACCCCCCCAAACAAATTAAGGATAAAGGCCTTTTGCTGACTATTGCTACGAGAATATGGCAGCATAGTTATCAAACTTTAGACTGATCCCAGACCTGGTGTAGTTTTTCCTGCACCACTGGGATGCGTGTGAGAAGCTCCGCCCACTGCGTGTCCACCTGGGCTAAAGCAGATCTCAGACCAGCCGTATCCACTCTCTTGAGCCGCAACAGCTGGTTGCCTGTACTCAGCACTGAGGAGCGCAGAGAAGACCGCGCATCCACCTCCTTGTAGAACTCCTACATGGAGACGAGAGGGGATGGAGACAGATGTGAGGTTTCACCTCGATTGATGAGCACACTTCTTGGTGTTGGAACTGCAAGTATGACTCAGAGGTTGTCCTGACCCACTGACATCACACTGACCTCCCACTGACCTCCCACTGACCTCCCACTGACCTCACAACACAAACTGTACTTCTGTTTGATATGTCCATCTACACATGTTTGATCTTTATTTGAGCGAATTTGCAGCAGCAGGAAAACTACTTGGGAGGGCCAATTAAGTGGATTATAAATAACAGACATTTTAATGTGGAAACTAAACAATTACAATCCTGACCAAACAATAAACTATAACGTGTCCTGCAGGGCAGGAACATGTTTGCAACGACTGGATGGTCAAATTCATAAACTTCATCTAATGTAACTTTAGGACTTTCTCCGTCTCACTCACCAAGAAGGCGTAAAGGTGGTCCCTGACCGTCTCCAGCTCCTGTAGTACGGTCACAGACTGAGTGGCCCAGAACTCCAGGCGGTCCAGGGCTGACCGTAACCACTGACTCAACTCTGCTGACTCACTCTTGTACCTATAGTCACATAACATGACAACAAATGTTCAGTTCTGGGGTTTCACTTTTAGATACTTATCTATACTTGATCCATCCTGTAAGTGCACAAGCCAACTCTTTTCACTAGGCCTGCCATGTGTTGGTGACAGCACAATCAGCATAGAAACTCAAGTACCACTACTCATATCCAGAGAAACAAACATGTGAAATACACAAATGGTTTTTGTGTATAATAAAACATTCGCCAAATAATGTTTCCAAACAAATGTCTCGGTTTTAAATGTGTTTAAATGTGTGTGACATTTTTTTTTTTAAATTTTATTTAACTTTAAAAAATGTTTTCTAATAAGATTCACAAAACATACTTTTATGCATCTTATCCATATGGGCTTGGATCAACTATGAAACCAAGCCAGCTAATACCCTCACATAACCCAACCCTCTCATCCTCTGACCTGCTCCAGTGTTTGAGGGTGGAGTCGAGGCGGTGCAGCTCCTTGTTGACCTTGGTGGTGGAGCACAGCCAGTGATCTCCCAGCTGGGTGAGCTGGTTTTCCAGGTCTGAGCAACACACAGACAGGAGCAGCCTCTTCCCGTCCTCCAGTACCTGGTAGAGCTGAGGCTGGTGCTCCGTCAGACTGGCCTTCATACGCTAGAAAGGGAGAAGGGGGAGGAGAGGATGAGTGTACAACCACCCGCAAGATGCAAAGCCCAAAACCAGGGGATTTCTGAAGATGAGAACTGGGTAAGGCAACAAGACCACTGTTACTTCGCAGTTATTCCATCTAGATTTTCTGATTGCTAATTTGATTGACATGTTACTGCACAGGCAATAAAAAAAAAATCACTGAACCTATAGTAACACGTAAATGATTTCCTATGGACACCTGCGTTTGTATTCTAGAGGGAGATGCCTTGATGTGTATTTGGTTGCGTTTTTCATTGCCAGGTCAACCAATGAAAGGAAAGGGTAAAGGGAAATGTGTCCGTTTTCAAACAAGGTCAAAATTAGATTTGGCTTTCATATTAAACCCACCGGACCTGGAGTTGTGCAGAGCTCTCACGGTTAGCCCGAAGAGAAATTACAGTTAGCTGCCTTGCTCAAGGGAAAAAATTTATGTTTCACCTTGTCGGCTCTGGGATTCAATCTAGCTGATCAGAGGCTTTACCTGCTAAGCCACCTGCCATATTGTCAGAAGGTGTTCATGGTGATAGGTGTGTCGTGTACCTGGTACAGGGCGATCCTGTCAGTGAGTCTCTCCTTGGTCTCTTCCACCAGACCCACCGTGGGCATACTGCACTCTACAGACTCCAGCTGTCTGCACAGACCCTGGTAGTCATCTACAAACCTGCTCCACGACTGGAGGACACAGACGGAAAGGAAAGGGTTCATTAATCAGCTGATCTATTTGTTTAGCAACCCAAATGAAGTGTTGTACTCTGCCGCCCGTTTGCTCTGTTGCTGTCATCTACTTTGACTGTCCCCAGTTTCTACCAAATCTATTCTTTTCGCCAGAGCCCTGGAAGGGGCACTGTGTAGAATCCTGCCTCTAAGTAATAACACAACTTGTCGACTTGTCCTCCTCCCTTACCGAACAAGATCTGGAATAATATTACCTAGTCCAGGATGGGTTAGGGTTAGGTTGGAATTGATAGCACTGCGACTGTATAAAGCGATTAGGAGATTACATGTAATGTAATCTGAAAGAAGGACTGGCGAGAAAGTTTAGATTAGATTTAGATTAGTTTCAACTTTATTGACAATGAACAAGTACAATACAACTAAATGCAGTAAATAAGGAATATGTAAATGGGGAATGTCAGTCATTCAGATCAATTTAATCAAAAAAATATTATTTAAAAAATTTACTTCAAACATTAACTGCAGATTTACTTTTACTACCAGTAGTCATTTTTGCTTGTTTTATGCTAGTATTACAGCAAGATTCTTCCATATTGACTTTATAAGGCAATTAATTTAACATATACACTCACCTAAAGGATTATTAGGAACACCATACTAATACTGTGTTTGACCCCCTTTCGCCTTCAGAACTGCCTTAATTCTACGTGGCATTGATTCAACAAGGTGCTGAAAGCGTTCTTTAGAAATGTTGGCCCATAATGATAGGATAGCATCTTGCAGTTGATGGAGATTTGTGGGATGCACATCCAGGGCACGAAGCTCCCGTTCCACCACATCCCAAAGATGCTCTATTGGGTTGAGATCTGGTGACTGTGGGGGCCATTTCAGTACAGTGAACTCATTGTCATGTTCACGAAACCAATTTGAAATGATTCAAGCTTTGTGACATGGTGCATTATCCTGCTAGAAGTAGCCATCAGAGGATGGGTACATGGTGGTCATAAAGGGATGGACATGGTCATTTAAACGATGCCCACTTGGCACTAAGGGGCCTAAAGTGTGCCAAGAAAACATCCCCCACACCATTACACCACCACCACCAGCCTGCACAGTGGTAACAAGGCATGATGGATCCATGTTCTCATTCTGTTTACGCCAAATTCTGACTCTACCATCTGAATGTCTTAACAGAAATCGAGACTCATCAGACCAGCCAACATTCTTCTAGTCTTCAACTGTCCAATTTTGGTAAGCTTGTGCAAATTGTACGCCCTTTTCCCTTTTTGTAGTGGAGATGAGTGGTACCCGGTGGGGTCTTCTGCTGTTGTAGCCCATCCGCCTCAAGGTTGTGCCTGTTGTGGCTTCACAAATGCTTTGCTGCATACCTCGGTTGTAGCAAGTTGCTCTTCTATCAGCTTGAATCAGTCGGCCCATTCTCCTCTGACCTCTAGCATCAACAAGGCATTTTCGCCCCCACAGGAATGCCGCATACTTGGTGTTTTTCCCTTTTCGCACCATTCTTTGTAAACCCTAGAAATGGTTGTGCGTGAAAATCCCAGTAACTGAGCAGATTGTGAAATACTCAGACCAGCCCGTCTGGTACCAACAACCATGCCACGCTCAAAATTGCTTAAATCACCTTTCTTTCCCATTCTGACATTCAGTTTGGAGTTCAGGAGATTGTCTTGACCAGGACCACACCCATAAATGCATTGAAGCAACTGCCATGTGATTGGTTCATTAGATAATTGCATTAATGAGAAATTGAACAGGTGTTCCTAATAATCCTTTAGGTGAGTGTACATCATTGTGTAGACATTGTATACAGTGGGATGTGACTGGTCTCAAGCAACACCATCTCCATCTTTCTTACAATATATTAGTCAATTCATCAATTCATCCATCCATTAGTCAATTCATCCATCCATTCCTTTATCCATCCATACCCCCCCCCCCCCCCCCCCAGTATGGAACCATTCACGTCATGTCTGCGTTAGTAGGGAGCAGGTACCATTCCAACCCCCCCTCACCTCCAGTATTCCCTCCAGCTCGACCCCTCTGCGATGGGCCTGTTTGAGGACGTTGCGTCCCAGGGCCAGGGTCTCCTCCAGGACTTGGCTCTCCCTCTGGACCACCAGGCCGCTCACCTTACTGTAGAACGTCTGTGTGAGGATCATGTGACACTCCAGTCCCTGGAAGAACTCCTAGAGAGAAGGAGGTGGCAGAAGGGGGTATGAGAGTAGAAATGCATTGTCACCTTAAAAAGAAGCAATACTTACATAGACCGTATTTGTACACTCAAAAACTGAATATGGCAACGTAATAGACCTTAAAATACTGTTGGAGGGTTGGTGGGTGAACATATACAGTATGAACATAGACCCCAGTGAAACAGAATGTCGAGGATGACCACTTAAGAGTTCCCCAACACTCTTTACTCACTGTAACATAATGGTATGAGTACATCCTATATATTATTCGCTTATAGATGAGGTACATATGGTATTCACAGTGCCAATGTTAGCATCTGTCTTCTGCACGAGGGATGAGCAGTGTGGAGGCAGTATAGTGAAGGTAAACAGTCTGGAGAAGGCTTGATGCAGTCTCTGTTGGACAGACACGTTGTATCCCAAAACCCTCTTTTGGAGGACTTTACCTTGTGCTTGTCCAGTAGTATCTGCACTTCGATGACGGAGCCCACGGTCATCTTCTGGTCGGCGGCCATCTTATCCTGTGCGGTGTCAACCAGATCGGCGAGGTCACGCAGGGCACTCTCATACTGGGCCTTCAGACACAGGCTGTGGTTTAGACTGCTGCGCCGAGAGCCCACCATCAACACCAGCTCCTCAAAAGCATCCTGGGGACATTAATAATGGATATATGTGATGAAATGAGGCTCGGCTTATGTGCATCACCACATAGTAGTCCTAACCACACGACAGCCACAGCGGCGCGGTCAAAGGTTAAATTAAACGTCTTCTTGAACCTAAACTGTGGTGGACAGCTTGCCTCAACAAAGGAGTATTTAGACTGCTGCACCACCTGGCTGCTTTTCATTTAGAGCTTCCCAGGCAAACACAGCTATGTTCTGGTGAACAATGGCGAGATACTTCTACACCTCTGGCACCACCAAGGTTCTACACCAACCTTGTTAACAAAAAACAATTCACAGTAGCGATACCACAGCTTTCGGCCAATCAGCATTCAGAGTTAGAACCACCCGTACTGTTACCTGTAGTTTCAGTAGCTCCTGATTGGAGACCTGGTCAGGGTGTAGTCCCTCGGCTCTGCTCCTCAGCTCTGCAACCCTCTGCTCAAACTCCCTAAGACCATCCTCCGCCTCTGACAATGTCTGTTCACAGGGAAAAGTGCTTGAAATGTATGTGTGCGTGTTCGTGCACAGTTAAGTAGGCAGGTCTATGTTTTACCATCACCGTACCTCTATCTGTTTGGGGGCAGGCCTATCTACGGCTCCAGCCATCCTTTGCAGAAGCTGGTGTTTACTGTCACTGAGAGCTGTGAACAGCAGTCTCAATTCAGTCTGGTGGAGGAGAACATAAGGTGTCAATGGGGATAATAGTTTGACAGGTGGACACGGAGCAGTCAGTGATTTTTATGTTCTGGCAGGCCTACAATGTGGTTACTATAATTAGATTTGGATATAGCTGGAGTTTATTTGAATATTTAGGAATAGTCCTCCCCCGAGTTTGAAATAACATTCTGCTACAAAATAACTCCTGTTCATACAATGTAGTAGCATAACAAGAAACAAGTTTATAAATGCAAGCACACACACCCACACACCCTACCTGGAAGCTGGTGTTTTGCTCCAGTCTATCTTTCATCGATTCACAGTGTAGCTCCAGGGTTTGTTCAAGCAGGCCCAGTCTCTCTTGCAGCCCATCCAGAGTGTATTCTATCAGGGCCTGCTCCTCCCCTCCACAAAGCCTCCTCCATCCTGCTCCTCCTCCTACCAACAGCTCCCGGCAGTGGCTCAGCTCCTCTGTCACCTCCCTCACATCCTTACTCAAGCCCTTTAGGCAAATAGGAAAAACCTTTATTTAACCTGTGATATTACCATTCATCCAAGACCTAAACTGCCTTATGCGCTGCGCTGTTTGGTTACATAAAAAAAAAGTGTTAATTTGTACTAACTCAAGCTAGCCAACAAAGAACTAGGCTGCCAACTTCCTGTTCGGGTGATGGGGAGTTGGACGTTTTTTTTACTCAAACATTCTTGGAACATATGTCTACTAAGAGCATTCAGCCTGTTTCAAATGCAAACTATGCCCTCTCCTTTGAGTCACATTCATTTCTGCCAGTAAGTGGAACACCATTCATTTTTAGTATTTTTATAAATACAAATTACATATAATGCACATTTTGTACTGTATATAGAGTAGTATTGGCATTTATATAGTAAATGTTTATTGCTCCAGAAACTGTATTAGCTGGTCTGTTACTGGAATTTAGCATTTGGCCAAAGTTCAAATAAGGTCTTTTAATTTGTCCTTTTCCACTAACACAATGCCACGAACAGAAATCTGTGGTATTTTTGCATATCCCCATTTCCCTTAGGACACCCTCAGAGATTGGGGTCAGAGCCTGGGATCCATCAAAATTGACAGACAACCTGTAGGAATCAGTATGTGTTGGTAACTGTTGAACACTGCTGGGCCTTTGGCCTGTGGTTACCTCCAGGTTGCAGAGCTGCGTCTCCGTGTCTTCTGACAGCAGCACAGGACCTGACAGGACGTTGTTCTCCGCGCTGTCCAGCCATGACGAAGCCGCCGACACGGCCGCGTACAGCTCCTCCTGCACGGCCGTGCCCGTCTTATTGTCAGCTCCACTCCCCGGCTGTGGACGTGCAACATTTTTATTATGCAGCAAGCACCTCCACGTCGTTTACCTAAACGGCTGCGTTAATGTATCCGGAGAGGCTTAAAGATGGCCTCCGGTGTGTTTGTATAACTTCAGCCAAGTGCTGGCGAAAGTATGCTCGTGGGCCAAAACTTGTCTTTTTGTGGACTACATCACCCAAGGCGTATGCTGCTTAAGATCCCAGAATTAATCTCTAAAAGGAATATTTATGTGTGCAAACCCACTGGCATTCTGTGCTACCTTATAATACAGTGTGTGTGTGTGTGTGTGTGGGTGAGAGAGAGAGAGAGATACCTCTCGGGTCAGCATCTCCAAAGTCTGGCAGCAGCCCTCAAACAGAGCCCTGGGGGAATGTCTGTCCTGTCCAACCGCCTCTGCCCGGAACACCACCCCAGGGCTGGACACACAGGACCTGTGGAGAACCTGGGGAGAACATAGATGGGAGCTTCAGATACTACTAGAACCTCACTGTAAATTAATGGTTACTACCAGAGGCGAATAAATTCGGGGCTTAGCCCCATATGACCCCCCACCACCCCGCGACAGAAAGTAGAGTGTTTTGAATGAACATGCGGAAAATGTCGATGTACACGCTAGCAACGTCTACATTGTCATTATGCGTGATCGGAATTATAGATGAATTGATCAGGTGCTATTATAATTTTTTGGTCCATTTGAGATCCGGGGCTATTCATAAAAGATCTGGGGCTATAGCCCCGAATGCCCAGGGCTAATGACGCCAATGCTTACTACAAAGCTATGAAGGTAAAACAGCAACGTTTTGCATTTGTAAAAAAAGTTGCCACTTGGAATTACTTTTGTAGTTGGAAAAACGTTTTGCAAAATTGTAAGAAACACTCGCAAACTTGGAATCACTTTTGTATTTGCAAACTTGTAACTTGATATTTGGAATCATGCAACTCATTAAAAATACTTGCCAACGTAAAATACGGACGGTCAGGGTTTTGTCAGAAACATTTCGCTAGAACTGCGACAAAATTATTTTTATTTGTAAATCACTGTCTGCTGTTGTACGTTTCACATCGTTTTCAATCTGAGAATACCCATGAGGACAGCTTTTTTTGACCAATGAACTGAATGCATCGTGAACGCAACACGTTTTCACCTTTTAACCAATCTGAGTAGATTCTGGAACAAGCAGCGCCAGTGTTTGAACAGGTTTCAACTCGTAGTGATGCCGAGGAAGAAAAACACGGCTAAGCACGGTCGGCTCCTTGTACCTAGCTAGATCAATGCACAAACAAAGTTATACTGTCTACTAGCTACATTACTAAAATGTAAATCTAGCAACTAGCAAGGAATTTACATGGCTAATTACCGTTTTGTCTTTTGCATGGAAATGTATTTACCACGAGAATAATGGAAATTCACTTTGCATGATTAATATTTTGTATTAGACTAGTTTGGTCGTATGCATACCAGCTTAATATGGTTCACATCATAACGTGTATTTTTTGTTTATCACTTAGTGTTTGCATTTGTTCAAAAAATTATAATAATCTGCTATAGATGTCATAACTTTTTAGCGAAAGGTTCAGATTTTTTATTTGTTATTTTATTGTAATTTCTGCTCCAAAGAGAACACATCAGATTTGTTTTTACTTTATTGTCATTGAACAAGTACAGTACAACGAGATCCAGTTTGTGTCTAACGAAGTGCAAACAGGATACAGTTTCAATATGAAAAATCATATGCAAAATGGTAACTAGCCATGTAAATTCCTAACTAATTATAATTTTTCCATTTTAGTAATTTAGCACTTTATTATTCCAATAACGTTTATATTGTTTTCATTCAAAAAGTTTTTCGTACTTTTAAATGCATTGTCACGTGGAACGAATTTTTATAACAAAACTCTGTGCATCTGTATTTAACATTGGCAAGTAACTAATTAGTTGCATGATTTCAAATATCAAGTTAGTTACAAGTATGCAAATATTTTTTTACCAGTTTGCAAAAGTTTTTACAAATAAAAACGTATGTCGCTGTTTTATCTTCATACGCAGCCAGCTGACATCTGGGATCTTTCTGGCTTTAAATAGTGTTTTGTAGATGTGAATATAATCGATATCTAAACTATACATACTGGGTTGATTTGCTCCTGTTCCAGGGAGTTAAGTGACAGCTGCAGTTTGGTGCTCTGGTCTTTACTCAGACTCTCCCATTTCTGTCTCATCTGGTCCTGAAGGGTCAATGTTTCTAATAACACACCAGGCATGTCTTGACTATAGGCAAAGAGAAAAGACAATTAGGGAAGTAGTAACGGTATAAACAGAGACAACAACAAGAATCCCATGGTAAAAAATATTTATTTCAAATATAGTTAAGATGTAAAAACAAACACATTTTTGTAAAATGTAAAAACAAAACAAAAAGTTTCTATGCCTTTTTACATTTATTTTAATACCTGACATTTGAAAAAGTATTTGAAAAAAATATAATTATACCCTATATTTCAGATTTTTTTACTATGAAAGTAAAAGTGCATGTGTGAGTGCGAGAGAGTGAGATTTTGAGTTAGAGTGAAATTGAGAGATAAACATACCTGTCTCCATCGGGTGAGGTCGGATGGGTGAGAATCTCCTCCCCTATGCTGGCTACAGACTTCAGCAGCCTTCTCTGCTCGGCTAGCTGCTCCTCTAGCTCCTGCAAACAACATAGAGCAAGAATGCACACGTCACCACAGTCTGAATAAGAAATCCAACACAGTTAAAACCCAACAGAAATACAACTACACCATCACACATCACAACATGTTATAACGTTTCATAACGTAGGTAAGAGCGATGTCCTTTCCTACCCTCTGTCGTTGCTGGTTGTCATGGTGTTGTTGCGTACGGGTGGAGCGAGCCTGTGACAGCCAGTCCTGTATGTTGGGGCTCTGGGACAGTACCGAGTCTGGCTCACTGTCTTCCTGCTCCTGCAATGAACCCTGGAACAAACGCAGAAATGAAGCTTTGATATCTGGGGGGGGGGGGGGGGGTTGTTTTTGTGACAATCCGTCAGTAGCTGTCCTCATGCAAGACAGTGGGCCTTTATGACTGAAACATTGCCTTGTGCTTTTTTTCTCTGTGTGGGAGTAAATATGACATACAGACTGACAGAGGGAGAAAGAGAGATGTAGTGGACACAGTGAAGAAAAAGAAAATGTGAATCGGGAGGAAGAAAGGAGATGACAGAGAGAGATGTTAAGAGAAACAAACACGAAAAGAGTGAGAGAGAAAGACTGAGCAACCAGAGGCTAAAGCCCAAGTTGTACCGCCGCTGAGAAGACGCCTCACCTGGATGTCCACCTGCTTGTCCTGTAGCATCCTCTGCAGCTCCACCAGGCTGTCTTTCAGGGAGTGCAGTTTGAAGATGAGCTGCTCGGCCTCGCCCCGCGTTCCTGCCCTCCCCTCCAGAAGGAGGCTCTCGCTGTGCACCGACAGTTCAGACAGAGAAGCCACTTTCTGCTCGATCTGAAACAGCATGTTCTACAAGAACAAGGGTACGCCGTGAGGCCAGGCTGGACCACCAACTGCAAACTGACCACCAGCCTGACCAGTGTCAATGAAGTATCTAGAGTGCTGATATTATCAACCCCTAAACTAATAATAAGGCAGGAGAGGGAACCATGTGTACTCTCGGAACAACAACATTCAGTGGGAGGTGGGCGTACCCATCCGAAAAAAAAGCTTTCATTGGCTGAGGGCAGTGAATGACAGGCAGTGTTCTACAAGGTCTTGTTTCCATGACTCACTTAGAAGCACTAGCGTTAGTGCTTGCTAGATGCTGCTTCTCTGGACAGCCTCAGACAGAGGCCCTTTCTCTGACATTCTCACACTCTTCACTCACTCTCACTCTGTCTTATCACACACACACACGTTACTCTTCAACCTCCGTCACCAAATCTCTACGACAACACTGCTCCAATGAGTGGTTCAGAACAAGGACGACAAAGTAGAAACAACAGGATAATGGTGTGGGGGGAAAGGGCAGATTTGCATGCCTTTCCAACTTTCAGTGGGCGACTCAGTGACCCTGAGGTACTCAGTTGTAGGGCTGGATATTCCTTGCTTACAGCTCCCTCCACAATATTCTCATAACTACAGTGGGGAGAACAAGTATTTGATACACTGCCGATTTTGCAGGTTTTCCCACTTACAAAGCATGTAGAAGTCGGTCATATTTATCATAGGTACTCTTCAACTGTGAGTGACGAAATCTAAAACAAAATCCAGAAAATCACATTGTATGATTTTTAAGTAAATAATTTGCATTTTATTGCATGACATAAGTATTTGATACAACAGAAAAGCAGAACTTAATATTTGGTACAGAAACCTTTGTTTGCAATTACAGAGATCATACGTTTCCTGTAGTTCTTGACCAGGTTTGCAGACACTGCAGCAGGGATTTTGGCCCACACCGCCATTCAGACCTTTTCCAGATCCTTCAGGTTTTGGGGCTGTCACTGGGCAATATGGACTTTCAGCTCCCTCCAAAGATTTTCTATTGGTTTCAGGTCTGGAGACTGGCTAGGCCACTCCAGGACCTTGAGATGCTTCTTATGGAGCCACTCCTTAGTTGCCCTGGCTGTGTGTTTCAGGTCATTGTCATGCTGGAAGACCCAGCCACGACCCATCTTCAATGCTCTTACTGAGGGAAGGAGGTTGTTGGCCAAGATCTCGCGATACATGGCCCCATCCATCCTCCCCTCAATACGGTGCAGTCGTTCTGTCCCCTTTGCAGAAAAGCATCCCTAAAGCATGATGTTTCCACCTCCACGCTTTACGGTTGGGATGGTGTTCTGGGGGTTGTACTCATCCTTCTTCTTCCTCCAAACACGGCGAGTGGAGTTTAGACCAAAAAGCTCTATTTTTGTCTCATCAAACCACATGACCTTCTCCCATTCCTCCTCTGGATCATGCAGATGGTCATTGGCAAACTTCAGACGGGCCTGGGCATGCGCTGGCTTGAGCATTGCCGGCGCTGCAGGATTTTAATCCATGACGGCGTAGTTTGTTACTAATTGTTTTCTTTGAGACTGTGGTCCCAGCTTTCTTCAGGTCATTGACCAGGTCCTGCCGTGTAGTTCTGGGCTGATCCCTCACCTTCCTCATGATCATTGATGCCCCACAAGGTGAGATCTTGCATGGAGCCCCAGACCGAGGGAGATTGAATGTCATCTTGAACTTCTTCCATTTTCTAACAATTGCGCCAAAAGTTGTTGCCTTCTCACCAAGCTGCTTGCCTATTGTCGGAATTCTTACTGGTTGGTAGGTGATCAAATACTTGACCAAATGTGATCAAATACGTGATCAAATGTCATGCAATAAAATGCAAATGAATTATAGAAAAATCATACAATGTGATTTTCTGGATTTTTGTTTTAGATTCCGTCTCTCACAGTTGAAGAGTACCTATGATAAAAATGACAGACCTCTACATGTTTGTAAGTAGGAAAACCTGCAAAATCGCCAGTGTATCAAATACTTGTTCTCCCCACTGTACATGTCATTATCCTCTTCTGTTCAGAAAGAGACCTGAATCTCTCCCAGGGCCGCTCATTTGGCCTCCAACTCCGACTGTTATCAGCAGTTAATAGCCTCTCTCAAATCCCCCACAATCCCTTCAATATCTCTCATTCTTTAAGATCTCCTTTTCTCTCCCATCCTCTCCACTAAAGCTTCCTTACAGTAATAGCAGTCACACAGATGTCTGCACCTTAAACCCCTCTCAGGCCCTACTCCCACTCCCCCGTGGGGGTCCTTATATGTGGGCTGCAGTCTAACAATCTGTCCCCCTTCGGGAGGGTTGATCTTAGACCTGAGCTCCACCGGAGCCATATGCCAACCTTAATCAGCTTACTGTCCACCCATTTGCTCTCAATAAACAGTTCCACTTGGAATACTTGGGACCTGGAAGTTATTACACAGAGTTTAGTCTCATAGTATGCAAGTGTAATACTTCAGGATTTTATATCAGATTAGCATCATTTTGATGGTTCAGTGCAACCGGTCAGTACTAAAATAACACATTTGGTGTAAAACATTTTTTGGTTTTACAATTTATATACAGTGGGCACTCTGACACCTTTGCCTCAAGGAGTTCACAACACTGATCCGGGATCATCTGCATTTACCACACTTCTAGTGAACCACAAGGACCAGACAAAACATACGACTGTCCCTGAACCAGCTCAATTTCCACTGATCAGTTACGTGGAGGACGTGGCTGGTTCAACACGGTTAGACCCAGTAACAAATTAAACCACCATTCCGAAGAACATAAAAGCGTAACCGTCATTCTCTCAGAGTTCACAGTGTCCTGTTAAGACTGCCACGCCCCGCAACAAACCCCCCCCCCCCCGATTTCATGCCCCCACGTCGTCACCTGGCAGTCGATCAGCTGCTCCTCCATGTCCATGTCCTCGGAGTGTGTCTGGAGGGCGGAGCTCAGCGTGGCTTTGGTGCTGTGGAGCCAGTGGTCGAGCTCCTGCGCCTCGCTGTGGTACCGCTGCAACGCCTGCTCCTGCCTCTGCTCTTCCAGCTGCTCGCTCAGGCGCTCCTGCAGGGGGCACCGACACAACCAACATCTTTACCGTCACGTCCGCGGGATCGGGAGGAATCCAACCGCGTCACCGCGCAACGAGAGCGGGTATGGCAAACAACTCCTTTACGACGACGCGCTCCGTTTCGTGCGCAACAACAGACCCACCTCCAGCAGCTGCCGTTTGCCGGAGGCCTTCATGCGGATGGTGGCCATCCTCTCCCCCAAGACGGTCAGGGTGGAATGCAGCGCCAGCTGGTCCCCGGGGTCACTGTCCAGGCTGTCACAAAGCTCCTCGCTGAAACACGTTTGCAGGTCGCCGATCTCTTCCTGAAGCATCAGGATCTCATCCATCAGGGCCTGGGGTGGGGGGGTTACAGTTGATATGTTACTGAATATGGCAATATTGTAATTTTCTGGTTGGACGACTCAGCATTTTGCAGGGCCTCTACTAGCCCTGTCCTGTTGCTGCACTGTTAGCATTGTGTCAAGAGACAGGGTCGTGCCCATCTCTCCGATCCGGGCAAGAGCAGGCGGGAATAAAATATCACCACATCTATTTCTTCTTACAAATCTCTTCTCTTTTCCTCTCTGTGCCTTGGTCCTTTTCCCAATTACCCCTGAAATGCTCTCTCACTCCCACTCTTCTTTCTCAAATGTCCCCTCCCTCTCACCTGATGTGCGGCCATCTGGCTCTCAGGGCTCTTGCTGGCCTCCAGGCCCTCATTGAGAGCCCCCTCAATGGACTCCATCTTGGTGGAGATGGACTGGAGGGCCTCTTGGTAGTGCTGCTGGCGTTCCAGTGCCTCGTACAGAGTCTTCTGCTTCTCACTGATCTGCGAAGCGAGCGAAGGAGTGGGAGGGAGAAAGAACAACAGAGAGAAGAGGAAACAGATGAGGTCAGAATATTGAATTCACTTATGGGACTAATGAATGGTACCAGGCCTAGAAAAAACATTAAAACAACGTATGGGTCAAAGGTTAGACAGTTAAGGTTTGGGCCTTTTGGTGGGGACGTACCACATTCTTAAGTGTTTCCCAGGACCGCTGCAGATCATCCAGGTTGGCATTGGACTCCAGAGACGGGTCATACAGTTCCTGTAGCGGGGCGCGACTCAGAGAGGCCCGTCCCTGCCATACAAAACATATCAGTGTGGGTTTGAATGCCTGTGCGTGTTTGTGTGGTGTGCGCGAGTACAACTGCCTTCTGAATGAGTTAGTAGTTGCTTTCAAGTCCGTCAATGTAGTAAATTGCCAACTACATACCGGAAGCCATTCAGAACATTTAGGACTTGGGGCTCTCATCAAGCAGGATCATTAACAGAATTTCAGTGTTACAGTGTGATATTTTAAGGCACTGTTCTCGCTTTAGCAGAGACTGCATTCACAGTAAATGTTGCGAACGTCGGCTGCATCAGGAATGACGTATTCATGTCAGGTGCCAAGGTCCAGTGGTAAGAGTCCCGCCTATAGTGAGATCATGAATGAACAATGAAGAAAGACCAGCATTCTTGTGTAAACATTTCCAAGGCAGGACACGCTCACACCCCCTCCTCCCATAACACATGCGTGTTCACACAAATGTGAAGGGGTAATGCAAGGAGCTCAACGGGCTTTGTCTTTGGCACAAGTCAACTGTTTCCATGTCAGTATGTGGAACTGCTTCCATTCATGTCCCGCTCTCTGTAAAGGCTTTCCTCATCCCCCTCAGCCTTTCGCCATCCTACCTTCTCACTTTCTGTGCTGAAAATCCGTTTGGTTTCAGTGTTAAAGCTCTTCATTTCTGCTGAACTGGGAGATTCCATTATCAGCAAGACACACAAGCAGTTACTTGTGATTGAAGTGAGACAGCAGTGGACAAACTCTTACTGACTATTCTCCCAAAAAAGCTAGCTCGGTTATCTGACCATTTCGGCATTTATGTTGTTGACCACATATCGGCGATGGATGTGAATGTATGATGTGCCTGCCCAAGCGAGTTTTGACTGTCTTTGTGTTTTCATGCAGCAACTTACAGTACCTTTCTCAGATCTCAATGTTCCTTATGTTGCGCTTGTTGTTCTATTTATTAGTGGAAATGTCCTTGAGCTAGCAACCGATTCAAAGCAGATTCAAAGCCTGCTGTTGGGACAAGTTTAAACAGCTGACGTATGAGGGTAGCAAGGCCAGGTGAATTGGTTGGTGGCCAGTTAGGGGTTATATATTACCTGGTTAAGGGGAGGGTCTGCATTAGCCCCTGGCGAGGGGGAGCGACAAGCAGGAGAGGAGACCTCGCTGTTGGTGCCCTCCTCCCCTGACTCCTCTGTTACGGGGGATAGGAGTGTGTGACAGCGACCAGCCGTCATCTGACCACATACACGCGTGCGTGCACACACAAACACATAAGACAGAGAGAATGAGAGAGAGTCCAGAAAGGAAGATGAGAGAACAGGAAGAAATACCCAAAGACAAAACAGTAATTAAGAAAATAAAACACAGAGAGAGAGGACATGAGCATTAATTAGAGTGTGGATGGCTAGAGCATTGCAGAGCAAGCACACTGCTGATTAATCACACAGAATCAAATGGCATCCCAAGCATTACAATCAGATCACATTACAACTATTGATAGAACACATTCCCCAAGCAACACACATAGAAGCACTTTGGAAACCTATAAAATGCACTATAAACTTAAATTTGTATATATAGCTTCTAGGTACTGTTCTGCACTGCAGCTCTCTGCAGTTAAATGTATGATTGGTAGACTTATGAAACTGCAAGGCAATGAATGCCCCACTTTCTTTTTTTACTGGATTCATCTGGGAAAAGGAATGTCCAGTGCCGGGAAGTAAACTCCTGCGCAAACACTTATGCATACTCAAGGGACAGCTAAACACAGTTCTTCAGGCATACACCCCATTGTCTGCATGCGTTAGCATACATATACACACACACACAAAGTAGCCTGATGTCAAGCTTACACAAACGTATCCCTGTTATTTGAGAACAGAAAGTACGGCAACAACCTGTTGACCACGACAACATAAACAAACTGTTTGTTTTTTTAATGTATTTTTTTTTTTAACCCCTGCTTCTATATCCTATAGGTGACGTAAGAGAAGCTGGTTCATCCAGTATAGAGTTACCAACAGGCATTTGGATAAAGGAAGCAAGTGTGCTGCAACTGCCCGTGACAAAAGAGTAGAGCGACAAGGTTGTCTGCCTGCCTGTCTCCCTTTCAATCTGCCCGTCTCAGTGAAGACAGCGGCCCTGAGACGGGAAACCTACGGGGCTGCTGTCTCTGGTTCATGTGGAACTTAGCTGACAGAGTTTGACCTCGTTATATGTCACCATGTTTTTTTCTCCTTTTCTGGGCCCTATGATGCAACACCAAGCAATGTCCCGCTAACAGACTGGCATGTGTGGGAACTGTTATGGTAATGTGTGGTGGAAAAGTAACAGTCATCAGAGGAGTCTGGAAAACTTTCTCAACAATAACTAATGAAAGAAAGTCCAGTGTATGCTGAAATCATACATCACACACACACAGACATTCAAACTGTATCCTGTTTCCTGGCCCGTTGAGACAAAACAGACACAAACAGCAACAGAGGGCAAAGAAGGAAACTGATTTAGGGCTTGAAGTAGCAAGAACGAGAGAGCGGGCAAACAGAGACAGAGGGGGCAGAGTATGAAAAGGGTATTCCGAGGTCACTAAATAGGGTAACAGCAGTGGAAGATACAGTATGTCTCGCACAGAGCCATACAAATGGACAACAGAAAAGTCTCCATTAACTAAGCACACACACACACACACACACACACACACAGCGCCGTATGGAACACACAGGGTGATTTTCAATCGACGATCCCTCACCATGACGACGGAGGGGTGTGCTGGCGGTTGTTTGGTGGGCATCTCCTCATCGCTGAGCTCGTCCACGCCGTCGGACAGCCCCTCCACCTCACTGACCGTCAGCAGCATGGTGGCGTGCTTGGCCTTCACGGTCAGCATCTTACACTTGGAGTTCAGAGACGCTATCTGCTCCTGGTAGCCTCGGATCTTCAGGGCTAGCTCCTGTCAAAACATACCCAACCAGCAGTCAGAATGCACCCACCCCTCCAATGGGTTCAGCACTTCGTGGTTCAGTCCACAATCAGAAAATCAATAGGTCCGGCCCCTGAACAGGGGAGGGGGGTAGCTAGGGTTAACGTTGAATGCGGTGCAGGAAAAAGCACCAGCGAGGGAAGAATAAGTGGAGCAAGATCATTTCGGTTCTTTCTCTCCGCTTTCTCTCCCTCCCAGCCAGACAGTATGAATGTGTATGAGAGAAGGAATAGCACAGACTCTGGCTAAGTGACACACACACACACACACACACACACACACACACACACACATAGACTCTGGGCTCTCTGAGCCAATCAGAGCAGACCAGAGGCGGGTGAGTCACAATGGTAAGCTCCATAGGACAGGATGTTTGGTAGAGAGCTAACCGAAGCAGTGCAAAATCCCTCCACCACTCTCACATTATACACACAAAGGGTTCAGAGACAGGAAGTGAGATCACAACCCCCCCTTCTATTTTCCTCCCTCCTGCTTCCTACTCCCTCCTCCAATCCTAAAGTGTAATTCCCTGACAACCAGAGAGTGGATAGGAGAGGGAGGGAGAACAATGTGACTATGTGGGTGTCAGATTACAGCCCAGCCGAGATCCAGATAGTGGGTGGGTGCCCTGATGGTCAGGTCACGTGACTCAGTGGACCAGTAGAACTGCGGCTATCAGCTCAGCTGGTCTCTGTTGAACTCAGTCACTCGGCCAAGCCAGATGACTGCAGCAGAGAGAATAAGACCGCAGCTGCAATCCAACACAAGTACATGGGAATGTGTGTGTATGAGTGTAACTCCTTCAAGTATGTCTGTTTGCCTCTTTCTGTCTCGCGGAGGAATCAAATACATGTTCAGTGTAGTGTGAAACCTGCAGTACAGGCAAACAGCTTAAAATCTCTAGTCTAATATTGCAGTTGGGTAGCTACAACAAAACAACCTAGAACATTCTACATTTTTAGAAGGAGTCATTCTCTGTGTGCACAGTGTCATTACAGGGGAAACCAAATACAAAAGGAATGTTTTGGAGATAAATAGAGTGAGATAAAGAGAGAGAGGTAGAGATAAAGAGAGAGAGGTAGAGATAAAGAGAGAGAGACGGTGTATGCTTAATAGCCACTCTGCTATAAGCAAGGCTTAAACTCAGTAGCTAGTATTTTCTACTCTATTCAGGCCATGTGATTAACTAATTTCGACACTTTGTTTATGTTCCATTTTAATTTGTGTGACTGTTCTTGCCTATAGGTGCATCAGTGTTGTGTTATATGTCATGTATTATGCTTTATGTGGACAAAAGGAAGAGCTGTCGCTAGAGCAAAAGTCAACAGGAATCCTAATAAAGAAATATATTATTTAGCCTGGTCAAAGTTACCATCAATGGGGAGATTACTATAATATAGCCACTGAATAATGTCCCTCTTTTCATTTATCAGTTAGAAAACAAAGCTGGAGGAACTCATCCTGATATAATCCAATTCAGTTGAAAGCAATTTCTAGAGTAGACATGTTCATCTTTGGAGGTTTGAAATAGCATCATCTGCAGCAATAACCAACCAGAGCTTCAAAACAATTGTGAAACTGAATAGGTTATGAAAATGAACATCCTTTACTAGGATATATAAGTATATATATTTGACTCATTTTTAAACGTTTACAAATAATGTTACCAGGTAAGTACAGTTTGCATACCCTTGGAGAATTGGTAATATAAAGCTTTGGAGACCACTGCAAAACTATCGGTTTCTCTGGTTTTACTATTCATAGGTATGTGTTTGAGTAAAATGAACATTTCACCCAAATTCTAAAATACAAATATTGTCATTTATTAGAATATTTATTTGTAGAAAACAACAAATGGTCAAAGTAACCAAATAAAATATGCATTATTTTCAGACCTCAAATAATCCAAAGAAAACAAATTCAAATACATTTTTCAACAACAAAATACTAAATGTTTTAATCAACATTTGGTGGAATAACCCAGATTTTTTATTACAAATTTCATGCATATTAGCATGCTCTCCACCAGTCTGTCACATTGCTGTTGGGTGACTTTGTGCCAAAAATGTCAAAATGTAAATAGCTTGGCTTTGTTTGACGGCTTGTGACCATCCATCTTCCTCTTGATCAAATTCCAGAGGTTTTCAATGGGGTTCAAGTCTGGAGATTGGGCTGGCCGTGACACGGTCTTGATCTGGTGGTCCTCCATCCACACCTTGATTGACCTGGCTGTGTGGCATGGAGCATTGTCCTACTGGAATAAACAATTCTCAGAGTTGGGGAACATTGTCCGAGCAGAAGGAAGCAGGTGTTCTTCCAGGATAACCTTGTACTTCACATAGACAATTCTGTCTGATTCCAGCCTTGCTGAAGCATCCCCAGATCATCACTGATCCTCCACCAAATTTCATATTGGGTGTGAGACACTGTGGCTTGTAGGCCTCTCCAGGTCTCCATCTAATCATTAGACGACCAGGTGTTGGGCAAAGCTGAACATTTGACTCCTCAGAGAAGATGACCTTACACCCAATTCCTCTATGGTCCAAACCTTATGGTCTTTTGCAACTTCAACATGGCTCTTCTTAGCTTCTCATTGATTAAGTGCTTTTTTCTAGCTTTGCACTACTTCAGCCCTGCCCCTAGGAGCCTGTTTCGAACCGTCCTCGTGGTGCGCTTCACCCCAGCTGCTGTTTGCCATTCTTTTTGTAGGTCACTTGATGTCATCCTACGGTTGTTGATTGCCATTTGAATGAGTTGACGTCATCTCGGTCAGTGGACAGTCATTTTCGCCCTCTGCCAGTCTGTGGCTTTGTTGTCCCCAATATCTTTTGCTTGACCTTGTTCTTATGAACCTCCATCTTTGACATTTTCAGGATGGAAGCAACCCGAATGGGCAGATATATCACCTGCAAGAAGTTTGAGATCTCCCCAGAGTGGCTCGATGATATTAAGGTCAGGAGACTGTGTTGGCCACTCCAGAACCTTCACCTTTTTCTGTTGTAACCATTGGAGGGTCAACTTGGCCTTGTGCTTAGAGTCACTGTCATGCTGGAAAGTCCAAGAGCGTCCCATGCCCAGCTTTCATGCAGAAGAATGCAAATTGTCTGCCAGTAATTTCTGATAACATGCTGCATTCATCTTGCGTTCATCTTGCCCCCCTATCTCGAACAATTCTTCTGGCAGTTTAGGCAGAAATCTTTCTTGGTCTACCTGACCTTGGCTTGGTATCCAGAGATTCTCGAATTTTCCACTTCTTAATAAGTGATTGAACAGTACTGACTGGCATTTGCAAGGCTTTGGATATTTTTTTAATATCCTTTTCCATCTATATGAAGTACCATTACCTTGTTACGCAGGTCTTTTGACAGTTCTTTTCTGCTCCCCATGGCTCAGTATCTAGCCTGCTCAGTACATCCCTGTGAGGGCTAACAAACTCATTAAATATTCATACACAGACATTAATTTCAATTTAAAGAGCACGTACAGGTGTGGGAAATTTACGTTTAATTGCTTTTAAAATCCATCCATCCACAACACAACAAAAATATATATATATATATTTAAACAGAAAGTCCAGAGACTCTCAGCTGAGCCCTGTTTACAATACATTTAAAATATAAGAAGCTAACAAAAAACAACTAAAAACTACACCTTTAAAATACATAATTACAAAAGAAAATATTAGATAAAAACGCTAAAGAATAACAGTTACACTCAACATGAAATCGACCATTTATAATTGCTTTGAATGTACTACTAGAAACCAAAGCATTCAGCTTGACACTCTATTGCAATTCATTCCAAGCATTAGGGGCATGGTATGCAAATGCAGTTTTTCCCAGATCTGAATATTTCTGTGTGATCTCCAACACTAACCACTCATGGGACCGAGTTTGATAGCTGCCAGATCTCCACACTCATTTTGTAGTAATATAACTGGGCAGTTTATACATTAAAGCCTTTCACACAAATATCTTCCAGTGCCTGGAACTCATAGCAGTCAGGGAATCCCAGCCAACAATAGAGTACAGGAGACAATGTGTACACGATAGTTGGTGCCAGTAATAAAGTGCAAGGCAGCATGATATACTGCATCTAAAGGTTTCAGCACCGACACGGATGCATGCATATTCAGAATATTCCCCTAGTCAGGCACTGACATAAAAGTAGTGTCAAAAATATCATGTCTATGCTGGTATGACAGACACAATTTATTCCTAGAAATGAAGCCCAATTTAATTTGTAGCTTTTTCACCAATTTTGAAAGAAAGATGCTCATCTAGCCAGATCCCAAGGTATTTGTAAGTGGGAACACAGTCTATCTCAGATCCATCCAGGGTACAAATCTTAAAATAATTTACATTATTATTTTTACGCTTTTCCCTGCATTCAGGACAGTTTTAAATCAATAAAGGATTTTTGTAAAAAACATGCAAATGCTTGAGCAGGAGATGGGGCAACAGCATAAAGTATTGTGTCATCAGCATAAAAATTATACTTACTCTACAGTTCCTCACTGTTTTACAGATTTGTATAAATAAATGCCATCTGCAAAACAGATGTTAACCTGTGTGTGTCACCTTGTGTGTCTGTAATAAGGACAAACATTCAAGGTTATGTAAACTTTTGATCAGGGCCATTTTGGGTGATTTCTGTTATCATTATGATTTAAAAAGGAGCCAAACATCTATGTGATGATAAATGGCTTCATATGATCACTATCCTTATTTTCAAAATCAATGCCAAAATGTCACCATTTCTGTCAGGATATGCAAACATTTGAGCACAACTGTATCCAAAGAACAGATTTGTGATTTAAAACAACTCAGATTTTTTTTTGTTTTGTTCAAGGTCCTTCGCTCAGCGATTAAAACTAGGAACATTTCTTAGACAGGTTTCTGTGTAATGACATCATAGATGTAAGTCGAGGGAGCCAAGACAGATATATTAAAAAATATGTTTTCTGTCCATCTTTATTTTTATATGACAAAGTAAAAAGAGATTCCCTCTGTTTTTGTGTATGTGTGTGAATGTGTGTATGTGTGTGTATGTGTGTGCACCAGTTTTAATAATACTTTTAATAAAAAAAAATATTTAGCATTTAACTTTATAGGTACATTCGCCAGTTTTTTGGAAAATGGTTACAATGGTTAGGGAAAATAGGATTTTTAATGGGAATCCATTTTTAGGTTCCCACACGTTGGTAAAACATAAAATATGTTTGCGTGTGTGTATAATTTGTGTGTAAATATCTTACCTCGTGATGGTGTATCTGGGCCTGTAGTTCATGTATGTTACTGGTTGAGACTGGTCGGTCCTGTATAATGCGGTGAGCTTCCTCAATCAGCCTCTGTAGGTTCCTCACTTCCTGCTCATACTGCTCATACTGCACCACAGCCTCCTGGGAAAGAAAGTCCAGAGCAGGTTTGGGAAAAATAAAACTACAATAAGGCTTTGCCGAAAAGGAATATGGTAACATTTTAATTTGTCTTTGTTTCTTTGCAAAATGAATGTTTCTAGCACCCTAGTATGTTTAATTAATAATATTTAATAATAACTGAAACGTAGCTCTAACCTTTCATCCTTACGCATACTTAATCTTTACCAAACAATTGTGACAACAAATCATCTCAAATCCCCAAATGATTCTCCAGATGTCCCTTGGTGGCATATGATGCGCCCTCACACAAATTGGCCCTTGTTGAAAAACACTGCCCTACTGTACGTGTTCCATTTCCCATTTGTCTGCTTGAAGAAAGCCTGTCACACTTAAATAGTGGTTGTGCCCTGCACTGAAACAGAATTCTCTTTTTTCTCAGCTTTCCAAACATTTCTGTAACATCGGATGCTGCCCCCTACCTGAAGGATGTTGCACTGCTGGATGGTGGTATGCTGTAGTTGGCTGGCCTCTAGCTGCAGACTCTGGGCTGTTCTGCAGATGGGCAGGCTGGCCACTACGTCCTCCGGCAGCCGGAGGGCGCTCTGACACAGCTGCACCGCTTGCACCTGCTGTTTGAAGGCCTCCATATCCACCAACAGACGCTAGGCAGACAGGTCAATAGAGTGTAACGTAAGCAGAAAAGCACAGGTGGGGGGGGGTGGTATACAGCCAATATACCACCTCTAAGTGCTGCTCTTAGGCACTTCGCATCCTAAGTAGCTGGACGGCGTTTAGCAGTGGTATATTGGCTGTATATCATAAACCCCAACTGCCAATCAGTAATCAAACCACCCGGCTTATAAAGGGAATAATGCCTGGATATATTTTGTAGAAATCTGCTGTTCTAAGTTGCTTATCTCCCCGCACTTATGCTCTCTTGCAATGTACATGCACACACGAACACACACGCACCATCATACATACATACATCCATTAACTGGCTACAGTGTTTCAGGTACTGGGACACAAGCATTTAGCATCACCTGCAACAACATCTGCAATTATTATTTTTAATTCTTTATTTTAACAGTTAAATGGATTGTAATTTGGCAGCAGCAGGGGAAAATGTACTTTTCAACCATAAAATAATTGTGTTCCTCATAAAGTAATGAAATCCCAAGGTCAATTATCAAACAAATACTATCACATGGAATGTATCACATGGAATGAATTGCTGATTCAAATCATAAAAGCAAAGACAGCTGTGTCATGTGTTTGAGTGCCCATCAGTGTGGGAGGTCAGGTCAGATGGGCGGGGCATGTTTGTGTCAGATCAGGGTTTTGCTTACCTGTCTGTGTGTCAGCTGGTCCCTAAGGCTGAGCCGTGCCAGGTCGGGGGAGGTGAGGGTCAGCTGTGCCTGGTCCAGAGAGCCGTGCAGGGTCTTCACCTCAGCCTCCAAATGGACCATGTCCTAGTAAGAGACACACCGCTTACACAAAGTCACCAGTCCCCATCCGACCCGCCATTCCAAAAAAAACATGGAAACCCAGGGATTCAAACTAGGTTTTCACTCAGAATTCTATCAGTGATCATTAGAAACAGACGGTGATCTAGCGACACCCTGCAGGGGAGTTGGATCAGATTAAGAGATCATACAGTCTGTGGCACCGGCACAGTTGGCCTCGCTTTCTATCATTCTGGGGTCACGGCTGGCGGGGACGACTAGCGCAGGGGTTGTTTATGACCACAAGATGGCAGTGTGGTGTCAATATACCCTTTCTACACAACTGGCCCATAATAACACATTTCATACCTACATCGTTTGTACAAATCCCAGGTTTCCTGATTTCTAGTGGCCCAAGTGGTGCTTCATGTTTTATTGTTTTAACATCTATTGTGTTGCATCTATTACAATATGCTATAAACCACATAGTGATTAGAAAAGACTAGAATCCTGGGCTAAGGTTAGGCTGGTAATATGAAGAAAGATTTACTGATCAAATATATGATTCAAATTCCAATGAATAACGTCAGGGTTCTTGGAGAAAAGTGTGTTGTGGGTGGAAAACGACAGGAGAAGAGTGTATTCTCGGTGGAAAACGACAGGAGAAGAGTGTGTTATGGAGGGAAAATGACTGGAGAAGAGTGTGTTATCGGTGGATAACAACAGGAGAAGAGTGTGTTGTGGATGAAAAATGACTGGAGAAGAGTGTGTTGTGGGTGCATAACGATAGGATGAGAGTTGTGTGCGGGTGGAAACGAGAGGAGAAGAGTGTGTTACAGGTGCATAACGACAGGAGGAGAGTGTGTTGTGGATGGATAATGACCCATACATTACTAGATCATAAAATAAGTATCATATTTTTTTATACATATTTTACCAGGTAAGTATGACTGAGATTAACATATAGTCTCCAGCCACATACTGGAAGTATTTTAATAAAGCAATTAGGGTTCACTGGTTAGTGTGATCGTGTAAGCCTGGTTTACATAAACAGCAATGAATTGACTGATATGATGTATACTCCCACCTGAACGAGTTGAAATTCCAGCATTATCATTTCAACATCATGGCGTCGGAAAATAAGAATAACCTAAGCATTTAATTATAAGTGTGTTACCATGGTGAAATGACATTTACCTTGGCGGCATCCTGCAGGCTCTGGAGGCGTGTCTTTGCTCTTTGCTGCAGCTCATCAGTGTGCCTGCTCAGGTGTTTTACGGTTTGGCTCCACCCCTCCATCTGTAGCACCTCCCCCAGCTGCCCCTCCCTCTCCCCCATTGCCTCCAGGTCACCATGGAGACCACGGCCTTCACGCAGCACCCCCTGTCACCATAGGAATACAAAGAGAGAAGTGGCAGAGAGAGAAGATTTGTCACAATGTCACTCATATTCTCAAAAGGGTTCTTCGGACAACCAAAGAACATTTAGAGAACCCTTTTATTGTAGCGCAGGCTATGGAAAGCTCTAAAGAATCTGACTTCTCTTTATGGAACTCTGTAATGAGATACCGACCTGGTGGGCTCTGATTTGCTCCTGAAGCTGAGAGGCGGAGCTCCAGACAATGCTGCCACTGACCAGGGCCTCTGCTTTATCTGCCCAGCTCAGGAGGAACTGCCTCACCCCCTTATAATCTTCCAGCTGCTGCTCTGCCTGCTCAGCACAGAGGGAGGAGAAAGGAGGAGCAGAGAGTGGAGAGGAGAAGAAGAACAGTTGTTGTCATCACTGTACAGTGGTATGAAGTCAGGTTTGCACAGCAGGTTGCCTAAGTGGATGAGTTATCAGGGCCAAAGGTGGATGGAGATGGATGGACATCTGACCTTGCGTAGCCGATTGGCCCTGTCCTGGGCCTCCTGCATGGTGAGGCGCTGGACCTCGCTCAGTCGGGACAGGGCGTCTCCCAGCTTCTTACACAGTAGAGGGTTCTGGTCCCCAAACTCCTGCACTGCCACGCCCAGATCAGCCAGAGAGCGACCACAACCCTCACACTCTTCACAAAGATACTGAGGGAGAGATATGGAGAGAAGGAGAAGAGGATGAGGAGATGGAAGGAGACAGAAACATAGAGGATATATAAAAATCCCATTTGAAAGTGGATCAATCTTGAAAGGGGGCGGTTCTTGGCCTTCCAAGTTGTCACTAATACCCTTACACACCAGTCAATGTCAACGTCTGAAACAATTATTGCCTGGGTAATGGGAGGCTAATTGCAGTATAATTACCTTGGTTTCCTCCTTCGCCTGCTCTAGGTCTGTAGCTTTCTCACTGATCTTCAGAGAGATGTTCTTCAGCTTCCCCTCAATGTCCAGCAGTCTGGAACTAAAGTCCTCCTTCACATCTTTGGTCTGCTGCACCTCCCTCTCCCTGGCCTGGACCTTAAGGAGTCAAGGGAGAAATTAGATTGACAGAATGTCTAATGTTGCCTTCATCTCCTACTGTACTCTCATTTGTCTCTAAAACACATTAGCATAAAGCAGAGTGCCCGATACAGACCAAATGCAAGAAGTGACATCACAACTTTCAGAAAGCTAGAGATATGTAGGTCTCATATGGGACAATGCATTTAAATAATTATATGATGTAGATATATACTATATAATCACCTGTCTACCTAACTAGTTAATTAACTCACTCTTTCACTCACTAAACTAAAATAAACAAACACACATCCCCCAAGACAGTGTGGAAGCTGACATTTTCTGTTCCAGAGGGTGTGTACCTGGTCCTCAGCAGAGCCCAGGGCGAGTGTCACTTCAGCCAGCTGCATGCTCAGTTCAGAGGGTAAGGCCGTCTGGAGGTCCTGGTACTTGCTGTGTTGCAGCTCTGCCATCCTCTCAACACTCTGGCGCCTACTGATGACCTCATCATGTGCTGTCTGTGGGACATGGGAAAAAGCACTGTGTCTTTATGCAGGTCAAGCAGCGCAAGTGTGTGTTTATTTGTTTAGTTATATCCATATAAGCTGATGCCAATGGAGGCTGTTCGATTACTGTGGTGCGACATTTAATGCCAAATACATTACAGCTAAACAAAAACTTTGCATATTTTTTTTTATAAAACAACTCCTTGCAGACATAACAATGTTTGTGTTTGTGTGTGTGCTTCAGTTGCACCTCCAGCTCGTGCAGCAGGGAGTCCAGATCAGACGAGGGGCTCAGTAGCAGTCCTCTGGTGTCCTGGATCCAGCCCTTGACCAGCCCCAGCTCCCTCTCCACCTCCTCCCTCTCTCTCAGCTCCTGCTGGACCTGGGCCCTGCTACCACGCACCTGCAGCACCAGGCTGAGACAAAATAATACGCAAGGGGATACCTCACTGTTAAGAAAGGCTTTTCACCGCGAGTCTCCTCTGTCGACACGGTAGCGGTGATATGGTGGATTAACAGCAAACGCCTCCCTTCACCGTACCTCTCATATCTCTCCACCATACTCCGGATCCCCTTCAAACAGATGGCCTCTTCTCGGGTCTCGTCGGATTTCTCAGTTTCCACCTCTACTTCCTGCTGTTCCTCTCCTCTCAGGCTGAATGCGTGTTGCGCCAGCAGGGCAAGCGCAGACTGTTCCCGCTCCACCTCCAGGCTGAAGGAGTCGTGGTATTCTAGCAGGCTTTGTAGCGCAGCCCTCGTGGCAGCCTTCTCCACTGTGCTGTCTGGGACACGAGAGTGGAGATCCACTGACACCGACCGCGCCTTCTCCATCTGGGGACGGAGAGACAAAACTCTGTCATACTGAACAGAAACATGCTAATAGAAAAAAAGGATCATGTGGTGTTGTCTCACGCTTTCTCTCTAATAAGAATTATTAGGAACACCATACTAATACTGTGTTTGACCCACTTTCGCTTTCAGAACTGCCTTAATTCTACGTGGCATTGATTCAACAAGGTCCTGAAAGCATTCTTTAGAAATGTTGGCCCATATTGATAGGATAGCATCTTGCAGTTGATGGAGATTTGTGGGATGCACATCCAGGGCACGAAGCTCCCGTTCCACCACATCCCAAAGATGCTCTATTGGGTTGAGATCTGGTGACTGTGGGGGCCATTTCAGTACAGTGAACTCATTGTCATGTTCACGAAACCAATTTGAAATGATTTGAGCTTTGTGACATGGTGCATTATCCTGCTGGAAGTAGCCATCAGAGGATGGGTACATGGTGGTCATAAAGGGATGGACATTGTCAGAAACAATGCTCAGGTAGGCTGTGGCATTTAAACGATGCCCAATTGGCACTAAGGGGCCTAAAGTGTGCAGAGAAAACATGCCCCACACCATTACACCGCCACCACCAGCCTGCACAGTGGTAACAAGGCATGATGGATCCATGTTCTCATTCTGTTTACGCCAAATTCTGACTCTACCATCTGAATGTCGCAACAGAAATCGAGACTCATCAGACCAGGCAACATTCTTCCAGGCTTCAACTGTCCAATTTTGGTGAGCTTGTGCAAATTGTAGCCTCTTTTTCCTATTTGTAGTGGAGATGAGTGGTACCCGGTGGGGTGTTCTGCTGTTGTAGCCCATCCGCCTCAAGGTTGTGCATGGTGTGGCTTCACAAATGCTTTGCTGTATACCTCGGTTGTAACGAGTGGTTATTTCAGTCAAAGTTGCTCTTCTATCAGCTTGAATCAGTCGGCCCATTCTCCTCTGACCTCTGGCATCAACAAGGCATTTTTGCCCACAGGACTGCCGCATACTGGATGTTTTTCCCTTTTCACACCATTCTTTGTAAACCCTAGAAATGGTTGTGCGTGAAAATCCCAGTAACTGAGCAGATTGTGAAATACTCAGACCGGCACGTCTGGCACCAACAACCATGCCACGCTCAAAAATCCCATTCTGACATTCAGTTTGGAGTTCAGGAGATTGTCTTGACCAGGACCACATTGAAGCAACTGCCATGTGATTGGTTGATTAGGTAATTGCATTAATGAGAAATTGAACAGGTGTTCCTAATAATCCTTTAGGTGATTGTATATGCACAAAGAAAATAACGAATGTTTAACGGTCCGGTAAACCTTCCGCTCTAATCAACTTAGAGAAAACATTTTTGAAATGTAGAGCGGTATTGCTCACCAATGACAAAAAAAGAGAGCGGTGTTGTTCCACCCAATGCCAATGATCTCATCTGCAAATTCCATTGACATCCATTTTTACCAACACCAGTGTTGTCATGTCCGGCATAGAGCCTATAGCAATGTATCTTTACTCAGTTTCTTCCAAAAAAAACATAAGTCAGGCAGAAATGCATCTCTAGAGAGCCATGACAAGCATGCAAAACATGTCACAGCGACAAGTCCTTTTCTGACAAAGTTCAATCTGGTTTAGGCATTATTAGCCAGGCTGACCCAAGTGGTTGAAGCTGTTGCTCTATCTAATTACCCTGGCAACAGTTTGTCCTAATCTTAAAAACCTCAGTATACAACTTTTTTTTCCATAACTGATTAACTACTGATGTGCAATGTTTGCTTATACAGCTCTGATCTAGGTAGAAGGCTTTTTTTTACAGTTGCCCCGCTGATGTGTCACATTACAGTGTTATTCATATGAATGAAGATTAAGTGTGTGTCCTTAGCATAGGCTAAATTATCAACAGAGTCAGGAAATTGGGTTACAATTCGCCCAAGTTTACCGGACCTTTATGTGAAAATGCATATTTTAAGATGCTATTGACATTACCAAATGTTCCGCAGTTGTTACACTAAGGTACAAATGTGCATGATTAGGTAATTTGTGACTCTGAATACTTTGACTATTTTTGTTTGCTCTTTTATGTCATTGTTAATCAATGATTTTCTATCACATGACCGAATATCCTGTTAAGTAGTTGTGTTTTGTGGGAGAAAATGCTCGGGAAAATACTTCCCTGCCTTCCGCTTATGCTGATGCTTTAGCCAGAGTTAACCACTGGCTTGATGCCTAGAATTACATCACTGAGTAGTAGCATGTTCTCTATTAGCATCCAACAAAAGTGACCTAAATCCACAGCAGTACGCATTCTGGAACAACTGGTCTTAGTGACAAGGCTGAGCCTCAACCCACTGCTCGATGTTATCAACAAAGGATTCTTTGTTTTGTGGAAAGCATTTCAAAATTATAAGCAGCTGAAACAAAACGTCACAGCCTAAACTCAGTTGCCTGTGGCCTCTTCCGCCATAAAAAAAAGAAACAAAAACAAGACGGCAAGCACTTGGGCTGACGATAAAGAGTTGGTAGCATTTTGGTTTCCAAACAAACTGACAAGGACAGCCAGCAACTAGTAATGTATTATATTTATATAAATTATATTGCAAGGTTATAAATGTGTAATAAATGTGTATATTGTGAGGTATATATTTGGATATATTCATGTGTATGTATGTTGTAATAATAAAATAACTGAATAATTGACATGTAGCCCATTGACAGATTTGCATCTGAACCACTGAGATATTTCTCCGTAAGAGATCTGGGAAAACCAACAGGCTGCCGCTGCATCCTCAGAGAAAAAAACTTTTCCATATCCATTAATTTCTGCTAATAATACATGCTGTTGTCACATCCTGGTTATGCTCCTAGCCATCTCTGCGCTGGGCTGGGGGCATAGTCAGGACAGGACGGAAGGTGGCACCTCTAGCCACCTCTGGACCTTTTGGTCTCACCAATTGGAGGCAGGTGTTGATCGTTGCCTCCAATTGGGGACCCTATTTAAGTTCCCTGTTTAGGCACACCCGTGTGGTTCATTTTGGTTTTGCCTTTGTGTTTTCACTGGATGCCCACGTCACTAGTTGCTGCGTTTGTTTTGTCTTGACTTAAAACATGGATTATTCTTATCACTACGACTCTGTGCCTGTGTCCTATCGCAACCTGATCAGTGACTGTTGTTACAAATATATAGGCTATGAAATTGAACTACTGGTTTTGGTTACATGGCAGGGCAAAGGTCTTCTCTTGTGGTGAACTGAAATAAGCAAGCTAAAACTCAGAAGAGTTTCTGATGGGCCTGAACATTCAAGCCTGGTCCGACCCAAGCCTTATTACCTGAAGCCCGAACACAAACCCCCAAAAACCTTGATTAACCAAACTAAGTTAAAACTATAGACTCATGTTGCTTTTTCGTTAACATGGCAGAGACTGAAGCAAACCAAGTGTGGAAAGTATTTAATTAAATTAAACAAAAAAAAAACTGGAGAATGTAAAACATCCATAGCTACAGTAGATATAAAAAGTCTACACACCCGTGTGAAAATGCCAGGTTTTTGTGATGTAAAAGAATGAGACAAAGATAAATCATGTCAGAACTTTTCCCACTTTTAATGTGACCTATAATGTGAACAATTCAATTGAAAAACAAACGGAAATCTTCTTGGGGGGAAAATGAAAAATAAAACCTTAAAATAACCTGGTTGCATAAGTGTGAACACCCTGTGTTAACCAATCACATTCAAACTCATGTTAAATAGAAGTCATTACACACCTGCCATCATTTAAAGTGACTCTGATTAATCACAAATAAAATTCAGCTGATTTTCCTGACATTTTCTTAGTTGCATTTCAGAGCAAAAGCCATGGTCAGCAGAGAGCTTCCAAAGAATCAGAGGGATCTCATTGTTGAAAGATATCAGTCAAGAGAAGGGTACAAAATAATTTTCTAAGCATTAGATATACCATGGAACACAGTGAAGACAATCATCATCAAGTGGAGAAAATATGGCACAACAGAGACATTACCAAGATCTGGACATCCCTCCAAAATTGATGAAAAGACGAGGAGAAAACTGGTCAGGGAGGCTTCCAAGAGGCCTACAGCAACATTAAAGGAACGGCAGGAATTTCTGGCAAGTACTGGCTGTGTGCTACATGTGACAACAATCTGCTGTATTCTTCATATGAATGGGCTATGGGGTAGGGTGGCAAGATGGAATTTGGCACAAAAACTTTCAGGCATCTTTTAGAAAGCAGAAGATGAAGAGGAAGTTCACCTTTCAGCACAACAACGACCCAAAGCACACATCCAAATCCACAAAAGCATGGCTTCACCAGTAGAAGATTAATGTTTGGAATGGCCCAGCCAGAGCCCAGATGTTAATATACACCTACCCAAAAAGAGTGCTGTAATAAAATCAAAAAGTGCTTCAACAAAGTATTAGTTTAAGGGTGTGCACACTTATGCAACCAAGTTATTGTGATTTTTTTGGTTAGTTTTTTTCTTAAAGATTTCAATTTGTTTTTAAATTGCATAGTTCCCATTATAGGTCACATAAAAGGTGGAAAGAGTTCTGACATGATTTATCTTTGTCTCATTCTTTTACATCACAAAAACCTGGAATTTTTACTGGGGTGTTAATACTTTTTATATCCACTGTAGTATCTTTGGAGATCTGACAGATCTGTTGCCTGTACCTGTGGGTAATTCAGTCAGGGCCAACACCAACAACTTCAGCTATGGAAAAACGGACATCTAAGTGACAACGAAACTGTCGGGAAAACATATGCTCCATAATATTTACACATTTTCATGTTGTACTATACTGTAATAACAGTTGTAAAAAGAACATGTTATCCATGATTTCTAGTTATGTATTAAGCATTGTATTACGCTATTTAAAATGAAAAATGTCTATTTATTAATGGTGCAACACCAACACATATGGGTCACCGAGTGCTCGCTCATTCCTCCTTTTCATTGATGATCATAATTAGAACAGAAATTTGGGCTAAAATTGAAAACTCCAGTATGTGTATAATTTTTGCTGTGGAATAAACATGGCTGTAAGTTTAACATTTAGTACACTTTTTTTAAATGCAAAAGGCACAAAAATATATTTCCATATCTTATTAAATATGTAACCATTGATCTAGCTGCAATAACGTTATTAACATTGGTCATGTTATCAATCTTTTGAATTTAGCCATTGCAAAGTTTTTAGTTAATAAAAGTGAGATTGTCTCAGTAATTAAGCTTTTGTGAAGGGAGTACTCCAGTCAGACACATAAATTACAAGGTAATTTCTGTCAGCAGGCAGCTATGATGTCATGTGCAAATGTGCATTGTGGTGTAGAAAAGACGACTCCTTCCTGCCCCCTGCAATAGTTAATTTTCCATTACCTTAGTAACTGCATTTATATGGATACCAGTGGTATCATAACACTCAATCCTAAAAGTAAAATATCTGTCTATTCTGATGAACATTCCAATGTTTATCTTGGAGTTTTTTTGCATTAATTTAAGTGAACAAAGTGCAAAAATAGTTTTTCTTCTGGGTTAAATTTCAAATTTGAATCAGGGTTCACAGCATTATAGATAATGTCTTGTCATGAGATCAGGTATTCAACTTGCAGCCAGTGTATTATTACCTCAGTATTTCCAGAAGTGAAATCATTTCAGCAAAAGCCAGTTAATATAAAATGGCAGGGGGGGATATTCTTTCAGACCATGAATAATGGACTAGGCGCATGTTAAGATGAGCTACTGAAGATTTAAATATATATTAATTATATATACACACACCGATCAACCATAACATTATAACCACCTGCCTAATATTGTGTAGGCCCCACTTTTGCTGCCAAAACAGCCCTGACCCATCGAGGCATGGTCAACATGGGCACCCTGACTGGTCTGCAGCTAGGCAGTCCCATACGCAACAAACTGTGATGCACTGTGTGTTCTGACACCTTTCTATCAGTACCAGCATTAACATTTTCAGCAATTTGAGCCACAGTAGCTCGTCTGTTAGATCGGACAACATGAGCCAGCCTTCGCTCCCCACATGCATCAATGAGCCTTTGCCGCCAATGAACCTGTCGCTGGTTCACCGCTTTTCCTTCCTTGGACCACTTTTGATAGGTACTGACCACTGCAGACCGGGAACACCCCACAAGGGCTTCAGTTTTGGAGATGCTCTGACCCAGTCGTCCAGCCATCACAATTTGGCACAAAAGTTGCTCGGATCCTTACCCTTGCCCATTTTTCCTGCTTCTAACACGTCAACATTGAGGACAGAATGTTCACTTGCTGCCTAATATATCCCACCAACTGACAGGTATGATAATGAGATTATCAGTGTTATTCACCTCATCTCTCAGTGGTCTTAATGTTATGGCTGATCAGTGTATACTGTATATGTGTATATAGTCCATAAGTAATAAACAGAGCATAGAATATCAGTGTGTACAAATATCTTACATCCTAATGTTTTGTTAAGGTATCATGCATTCAACTTGCGACATGCGACTTATGACCTGAGTATTTCCGGAGTGATAGATATGGCCTTGAGAGCGATCATAGTACAGTATTATCATACATTTTCTACTAACAGCGCAGGACCAAGTACAGTATTCAGGCGTTGACAATTCTCGTACCTTTTCACTGAAGCTCCTCCAGTCTCGAGCATTGTCCTCCAGCGCTCTCCCCTGGGCTTGTGCCACACTGCGCAGCCGTGTCCAGCGCTGCCATAGAGATGACACAGAGTGACCAACAACAGCTTTACTGCACTCTGATCCAACCATCTCCAATTCTGTGGCCTTCTCTCTTAATGCAATCAGGATGGCTTCACACCCTTCTATCTGAATAACAAGAGACTGGAGAGAGGAGAGTGACAGACGTTTAAGGTGAACATATCAGAAATCTTCACAAACTTTCACAAATGTACTAATTCACAACCACATTTCAGTGTAAGTAAAAAGTCAGAATTAGTCATAGCCATTCAAAAACAGCTATAACCAGTCATAGCTTGCCTTGTAACTCTGGAATTTGTCCTCAGCCTCCTGGCTATTGGCGGCCTTAGCCGAGGGGAATGCAGACATCCTACTTCCGGTTTCATCCATCTGTCCAATCAGCTCCTCTCTCTCCTTCTGAAAGGTGTGCCACTTAGCAACAGAGCTACAGACAACATTAATAGGAGAAGAGTTACATTCTGTCACACAAAAACACACAAACACTGACGCACAGCGATGCCTTACCTCAGTAAAATATCCTGTTGACCCCTCAGTTGCTCTTTGACCTCTAAACTCTTCTTTTGCATAACTTCCACAACTTCATTCTTTCTTTCACTTTCTCCCGTGTCCTTTTTCACTCCCAGACCCATCAGATCCAGCTGGGCACCCAGGGTCTCCAGCTCTTCTAAACCAGCCACAAAGCCTTGTTCCTGGGCTAAAATCTCCTCCATCTCCCCAAGACTCTCTGTCAGGTTCTCTAGGTCTACTCCCAGGGTGCTTCTATGAAGGAAAGACCCGGCTTTGTCCAGCCACTGTTGGGCTGACTGCTGGGTGGAGTGGTACTTCTGGATTAGTGACAGGGTCTGATCCAGACTCAGCTAAAGAACACAAAATAATAGAATGTGTTGGACCTTTCATTAGAAATCTTCTCAAACCAATTGAAAAGTTAAGTATTTTTTTAAATTATTACAAAGTTCAAGAAAAGACAAGTGGCAACCACTCAATTAACACTGATGAGAGATTTACAAGGTTAGATGGTCAAGTTGTCAGGGGTATATCTATTCTGGATAAATAATTCACTAAAGGGAGAGATTAAATCAGCATGAGGCTACTTAGAAAAGATTATGGCAATTATGAATTTAACTGGTCTCTTATGAATGTCCTTTCAGCCAAAGCCTGTTAATATGAAACGGCGGGGGCGTTTGTTTCAGACCATCAATAATGGACTAGGCACATGTTAAGACGAGCTATTGAACATTTAAATATATGTATTTAACACCATCTTTAGATCCAATGTGTACACATATCTCACATCCTCTAGTACCTTTATAGATCTACAGACAATTTACCTTTTTGGTGCAAAGTGTTTGTTGGACATCAGCTCTTAGTTTTGCCAGTTCCTGTAGTTGAGCATCAACATGGTCAGGGAGGGTCTCATTCCGACTGCTAAATCTCTGCTTTTCCCTGTTGCCAATGGCATCTGCAACCCTTAGTCTGGACTGCACCTCCTCCACTACCACCTTCAGTCTCCTGACCTCCTCCTCTACCCTCTCAACTTTCACCCATGAAAGGGCCGATGGTTCCCCAAGCTTGTTAATAAGAATCTTTAGCCAATCTAATGTTTGTCCAAACCCTTTCTCAAAGTCTTTATCCTTCATGAGATGGTTTTCACATTCTGAAATGCATTCTTTAACATTTGACCTTAGAGACTGAAGCTCTTTTTGATGCAAGGTCACAACTTCTCTGTTGGACTTGATGGAGGAAGGATCTAAATTCGATATGAGGTCTTCGGTCTGTTCCGCCTGTTGTTTGAGTCTCTCTAGGTGAAAACTCACCATTTCCAGATCTTCCAACAGTGTGTGAAGACTCCTCAGTGTCTCTGCACTATTAGTCTCAGAGTCCAACTTCAGTCTGTTTAATTGCTCTTTTGTTGACTTCAACTCAGAGTCTAGTTTAGCTGATGTTGCTTTCTGCTCAGCCAAGATTTTCACTAAGTTGTCTAAATGTTTTAATCTTTGGTCAATGTTCGTCTTCAGAGAGATATGGAGGTTAACCAGCTCTTTGGTCTCCTCAGCATGGGATTTCTGACCTCTGCTGAGAAACCCCTCATTCTTTCCTCTCAGCTCTCTAACAGCTGGGCTCAGCTGGGCCAGGCTTATAGATAGGTCTGTATGATTGTCACGGAGACAAGCGACTTCTTGTTCCTGAAGGCTGATTGGCTGTTTCGTTAAGACGTCTAACTGCTCCTGAATCTCCTCCAATGCACTCAAAGTGACACTGAAGAAGCACCGGTAGTCTTTTCTCTCTAGGATAGCCTGCTGGATCCTGTCCCTCTTCTCTTTGGCTAATGCTAGGATGCTGTTGTATTGTTGAGGGAGGGCGTTGAGCTTTTCATCCAGGTGGCAGTGGTCTACCTCATTTAACGTTGGGAGAATCTCCTGTCCCACCCTCTGGACGATGAGCAGTAGGTTCTCGTACTCTGACGCCTGCTCTAGAACATTCTGAAACTTAACCATTTGACCTTCCAGTTCTGAATCGTCCTTATCGTCGCAGGTGAAGTCGATCTCAGGGAATGTAATGGCGTCCGCCCTTCTCAGCCAATGACACGTCCTATCGAGGTCAACCTTGAAGTACTTCCTGGATGTCAGGGCTTTTTCCAGGTCATGCAGGCGCTGAGTGGTTCTCTGGAAAGCTGTCTCAAATACCTTCTGGAGCTCCTTGAGCCTGGCCAGAGTCTCCTCTCGTTCCTGGTCTGTGGCATCCCTCTCCAGGTCACGTCCCTGGGCCCACAGATAGGCAAGCTCCCCTTGGTAGGCCCGCAGGCCGCTAAGAACCCCTCGACTGGTCACAACCTGCTTGGCTAGGTCAGCAGGTAGGAGCGCAACATGGTCGTCCACTAAAACCTTCCTCTCCTGCTGCTGGACCCAGGAAAGAGCTCTCCCAACAGCCTGGAGAAACTGGCTCCGCTCTGTAAAGGCCTAGAATAATAATGTATATAATTTTCATTAGTTCAAAGCACATTATATATCTATTTATGGTGTTGTCTTACATACAAATTTAAAGTGCATATATACAGTACATACTATATAAATGTATTTATTTCAGTTGAGTGTCTTAAAAAAGAAAAACAGAAAAAGCAGCAATGCCTTGAATCGTGGAGAGGATATAAATGAAATTCAATGTTGTAATAGACATGAAAACCAAAATGGCTACCAACCTTGCTGAGGTACTTTCTCCGCTGGCTCACCCTGGCCCCCAGAGCCTCCACCTCTCCCTGGGCCTGGAGCACCAGTTCCTGAAGGCGTCTCCTCTCACTGAGGCCCAACTTGGAGGCCAAAGACTGGGCCTCGCTTACTGCCAGGCCCAGCAGCTGTCCCCGAGCCTCCAGCTCCACACACACACTCAGGTGGTCGAACAGGAAGCTCTGTGCCAGGTCTGGAGGAGGGCTGGTCTTCAGGGCTGATGTTAAGGCAGGGCGCTGCTCCTCCACCCACTCGCGGGCTTCCCTTAGCTGGGCTTCCACCCGGCCCAGTTCCTCCAGAGTTGTGGAGGACTCTTGGATCTTCTCCTGGATAAGGCTCTCCAGCTGGAACCAGCGTTGTTCCAAGTGGCCCACCTGGACAGAGAAAAAATAGTTTTTAGTAGAAACTCACAAATAGACCTATCTTTGGTGGTGCTTCAATCTTAATCACATAAATGTACAGGATAATAAAGTAGATACAGGTTTTTATGGCACCTGTTGTTTGACCAGCTCCTTGTCTAGCAGACTGAGGCGTGGCAAAATGGCCTGTCTCTGTTCCCTTAGCTCCTCAAGAGTTCCTCTCTGGTCCCTCAAGTCAGAACACAGCTTCCTGAGAGCCTCGAGGTGCTCACTGGTGCTCTCTGTGTCTGCCCTGAGACAGACAGGTGGACAGGAAGACACACAGACACACAAAAAGGGAAACAAGGAATTCATGTTCGAGTCCACACTTTTACTGTGTGTTTATTTTTGAGTTGAGAAGCATTGTACCTGGCCAGATAGTCCCACTCCCTGGACACCTGGTGGAAGAGCTCCTCCACGGCCGCCACACACTCGTGGTACTCCCCGCTCCTCTGCATGTCCTCCCCCCTCTGCCCCTCCAGCTCCTCAGCCCTCCTCCCCAACTCCTCCCAGGCCCTCCGCAGAACTCCCATCACTTCTAGGGCAGGGGATGCCTGGCCCTCTGTCAGCCCAACCACAGCCTCACTCAGCTGGTTAACGTCGGCCTGTTTCACCCTGAGCTGCTGGAGGAACTCCTGGTAGAAATGGTGGAATATATTATGGTATTTGTTTTGTAGTGCCAGTGCTCCCATCCATCCATCGACCCAGCCATCCATCCATTTACAATTAACTCCTTTGGCAGACGCACTTTCCGAGACACCTACATTGCGGCGCACCGCCTCCTCACCCACCCATCAAACCAACTCGCTTGTTCACCAGTTCAGCATAGAGATATCCAACTAACTACTACAGTCAGTACTGACCTGAGCCTGATCCAGTTGGTTCTGGGCAATCTTGGGCTCCAGTTCAGCGGATCTCCTGGAGAGATTCTGAAGCTGCTGTTCTGTTTCTCTGAGCTGGGCCTCCAGATCGGCCCGCTGCTCCTGAACATCTCTCCAGCTCTCTGCCACCTCCACGCAAACAAGCATCTTCTCCTCGATCTAGACGCAGGGAGTTATGGTATGGTCAGGGTGTGCAATGTGTAATACTACTTAAACACAATATTCAGTACCCCAGGGTGGTCCAGGGATCTACACTGCTGCTCTTGAAGCACATAATGCAACATGGGTCAGAAGCTTGACATTAACTTTCACACGGTTGCTCTTCTGTCAATAAAGCCAACAAATATACTGTATATCGTATAAAAGGAAACTAAACTGTAATCAGTGTTACTCAGTTGTACAGTTTGTCATTGTTGGCTAATCCATTGATAACGTAGTGCCACATTGATCCGTTTTCAGTTCATACATTCTGATACGCCGTTTGTGGTAACTGAACTGTACTGAGTTTGAGACTCACCTGTAGCTTCACCTGCTGGATGTCTTGGGCCGTCTCCCTCACCCTCTGCTCCGACAGGTCGCAGCTGGAACACACTAGCTGGAGGTAGGTACTGGCCTGCTCCTGGAGAGTCCGCTCGTGTTTCACCTGGACATATAATAGTAGACCAATAAACACCTATGCCACAACACTTCAGGAGTCAAATGATATAGATGGATCAATTAAGAAATAACACATAATGGCGTGCTGAATAGGACAAAGGTTTGTTATTGGACATAAAACAACCCCAAAGACGTCTTAGTGTTTTTATAAACCGGATACTAACACAATTAGAACTGGGAAAACGTTCTGTTGTAATATCCATAGTATACAGCTTCATATTCCACAGCTTTCAGCATTCAGATTTGAAACAACTTGATTTCTAATGATTATGATCTATAATATAGAAATATATATGTCCAATGCATAAGATATAAGGGACTCCTCTCTGCACTTCCACCTGTATCTAGCACCTACCTGAATACTTGCCCCCACTTCAACATAGATTTAATAACATATAACATATCTTCTCTGACCTCCACCAACTCTTCTCTGACCCCAACATCCTCGCCCTGAGTGGGAGTATGTTGTCACCCACAAACACCTTGGTAAATGGCCTTTTCTCACATCCATTCAATACCCCATATCACTCACCTTCAAACCTCAGAATTGTTTGGTGTTCTGCAACAAAGCATCCTTCACCCATGCTGCCAATTATAACATGGTCAAAATGACCACCCTGCCAGTCCTTGACTTGGTGGTGTAATCCATAGTCCTGCATCTCAATAAGTCAGTTGTAATTTATTGAACTGTTACTCACTTTGTCTCCCTGTGACCTTCACACGCTAACACACCTGATTCAAATGTTGCCCTACCACTTACACACTTGATTGACATATTCAACCCATCATCAAGTCTTTAATTTCAGTCAGGTTTGAAAAATGCTAGGGCAAAATTAGCACCCATTGGGGTCCTCAGGACCAGGATTGTGTAGCACTGCTGTATATGTTGTGTTGGTCTATAACCTGCTGTAGCGCCTCCTCCAGGCTAAGAGGCAGATGTGCATCTGGTTCCTCTGACACTGACACCAGCCAGGTCTGACACTGCTGAAGAGCATCCTGCAGGCTGACATGCCTCTGCAACTCACGGTCCAGACTCTGATACACCTGGAGGAGAGAGAGAGAAGTGGGAGAGATGGATGAAACATTGGGTAAACAATTTCTTACTTTGCTGGTTTGTTTAATCTCATATATATAGTGATTTTAAAGTATCTATTTTTACACTATTTATGTGGTTAGGTGTGTTGTTTTTTCTCCTTGGAATGTCATTCCTTTGGCCAGAAACAAAAAAATTATATTCTGGGGTTAATTAACAGTTAAAGCAATGTAAATCAATCTAAAGGAAACTGATTCATAGCTAGTCGCCTCTGCTCAGTGGTGTTGGACTGGGGGGAAAAGGGGTGCTATGTATATTGGGCCCTTTGAATCATGAATAAAGAGGGAAGGGTCCTTCAGAGACTGTGTAGAGGGTCCCAAATTTTGTGCTACACCCCTGCCTATGCTACATTGTAATGCCCTGCCCCGGAACCTGAAAACGATTATAATGGATGGACATAACAAGCTGTGAAACAAATAACATTTCCATGAATCAAAAAATCCCTTCTCTTCCGAAGTCTCTTTCATAAACAATCGTAGCCTGGCTGGTAAATAGCTAAATAGCGTAGTGTTTTTGACAGGTGTTGAATGTAAAGTCGTCCCTTCCCTACAGGGGACAAAAGAGCAGCAGGCCTTGATTGACATAGTTAATATGATAGCCCTGAGGGGGGCGATCAGTGATAGACGCGTGTTGGCCCAGTGCCTGACAGGGTTTGCAGCAGGGGTACAAAAGCTGGCAAATGTGGCTTGCCAGAAATGGCAAGGTTGGATCGGCAGCTGTAGACTTGGCAAAGCCGTGTCAAAAATGTGTGGCTGGATCACACGGGTTGCCAGGTTGGCTGAATAGGGCTGTGATGATGGGAGATGAACTGTTGACGGTGTAGGGTAGAGGTATAGTGCTTGCCAAGACGACAGAGCGGATAATGAGGGTTGCCAGTTTTGATTTTCATGGCCAAGAGCGATAAAATCAAGTTGACAGGGAGAGCAAGGACAGAGTAATAAGGTAAGCTAGAGAGAGTGGCTTGGCTGGTACATGTGGTCTGTGCTGGCATGGGTGGTTTACTTTGGCTTGCCTTATTTGGCAAGGAACCTTGGGCTGGCAGATGATGGCCATATTTGGAGGAGGGTTTAGGTGTTTGAATTGGTCAGGATTAAGTGGGTGCCGGGTTAGTGCTGTGTTGACAGAGAGAGACTGTTTAATCTGTCTGTGTGCAAAATAGGATTTTATCATTTAAATAGTACTGGAATAGCAGTTCAGACTAGGAGCACCTGTATATTTGTAGATACTTCATCGCTTGCCTTTTTTTAAAGAAAGGTTTTGTTAAACAATTCTGTGTTGTTGGCAAATTATTTTTATATGGGCATGGCATGAATATTACATTTGTTGGTTTTGACTAAATACTTTCATCAAGCGCTGCTCGCTAGCTTGCTAACTATGTAGTCATTCACACAAAGGGAAATGTGTTGGAATACGCTTTTGGGTTAGCTTCAAGGTGGACTACTTCTGGAATGAAACACAATGTCTTTTACATGCAACTGCCATGGCTTACCGCACGTGGAATCTATACATTAGGTGATGGGATGGCATTCTATGGGAAGGAATAACTACTTTGAGATCATTAAGCTCAAATACCATCACACCATGTTAACTGCCCTTAATTTATAACTGATTACACCTACAGCTGAGAAGAGTTATTTTAGAGATGGCGTCACTAAATTGCCTAGCCTGCCTCCTGACGCTGACTGCGCAAACTATGAACAAACTACCCTGCCTCCCAAGAACATCCCTGAACTTCTTGTTTTTGCATATTCTTTAATTTGTATTTCTATTTTTTTACTTTTCATGTACAATAATCCATTATTAAAATGTGAGACAAAATAAAACATACAGTATAATGACCTCAAACTCAACTCTGGACCTCAAAGCCCGTTCCCCTTTTTTCATTTTAACCCTCTGACAAGAGACTTAATTTAGACCAGGGATACCAGGTGAGTGCAATTAATGATGAGGTAGAACAGAAAACTAGGAGGCTCCGGACCTCGTAGGGTAAGAGTTGAGTATCTCTAGTATATTGCTTTAAAACAGAGCAGAGAAAATATATTAGCATCTATTTCCGTCCATGAAACGTCCTATTTCCGTCCATGAAACGTCATATTTCCGTCCATGAAACGTCCTATTTCCGTCCATGAAACGTCCTATTTCCGTCCATGAAACGTCCTATTTCCGTCCATGAAATGTCCTATTTCTGTCCATGAAACGACCTATTTCCGTCCATGAAACGTCCTATTTCCGTCCATGAAACGACCTATTTCCGTCCATGAAACGTCCTATTTCCGTCCATGAAACGTCCTATTTCCGTCCATGAAACGTCCTATTTCCGTCCATTAAACGTCCTATTTCCGTCCATGAAACGTCCTATTTCCGTCCATGAAACGTCCTATTTCCGTCCATGAAACGTCCTATTTCGATGTTGGAAAGAGACTCAGAATTCCTCCCTCCCTCCCTCCTCTCTCACCCTCTGTGCCGTGCTGCAGATGGCTGAGTAGCTGTCTCGGGTGCCTTGTTGCTGGGCCTGGACCTGCTGCCTCAGCCTGCTCTGCACGTGCTCACTGCAGCCCTCCACCAGGTCATCTCCCCTCTCCTTCAGCCCAGCCAGGCGATCCTCGAAGCCTGCAATCTCCTCCATGATGGCCTGGAGCACAGGAAGGAGACAAGCAATTTCTGGGTTAGTCAGGGTTGTGGGGTTTGGTTGATGGACAAGGTAAACATCCAATAGAATACACAGAGTTCATTCAGAGCCAAAGAGCTGGATTGGTTGGATTCACTTAAGTTATTTAAAGCAGACAGACATTTGCCTGTCACACTAACAGATGTATAGTTTGCACATGACATCTGTTCCAATAGGATATAAATAAGGCATGTCTAAATGAACAGGTTCAGGTTAGCATTGCCTTACATTTTTTTTTTTATAATAGATATTAAAACAAACAAATAATTGATTGTGGTAATTAATAACACAGCTGTCTAACTGGTCACCTTGTGGCTGGCCAGCTGCTGAGTGGCTGCCTCCAGGCCTCCGCCCGCCGCGGGGTCAGGGGTCACCATCCTGCTGGACATCTGCAGCAGCCACCTTTCCACTTCCTGTAGCTCCGCGTGGTACGCTTCCTGCTCCTTCACCTGGCCCTCCAGGCGCTGCACGTTGGCCTAAGCCCCAGACATTGACACAGACCCACACAGGTCAGTAGCAGTCCTAGACGTATGAGGACAACGGTACCACCGTCCATACTGCAGCAACACGACCACCGGTATCAAGTCATGACAGTCATATCTGAATACCAGCAACAGTATTAAAGCAGCGGTGTAATGAGGAGACCAACGGAGGGACTGGGTGGCGTATCAGCGGGTCCTCACCATGGCAGCGCTGCGGAGCTCAGCGTAGTCCGTCTCTAGCCTCTTCATGTTGTCTCTGATGGAGGGGTACTGGACTGAGACGAGCAGAGATTCTCCCCTCTCCACCACCGACCTCACTGCGGAGTCACGAGACTGGACCGTCTGCAACAGGGCCTGAGGGTGGAGGGAGGGGTGAGGGGAGCGTTCAGAGTTTAGAATGACCACTCGACTTACCCTCATCGAAAACATATCAGCCCCTACAAAGAAATGGCGAGTCATAACAAAATCAAATAATTCACATTCACATGTGTTGCCGCTGGATTATTTTTCCTTAATTTTGTAGCAAAGTCAGTCAAACGAAAAACAGTGCCTGTATATTGAACTGAAAGCCAGAGAACGTCAATGCCGGTCTAATCTAGAGAATCAAGTAGCTGAGGGAGAATGAGATGCTGCACCTTGTACTTGGCCAGCTGAGCTCTCTTCTGGTACAGTTCAGCTTTGGGCTCCAGGGGGCCACCAAGCATGGCCTTAGTCTCCACCACCCACTGGGCCTGGGCCTTGTACCGGTCCTGGAACTCCTTGGCCAAACACACAGCCCTCTCCAGGGTGCTGTGCTCCCGACGCAGACTGCCGGCCAGCTCCTCAAGCTGGGATAGCCGGGCCTCCACCTCCCCTCCCAGCCACTCAGCTCCAACCTCTTCCAGGAAACTTGCGGCCCACTCCGCCCGCTCCCTCAGAGCCTTGAGCAGGCCATGGCCTTGCTGGAGCTCAGCCTGGAGAGTCTGGAGAGCAGAGAGAGTTCACAGAAAGGTCACACAGAGAAGTCATGAGTGATACGTTCACAGTACCGTATCTCCCAGCTGAAAGGAAACACAGATGTAATCTATACAAAAAGATACATAAGTGCTTGAGTTGGCACGTGTGTACATGCACTAATAAACACATGGTAACTTAAAAAAAAACAATACAGAAAAATGATCAATTAATTAAAAAGATAGTTGCAAAGATAATTTGGCTTTCCTACATACATACATCTCCACAAACACCATTGGCTTTCCTGCACACATACATCTCCACAAACATCATTGGCTTTCCTGCACACATACATCTCCACAAATATCATTCCAAAACATTCTTGTATTTGTGCTTCTAGCATCCTTCCACCCACAGACACGCGTTCCTTTGTTCCTCCGACAACTCTGTTGTCCCTGCCAGCCGAGAGAATTCACAGACAGTGCTCGCAGTTGTTTCCCACTTTTCCTGGAAGTCTTTGAACCCGGCAGGTAAGCCGGCACCTGCACGGTGAAGTTCAGACAAATCCCAGACGAGACCGTGCGGTCAGCGCACGGTTCGTCCACTGTGAGCTATATGAAAGGAGGGCCCAATTACCAGGTCCTTAGAAGAGACAGAGGCAGCAGGGGTGTTGTGTGTGTGTGTGTGTGTGTGTGGGGGGGGGGGAGTACGTCCACGTACTCACACAACAGGCTTCGCTCTATATCATCAAGCTTTCATCATGGCAGAATAGATATATAACAGAGCTGGACTCCCGCTGATGCAGGCAATAATAAACTATCCAGATCTGTCTGTCACTGAACTCTACACTGACCGCTGCAAGCTCTATACAGGACTGTGCATACACATTGGATATTGTGCTCGTAGTCAAGACTGAATAATGCCCAATGCACATTAAAAACACATACAATGAACACGGTCCCAACTAAAACAGCTGCTAAATGATGCAGTACATTCCCCCCAAAGTATTTTGCTGCTGTGATTTGTTCCAAGCTAACATGGAGAATTGTTTTACAATAATCACGAAATGGATCATTTATCAATTCCTTTCAGTATGTTATGACCCCAGTAGATACTACAAATATTTGAAATAACAGTAAAACTGGCCTTTTGTTATAGAAACACATGTAAGCATGCATACATGGCACAAAAGATATACTAAATATAAATTCTGTTTAACGGGATCAACTGTGTCAGTGTCTTTCTTATATTTGAGTGCTGTATCTTAATCTCGATCATCCTGTTTTTTCAGGAGCTGTGTACTATATTCAAAGCTTCAAAAGGCTTCCAAAGTCTGTCATGTCCACTTTTAAATGTCAGACTTGATTTGGCCCTGATTTGGCCTAACGACCTAGAAAAACAAGTAATCGATGTAACGACTCCCATTTCCTGTTGCTTAAGTGTTACTTTCTGCTGCAAAGTGCTTTGAATGAAAATGACACATGAGCACACAATGCCTGGGTGTTTTCAATCACTCATTCCAGCAGAAAGGGATCGATCGGGCCGCGCTCATTATCTTTTTAATCTGCCACCCATTTAGTTTCCATGTGTGTATGTGAACGATGTCCTGGTATTGGTCTGTGGACCACAATGCCACCAGAACACATGTGGTGACAGTGTGTCCTCAGTCCCTACACAGAGGAAGATCGATCCCAGGCATGGATTACTGCAAAGCCTGCACCAGCTGAGCTGAGCTGTGTGTGTGTGTGTTTGTGTGTGAGGAAAAAGTATAGCATGCGTCTGTGTGTGTAGTTAGTGGTGTGGGTGGATTGGGTATAATAACTACGAGCAGTGCTGTTACTTTACGTCCAGGGGAACGGCTAAAATGTATAATCCCAACCTCATAGCCTCAGACAAGAGACCCTCAACAGTCACCCACGAAAATCTATTCCAGGGTCTCAGAGCGAGGGGACGTGAGCAGCTGAGGAGCTACTAGCGTGCAATCTTAACTAGCAGGCCATCTCACACTGCTTTTCACATCCTAGGTTGAAGTAAAGATCTTCATTGTCAAAAAAATCGAACTATCCCTTTAAGCATGTGTGTGTGTGTGATACGGAGCGGGAAGGGCATTGCATCAATTACTGTGTCTGTGCCAGCAGGATTCTGACATTGGTGCTTCTTCATCCTCTGTTTCACAGTGGGGGGGGGCTTTACTCTGCTACAGAACTTCTTCTATTGCTGCTCCCACTTTGTCCTCGTAAAGACACAATCGATACACAAACAAGCCCTCTCTTGTCCTTACACTCAACTGGAACTATTCCATATATTTTGATATGTTATGCAGTCTAGGCATGGATAAACAGACTTTAATTATGGGTGTAGATCAATTTCTGTGCAACACAGGAGATCTAGTCAGAGTGTAAGTATCTGCAAATATTTGCATCCCAAATGTACGGCTAGGATAGTGGACTTAAAATAAGTTTTAATGTGATTTTGTACCACAAGACTGATGATAACAGCTGGGATAATAAGTCCTGTCTGTGTTATTAAGTATAGGCACACTTCATGTAATTGACCAAAAATACAAACAATTAGTATAATTGGGCTTAAACTTAAGGGGGAGACATATATTCATTATAACACAAGCTTCTCTATATAATGTTTTTTTTTAAACGTAGGTTTCAATTAATAATTAGTACCCCATACAATCAATGTTTTGTGAATCCTTGGTGGAGTCAACTCTGTCCAAGCCTGGAATTAGCATTATTAGTTAGCATGGTCCACATTCATGAAATTAAACTGTGAAACCAGAGCTACAATAGCTGTATTACGTGCAGAAACCTACTCCAAAAAACTTCAAACTTAGACTAGTGGTGTTGTTTATCTCAAATAACCTGTCAGTGTTTTATGTTCTAGTTTGAAATCACCAAAATCTGCCAGCTGTTACTTAAGTATGCAGTCAAAAAAAAAAATATCAATGCTAGAAGACAGACTTAGTTTGAGTTAGTTTGCAATGCGTCTTTTTTGCTCATTTTCAATTGATGAATTTGGATGAATTTGAATTAATGAATACTAAAAATGCTAATTCCAGGCTGGGACAGAGGTGAATAATGACTCCATGTCCCTTCAGGAACAACTTAGGGTAAGTGTTATTTCTATTATATTTGAATTTATGTTGAACTTTAAGTCCGGAATCTGAGATGACCATTGTAAAACACTGATTTTGATGGTCCAAACAATTTCTCTGCTGATTTTAATTCATGCAAAGTTAACTTTACAATCTTATGGCAAATGTTCTGAATTTTAAAGAAACAAACCAATGACATTTCCATTTGCATCGTTGTAAAATAATTATTTTACAGCTTGTGTCTTGCCTCATTCCAGACGTTTTGTATGACTATGTTTTGCAACTAATATTATACAGTTGTGGCCAAAGGTATTGCACCCTTGCACATCATTCAGATAATGCTATGTCCGGGCCTCCCTGGGTAGGGCCACATTGTCACTGGACCCCCCTGTCTTAGCCCCAAGGTCTTACCCTGCTATATTATTGTGCCAGGGGACTAGGGTCAGTTCTCCTTCTTCACTGTAAATCCTTGTAGATCTAAGGAATGCACTTTCTACATTGTCCCTGTCCTTGTCCATCTGGTCATGCTTCTGACCTGGATTAGGTTTAATAGACTCTGGACTCAGCCCACACACATTTTTTTATTATTACAACTTATACTCTTAAAATGTTCACCCGGCACAGCCAGAAGAGGACTGGTCACCCCTCTGAGGCTGGTTTCTCTCTTGGTTCCTCTCTTGATACACATTCACCTGAATGTGTAACACCAAACAGACCAGGTTCCTTGTCTCTAATAATCCAAACTCTTTCCTAAAGATTCCTCCTTCGATTGGTTAATTTGGAACCCAATTGTTTATACCCACCTGATTAGTTTAACGAGTGCAACTTGGGGTTCACCTATTTTTGCACCTGCACTAATTCCTCATCAATCTTTTGGGTAGCTATAAACCTATGTCAGATATGATTAAATAAAGATTTCATGGTGAAAACAAAGCAAAACATATAATATCAAAAGGGGTTCATGTACTTTCAAGCAGCACTGTATAAAACAAAGGTTCTGTAATATTAACAGTTAAATAAAGAATTGGGGAGACCAAATGCTTCGGTCAATTTCAACATATTTTTTTTGAGACAATTTCAGTTATTTGAAGAAAGGGCAAGGGTGTCAATACTTTTGCCCACAATATAAATGTTAGAACACATAAAAAAAGCTAAACATACTCCATTATGTGAATCTGTGTTACATACCTCTACTTTCTTCATTTTCTTTTCCATGGCAACACGGTCTAGAGGCTCTGTGCTGCCCGTCACGGTTCTGAAGTTCTTCTGGGCGGATTTTAGCCAATCAGAGAAGGACACACACAGTTTCTCTGCCTCCTCAATGCTCCCGAGCTCCTCCTTCAGTTGCTTGATGCTCTCCTTCGGTATGAGAATGACATCAGAGTAATTGCATGAACACAGAACAATGAAAATCTCCAAATACATCCATACTTTAGATTTTATATTTCCTAATGCCTTGGCCTGCGGCGTCTTGTGTGTTAAAATAATGCATACAGACGGTAATCTTTGATGTTGTGGACATAATATTTATTTGGCGACTGTCTCATGTTCTGTCAATGAAAGCTGTGAGGATTCCGTTTATTTGTTGACACATCCAGTACTTTAGACACCAGAACAGTATGAGCGGTTATTTCAGAGCGCTTGACGCATTACCCACTTGGCTTGCAGATCGCGTGGCATGGCGCTCCAGTTAGCTGACAGTGCTGAGTGCACACCTTTACTGCCGAGACCAAGACAGAGGTAACAGCTCCGCACCCAGGCTCGACTGCCACACGTTTCACACCAAATAATTACATGCATCAATCTAAGTGTGAGTGTGTGCGCGCTCGCGCACGTGTGTGTGTGTGGTGGTAGAAGGGGGGGGGCAATTCTATCCTCATGGGGATGTATAATCCCTGAAAGAATAGTGAATCAAGAAAAACCTGGACATGGATTCCGTTGCAATGTCACCACAACACAAAAAATATTTCTTCAGCTCCAGGGGTCATGTTTAGGCAAAATACATACAATTGGTATTAGGGGTTATGTTTAGGGTTAAGGATAGGGTAATGCTGGGGATCCTACTTACATTCTAAATGTGTGGAAGTGTTTATGAAAGAGAGAAAGGAGAGCCAGGGCGGGTAGCAGGGAGGCAGCGCGAGCGTGTATGCACATGCGTCCCTGCCTGTGTGTTGGAGAGAGACTGTGGACACGCGTGCACGTGAGAGTGTGAGGTGTTACTGCAGGTGTAAAAATCAATGGCACCGCCGGCAACAGCCCTTCCACTCCGGCAGTCTGAGAAGTGTGATATTGCCTTCTGTAGCGTTTCATTACAGACTACGCCTCAGACCAGGGGAGCACCATTGATTTTCTTTTAGTTCTCCCAAGAGAGGCAGACAAATAGAGTGATTCTGAGTGTACTGGTTGTGTTCAACTGAACCATCAGAGCTTTTCCTCTGCGGTGTTGCAGTACACCAATAACACAATAAAAGTAATCTTTTGTGAGACAACAGGGAGAGAGGAATCCATGCCGTGGTATCTTATGAATATTCAGCAGCACAATGATCCCCGGTACATTCATATGGTTTAGTACATTTCAGAAAATACGGTTATTTGGGGATAACTGTCTCACCTGTACGTTGAGTATCAGGGCGTGGTACCGGGCTGTGAGCTGTGTTGCTCTGGCGCTGACCCGGCTGCTGATGTGGGTCTCCTCCAGCACCTGGTGGGCCAGGGCGGACAACCCGTCCACCTCACTCTGTCGGGCTAACAAACTCTCCTGCCAAAGCTGAAAGACAGAATTACAATTACTTTATTAAACAGGAAACTGGGAGAGTATTTGGAGTTTGTTGCTGAAAGAAGAGTTGGCCGGATTTGAAGCCATACTGCAGTGGTCCATGTGCCCTTGGTGCAGCAGGTTAGACCACGGGACGACACTAGGTCACTAACTAAGGTACTCAATGGTCTCAAACCAGTGGCTTCAATTATGGCATTAGATGTTAAGATAACAGTATATGGTTTGGTTTACAGTTGTAAACTGATTATGGCTGATACGTCTTTGATTGGGAAGCGCGTTTTAAAATGACAGCCATCCACAAGAAGATTGTGTGGCAGTCTGACCACCTGTCAAACGATGTAGCATTAAAAGGACCTTGTGGTAGCAGGGACGCCAGGTTAAGTTGCTAGCTACTTTGAAATGCATCTTTCAGAAAACAGTCAATCATCAGAGAATTACTAGTTAGCCACACATGGTTGATATTACTAGGTCAATTAGGTTATACTGCATTGCATATAAATACTTAGATGCCAGTTAATTTTTTATCAAATCACAGCCTATATCAACGGCACCAAAATGGTGCTGGTTGCAAACTGAAGACCATTTCTTCCTCACAATTAAATCGGCAGAACGTTACATGATTATTTCATATTGAAGGATGTGCAATGTTACATGTGTCCTGCAAAATACGTAATTGTTCCGTATTTCACTGAAATAATTAAAGTTTTTATGAAAATGTACATAATTGACCGTATTAGTGACCAATGTCATTCTGTCAGTCAGAAATACATTTTAAATGTACTGATGAGGTGCAAGAACGATTTCATAGCAGGCCAAACCATCTGAGGCTACTTTAGGTAAATACGTATAGTACTTAGTTTTTTTGTGAATGTATTATATTACACTGGTCAACTGGTCAACTATCAACATGAGATTATTAGCTCTGAAACATTGGCACAAATGCACATGGTAGAAACTGCACTCTTTTCTTGAGGTCCAAGCAGTTTATTTAGCATTTTCTTTTGCATAATTTAATTTATTAAATTATTTATTTTAAACTAAATTGAATTTTAGATCTATTATGTTAAGAAATTACATTAAGCATTCATTGTTCATTCAGAATTGTTGTAATTGTAATTATTGAAAAAAATTATAATTGGCCAATTAATCGCTATTGGCTTTTATGGTCTACAAATAATCGGTATCGTTATTTAAAAATTCGGATGACCTCAAATCAAAATGCAGCACATGAAAAATCTTTCAGCTTCCAGACAAAACACAGTCTCTTTCCTCCCCCAACCTGGAGCTGCTTCAGCTGGGCTTCTTTGGTGGCTCTGTCAGATCTGCGATGACCACGGATATTGGCCTTCCCCTCCATGTTGTCCAGCCACAGGGCCAGGTTCTGGAACTTTTGGCCCATCTGCCTGAGCCTGCCCAGAGTGGAGCCCAGTGAGTCCCTGGTCTCGCCCAGCCTGGCCTGGAAGGCCCCCCACTCTCGCTGGGCCGTGTCTAGAGCTCTGTCCTCGATTTGCGGGGCACCCCACGAGATCACCCCCTCCCTACTCAACAGAACTGAAGAGAGCAGGGACTGGCCTTGGGAGCAGCGCTCCTGGAGGATCTATTCAGGGAGAAGGCGGGTTTCAATGTAACATATCAACATGATGCTGTATAAACAGGGTCCAATGCAAACTTTTTTTCTCACTGGCCCTACTGGGCCAGGTGGTCTAAAATGTACTGGCCCGGACTGTATTTTTACCATCCCAAACTGAACAAAAAAAAAAAACATAATATAATTGTATTTTACAGATATATAGTATGTAAATATCATATCAGAATATTCAGTTATACCACAGATTAACATGTGATATGAGACATGAGAGCTGATATAAGCAATTACTGTTTACATAAATATGATGCAAATATAAGCTACTATAAATATCATTATCATCTTTTCATGAAGATGCTTGCATATATGATGTGAATGAACGGCGTTTGTGTCCCTTGCCATTATCGTTTTGGACCCATGGAACCTGTTCTTTTCATGAAAACAAAAGTTACAGCTTTTGCTTTGCCTCGTATAATACTAAATTTGGGTCCTGCTCTAGAATGCACTATGTACTATGATTGGTCCAAACAGACAAGCCATAGAATTTTATTGGCCAAAAAGGGTGGGGGAGAAGCGCCACAGACACATTTTACTGTGAGAACAAGGGAAAATCGAAGGAGGAAGAGTAACAAAGATGACAAGCAAACGTGTTAATACGATACTATGAATTTCAATGAAAATTTAGCAATAGCCCCTAGGGGCCAGTGACTGTCTTTGTCTACTTGCCCCGATGTTAGGTCTTACTGGCCTGGGCCAGCCGGCCATCGTTCAAGGGATAGTTAATCCAAAAATAATATATTTCTGAAAATTCACTTATTCCGGAATGCACATGGAGTCATTTTTTCCAACCATCCATTATTCAGCTCTGTCCCAGTCTGTTATTAGCGTTCTTTGTATCGTCCAAATTCATGAAAGGAAACTGTTTTTCCCCCTATAGCAAACCTGTATTGCAAGCGGGAAAACAACTCCAAAACCCTCCAAACTAAGACTAGTGGTGTTGTTTAACTCAAAGAACATGACAATGCATTCTTCGAAAATAAGTTGTAAGTTTTCACTTTTTCCGGGGGATAGAACCTTACTTGTGCGAACGAGAATACACAGAGGATGAATTGACCAAAATAGAGGCTAGCACTGCAGTGGTCAATGGGGAAGATAGTGAACCAGTTAATCCCAACCCTTGCCCAGAATGTCCGGAGGATGGTGGTGTAGCTGTGGATCATGCAATCTAATACCAACCCAAACGGAATGCTTTTGTTGCAATGAGTGGGAACTATTGATTCCAATGCTGGAGAACATGAATGACCCTGATGCTGAACTCGTTCCAAGATGTCTGGTTGATCTCCCGGACTTTGCCCCCCTCATAACTCCTGGGGTGCTGGAGACTTTTTTACATTTCAAAAATTAACTGGAAAAGACGTTCTAGGCCAGAGGGACCCAATGGCCAGCCCTCAAAAGAGTTTCATAACTCTGAGTTTCATAATGTGATTGTAAATCCAAAATGCACTATTTAGGCCTGTTGTACATACTAAATATGAGGCTTTTGCATCATCTATAGCACTGTTTCTCAACGTGGGCGTTACCGCCCCCCAGGGGACTTTCAGAGGACGACAGGTGGCGCTGGAAGGGGGGCGTTTGTTAAGGTGCCCTTGGGGGGTGTTTGTTTTAAGGCGAGTTTACACCAAAGATTCACAACAATAAGAGTTTAAAGTTTCAACTAATTGAAATAATTTAACTAACTGCAATATTAAAAACTGCTAGTTTATGCCACTTAGACTGGACAAGATGGTGTATCTTCATCTCTTCAGTGTTTCTGTCAGCTTCTTATGGCATAGCTCCATGCTGCCTTCACGGGAACGGTATGTCAGAGCATCATCTATAAAATTTCACCCACATGGTGTTTACTGTGTAAACTCTGGAAAATAGACGCTCTCTTGGTATTACCCAAGCGTTCATTTCTCTGAGGGATACACCATGAACGCCTTGTTATCACAGTGGTTGCATATTTACAAGAGGGATATTCCGCTGTCGGACATCCCCTGAAAGCAACTTATCGTCCAGCATTCAGACGCACATTAAAACACAAAGTGGCTTTGTTGACATGACTGCAATACAACAAGGCGCAGGGCTCTCACTAACTTTCAAAGGTTTTTAACTTATTGCCTTTGAAAGTTAATCCTTCTGCTTTCATCCCTTGATAAGTGCCAGCTTATTTTCCATTGGCACAATTCATAAGAATGATTCATGTTTGGCATTTCTGATTGGCTGTTGTTTAATTAAGATTTGAATGTTAAATTGCTAGCTGTTTTTGATTGGCTGCTGTTTGTTTTGCCTAGGAAACTAATAAATCTGTTGTTTGTCATTCACTGATGTGCTTTTTTGATGATCTTTGATGATAACAATAGTAACAACAATAATGATAATCATAACAATAATCATTAATATTCAGGGCAATTAGCATACATCTTATTCGATGGGGGATGGTAAGGGACCTGGAAAATGGATAGGGGGGAACTGGCCCAGAAAAAGGTTGAGAACCACAGCGTGAGCAACATGAAAAAACTGTCTCATCTCTATTCATTCAATCATGTGTATCTGAACTGAACTAATCTGCTAAACCCCTTGAATGTAAACCTACCATCTGGTCCATTGTTTTTGGTGCACAAACGTTGACTCAGAGGCTTTAGCTCAAAACTAAACTTTTTTATTTAACTGATGTCAACAAAGCTAATCAGACAATGTTAGACACCAAATTAATATGATTTAATTTAGTTAACCACCTAAGAAGCTTTTACAAGAGTCAGTAGACCTATATATCTAACTAAATCGTATGTCAGTAATGGAAAACTGAAGTCCACCGACGATATTCACAATAATGGGCCAGCTAGAGAAACTTGCACCTCTCGTAGCTTCTGGAGGTTAAAGTTCACTCCCACCCCGATGACGTCATTGCTGAAGGACAGAAGCTGTGTTGAGTGGCTATAGGACACGGCTATTACATTTTGGTCGAGGGCCGAAACATTTCTGACTTTATCCTCTACTGACAATATGGGACCGATTCAGACCTGAGCTGCCAGGTGAAGGCAATTAACTAGCAGGTAGAACCAAAAACCAGAAGTGTTTCGGCCCTCCAGGACCGGATTTGAATAGCCCTGCTATAGGAAATACTTTGCTAGTGCCAGTTTGGATAGACCAAATTCGGCCAGCTGTTTGGTCAGTGTACAGTTTAAAAGAATTGATGCTACTGCGACAGATTACTGAATGTAGTTTGAAGTGTTTTGGAGTAGTTTTCCGCTTGCAATGCAGCTTTGCTGTAGTGGGACGAACAGTTTCCATTCATGAATTTGTAAGATGCTAAGAACGCTCATTATAGCCTGGGACAGAGCTGAATAATGGATGGTTGGAAAAAATTACTCTGCGTTATATTTAATAAAAAATTGATATTGTCCATTGCATTGTTCTATGAAGTAGAGGTTTAATTCATGTTGGAATAACTGAATAGTTCATAATTTTCTAATGTTTTATTTTCAGACATTTGTTTGTTAAATTATTGTTCAGAAGTTCATTACATTTGTGAAATTTGCCCGATATACCACATACTAGCAAAAGCACAGTAGAAACCCATTAGTTTACTCCAAGAAAAAGTTACCAATCCTAGAGTATTGCACTTTTTCTGATACACGCATTTAAAGCAAAAAATACAAATTAAGTTACAGTCCAAAATTTTAAAAACTGTGGAATACATTTCAGTTAACAGGTGAGCCTGTTAAATAATTCTTATTGAGCTGCTCGCTAAACAAGGTTGTCAATATCATAAGGTGCCAGAGGGAACACACTCTCCAGTCTTCTACCGTCAGTAAACTCACACGCCCCCAAGCCAGCACAGGAAGTAGCTGAAGCACGACGAGGCAAGGCAATATTCCACAGATATTATCTGGTAAGAGATTCTACTATAATACTTGGTTTGAAGTGTGTCAGATAATTTCATAACATTAGGCCTTGCACAGAATAAATGAAACTCGTCCATGTGTTTCAAAAGTTGAACCTTCCCTTTAAAGTCATTGTTAAACCTGTCAGAATCTCTCTACGCGTTTGGATCGTTGCAAAACAGCCGATCAGTGCTACAGTTCTACAGTAGCTTTTCTTATCAAACCAACTGTGTTGTTCTGACCTGTATCTGCTGTAGCGTGTTCTCCAGAGTGTCCACATCTCCCTCCGGGTGTGACAGAGTGGAGAGGGCTCCTTGCTCCTGCTCCAGCCAGTCTTCAAACATGTGCAGACCCCTCTGGTACTCTTGATGGGCCAGGACCAACTCCTTAGCCTTGCTGACTGCAGCCTGAGACACAAGCCAGAGAAATAGCACTAAGACAAACAGCTGGGTTACCAGTTTAGGAATACACCCCCAGTAAAATGGGTTGCCGAAGTGTTCTTTGGCTTTCTCAAAGGGTACCATAAAAAAGGTCATCACATGTACCGTCACTGAGCGACATTTGACAATCAGAGATTTAATTGTAGGCTCGCAGTAATGATTGGAGTTGGCTGTGTTTCCCACAATAAACTGAATGTGTCACTTCATAGAATTTTGGTTAAATTACAGATATTAACTACCGGAACAAACAAAGTGGTTAAACATTCCTTAGAATTTGACTCTATGTTTTTAATAGTTTTGGCTATTACATATGGAAGTCTAAGACTGGCATCAATTGGTACTCAATTGAAACTGCATAATTCCTGCCAATTTGATAAATAAATGTTATATATTATTTTGTATTTTATATTTGTGTGCAGTAATACTGGGCTTAACTGCTAATGAGCTCTCAACTTGATTACTTTGCTTAAATATGAAATAAAATGTGATAGCAAAAATTGTGTCAAAACAGAATTACATTTCAGGTAACGAATGACATTGGATGGTACTCATTGAGCAAGTAGTAGCTAAAATATTAACTATTTTATTTAGAAAGCTAAATAGCTAGCTAGTTGCTGGACATGAAGAGGAACTACTAAGTAACATTAAATTGTCCACTGGCTAACTTACTGACCAGATAAATTCACATGGAATGTAAAACCCTTTAGCATGGAAGCTGGCTGGAAGCTGGCTTGCACACATACAGTACTGCTAGCAAGCTACTGTATGCCTAGTTCTGCATAGGTTTAAAGTATTAGGATATCACTATAATTAAAAAAAATGGAAACGTATTGAGTAGAATGCACCTACTACTAAACTCAGTGGTTGGTTCACCTAGCTCTTCTAAAATGTATGCACTTACTGTAAGTCACTCTAGATAAGATGAGAAAAAAATTACTAAAAGTAAATGCAACTGTGATTTCTTTACAAGTTGTAAAGTCGCAATGAGGAATTTGGAAACGCAATAGCAAAATTAAGATTTGTGATTGCATTAGGGTCTTGACAGTCTTACAACACATACAGCTCTGGAAAAAATTAAGAGACCACAGCACCTTTTTCTTTCCTTTCCAAAAAGTCGAAAAGGAAGGTTTTGAGTGAGGAACAGAAGGGTTAAAATTCAGAGACCACTACAAATTGAACGCTTCTGTTCCTCACTCAAAACATTCCTTTTCAACTTTTTTGGAAAAGGTGCAGTGGTCTCTAGCATGAAAAAGCAATGTCAATTGAGATTACATTTAGTGTGGACACTTCTTGGAAAATGTATGCAATCAAACTACAAGTAAATTAAACTACAAACATGAGAAATTATTGCTTAGATAAGCATTTACATGAGCTTTTTGAATGTCTGCATCGTACCAGACAGACCATGGAAATAAAAATATTTAACACATTTTCTATTTATTTTCCTAATTGGAAGGAATTCCTTATTGCGAAAAAGATAATGCAATATTTTACTTTGAATTTGAGTTTGGTCAGTTAAAATGCCAACCAAATGGCCAGGATGAAGACAGGAGTAGATACCTTGGCCTTGTCTGTAATGGTGGCATATCTCTCCTGTAGACTGCGCACCTCCTGCTGGGTAGTGCAGTGTTCAGCCATGTTGGATCCCTTTGTGGCGATGGTCTCCAGTGGACTGCTATGACTCAGTACCTCCTCATATAGAAGCTAAAACACGTACATACATATATACATACATACATACAATCTCAATTCCTGTTACAGGAGAGCTGTCCTGCAATGGACATTTAAAACATGTATTTGAAACCTGTACTGCATTTAAGGTTTAAGGTTTAAGTGTTTAAATCGCCAATGTATGCTTACTCCACTGCTGGAGCATGTAATTATGTCCATTCTATAGGATTTTAATTGTATCCAGTTTCCAACAGCAGGAAAATAACCCTACAGCAACTGTAAATGTTAGTTATAATGTAGATTAAAATGATTTCACAACTCTGAAGTTGTTGATACATCTTTCATGACACAAAATCAAGTGTGAAAATTCTAAATGGAAACAAGTTTTATTTTCCAAGAGAATCCATACTTATTGTGAGAATCAACAAACACTACCTGGTTACGATGGCTGGAACCATTTAGTTATTTCAAACCTAAGCCCTTTTTTGCCAAAGTCCGGTACCTTGGTCTTTCCTAGGTTAGCAGTCTTGTCCCTCATCTCAGAGTATGGTCTGTCGGAGCAGCCCAGAGTGGCCTCGACACGCTCCATCCACACCACAAACTGAGCCACATCCTCCTGGTAGCTGGTCCACTGGGACAGCGCCCCCTCCAGCTGACTGTTTCAAGAATGAACACATTAATTTCCCAGACAGCTGGGTTAGACTGGGGTGAGATAAGATAGATGAACACACATTCATTTCCCAGACAGCTGGGTTAGACTGGGCTATGATAAGATAGATGGACACACATTAATTTCCCAGACAGCAGGGTTAGACTGGGCTAAGATAAGATAGCATTTAAGAGTGTACTTATCTGATCAGATACAATGAAAGCTTATTGTCTCTGTCAGGCAATGGTCTGTTATTCTAACACTGAACCCCTCTGACCACTTGGTTCAATCAACTGATTCAAGGGGGGAAAAAAATTGACTAAGCGTTGAATCAATGACTTGATGGCTCCTGACCTTTTACACTGAATGGAGGCCGACAGCAAAGAATCCCAGGAGTCTTTGAGGTCCTGGATCTGTTTTCGGACCACGGGCACCCCCTCAGCAGAGCTGTTCCTTTGGACCGCCTCACCACGTGTCAGCAACATCTTCAGCTGGATCTCCCTCTCCTGACGGGCTGCCAGCAGGGCCTGGAGGAAAGACAGGCACCATCACAGATTAAACACAAAGGACGCGTCAGTCGTACAACACCAGCACAGGGCTCAACCCTGAGAGCCTCAGAGGGAAACAGCATCAACCGTACATCCCGCAGCCTCTGAAGCTAACCTGGGTCAGTGCTGGTCGCACCCCGAATGGGAGAACAGATGCTGCTGGAAGTGGAGTACAGCTAGTAGGGGGCACTAAACCCTCCGGTCTGAATATGAAATCCCAATGCCCAATGTCATCGCCACTGTGCATGGTGCTCGTCTTAGTTGTGGGATGTTAATCGGTGTCCTTACACTGTGATGTCTAATGATCCTTTGCTGGTAAAATAACTCAAGTAAATATGAACTCAGTACTACGATGACCTCGGTGCTGATTACAAATGGTCCATATATTATCAATTCTCCAAGGATATGCAAACTTTTGAGCACAACTGTATATTCCTCAAGAATTACAATTTGTTCTCAAGTGATTCACCTTTAAAGAAATATATAAAACATTTAGTGATTTCATTTATTGGAGACTGGCATTCATCCCATTGCTCTTGACACATATTAGTACTGGTCTCCTGGTTGTGCCACAAGTTTTAATGAATAATGTAGAATGGATGTCAAAACCAGGCAAAGTTATGTCCTATGATGAAACCATTTCCTATGATAGCAGCCAATAGAGTATCCTTTAATATTTGTTGCAAAACCTCAAGTTACTGCTTGAGCTTTAGCAAGAGAAAACAACTCCAAAATGTTAAGAAGGTATTTCTAAACAAAAATTAAGTTAACATTTTTTCTGGCAGTACAAGTGAATGGTAATACACCACGCAATGTTTCAAAACATCTCAGCCATGTGTTTTGCTGTTTCAAAGCTTAATGTATATTCTCTAATTTACCTCCAATTGTATCATCCTGTCATCCAGTACAGTCTTATCAGCAGTGGGGGAGAGGCAGGTGCTCAGGACCCTCTCTGCCTCAGACACCCAGTCCTGAAGCTCTTTTAGCCCCTGGGAGAACAAACGGTGCTCTCCTACAATACGTTCAATCCTGGAGGCTTTGTCCTGTGGTAGCACAGTCCAAGGATAGAATAAGAGCTATGTAAGAACATTTCAGGATATTTCTGTTCACTCAGGAAAATGTATTTTTCTGCAGCACTTCATATAGTGCACCCAGGTAATGGCCATGACAATAAAAAACATTCAGAAACATTTCCACAAAAAAAAACAAGCAAACCTTTTCTTTCAGCACAGCCATATACAAGTGGCCTTTTCAAGTGATTGTATTCCCCCTGTTTCCATGTAACTAAGAGGAACTATGCTATAAATAGACTAACTCCCTAGCCAACAATGTAAATAAACCACATTCATCACAGCTGAACATTGTCTTTGTGCCTCCAATTGAGGCCAGAGCTGATGTTCACGCCAATATATTGTTCTATGATAAATCAAGTGTGAAAAATCTACTAAAGTGATTGCTTCAGAAGGTCAACCCAAAACAAGCATAGCATAATTTCTCGTCTGGTATGTAAGACTAAATCCTTAGTCCTTCAGGGACGTAGGCCCTAGGGAGACATCACTGAGTACTGCGGGCTCTTACAGGTTGTTGATAAAACCCATAACATCTAGAATGTTTGCATATGTATGTTGCCGGAATATGCTGACACATAATTAGTAGTAGTAGCTAAATATTTTTTTGCTAGGCTGACTATATTGGCGCATTTTTACGGATGGCCGCATTGTACTGGTTGCGTCATTCCAAAACACATAACACAGCAGCACAGATTGAACATAGCAAGAGATACATGCAACACTGCAGCGGAACCCCAAGGAGTTTGACTTGGTGCACGCTTCCATGCTTCGGCCAGGCCCACCCCAGCAAGGGGCAGCGACCAAGAGGGGGCGGGGTGGACTGAAGGAGTTAAAGGAGGTGGTTGGAGATCTGGTATTACCTTGGTGAGGTTGCTGAGGGCCAGGTACTGCGCAGACAGCTGGGACACGCGGTGGACGAAGCCCTTTCCTGCGGCCTGGCCCTCCCAGAGTTGGTGGGCCCTCTCCCTCAACCCAGCCAGCTCAGCCTCACGACACGACAGCTCCTCCAACACACACTGGGGAGTCCGGGGAGGGTTGGGTGGAGGGTTGTGGGTAGACAGAAAAGGGGGGGTCACATGGCACATCACAGAGACGGACAGAGACAGAGCATCAAGAGAAGGACAGGACAAGGACAGGACCACCAGTTCTTCCAAAAACTGGCATCATCCGCACCTCTTGATATTCTATTTTATTAATACCCTGGTTAGTCAGGTAGAACATAACAGCAGGGCGAGGTAGGTGTGTGTGCGTGTGTGTGTGTTTGTGGCTGGCAGACATGCAGCTTATATTGTACTGGAGAGCTTCAGGCAGATTGAACTGCTCGCGGGACAGACAAAAGCAGGGCGAGAAGTGATACAACAGATACCGACGCAAATAACAAAAAAAGCTTCAACGATAAGGGCCAGCGCTTTGAGATGTGACTGATATTTATTTTCTCTTTCGTCTGGCTTGCTTTTTCCTCCGCGCCGCTCTTTTTTTGTCTCGCCTAGCCGGGGATAGGGCTGTTATCGCATCCTGAGGAGGGCCGCCCAGCGCCGTGGCTTTGACAGAAAAGGGAAATTAATTAGATTTTGGACTTCTCCTCCGACTATTGTGTCAAAACGTTGCTCCAATCTGATCCAGCGGCGGTTGACAAATGTAATTATAGGTCTCTGTCTGCAGTAAATTGATTTCAGACTTACTTTAGGGACATAAGGTAACTTAGGTATAAATACATCTCTCTTCTCTGCCAACTGAATGCGGTCAGACAAATCACCAAATATAATAAACTGAAAGAAAGCCAGCTCTTATAAAATAGATTTAGAAAAAATAACAATAAGAAAAGACAGTATCTAATAATGCACAATGAACTGAACTGAGTCCATACGGAAATAAACTAGATTGTGTTTGGTGGTCTATAAGGTTTTAGGTAACCGGCCAATGTGGTTGTGTCTTTTTCATGATCGTATTAATTTGCCACTGAGATAACAACTGTGGTGGGGGATTGAACGTTTTAGTATTATTCTTAGGATTGGCAGATAAAGGTGTTTGATGCTGGGAGTGGAGGTGAAAAATAATTGTAGCGATACAGAAAGAAAAAACGATTTCATCTACCTGGAAGGGCTCCTACATTAAAGTGGGAATAAGCAGTGGAAACAATAATGAAGCCCCCCCATTGCAGTACAAAGCTAAGGGATGGGGCAGGAGAAATTCTACCAGTATAGATTTGATTTTATAGTCAGAGCTTTGGATGCAAGGACTGACCAAAATGTATTTTAAATCATATTTTTTGTTTATAAAGCGTTTAATTACATTTCCTTTGTTTATCAAATTTAATATTCCTATTTTAAGATATTATTTCAAATATTTCTTTCTACAACATTCTCAGAGTGCCTGAGATATTTCCCATTTCAACTTTAGGGTGCAGGGCATCAGTCAGTTGAGATTGATATTTAGTCTCCTCATACTCCCTTTGGACTCTTGCTGTACTACCCCCCCAAACCACTTTGGACTAGCTAACACTATTCTGGGTTAAATCCTACAGGAGCCAATTAGTTTCATTCTTTTCTATGTCTGGAAAAACTACAAATTGCCCCTTTATCATATCATTTACTATAGATGGTATTACACTGAAGTCTCCTATATAACATCCCACATCTTTGCAATACAAAGCAACCCACTCTGGTACCAGTACCAGGAAGGAGTACGGGGGTGTACCAGTACCAGGAAGGATTATGGGGGTGTACCCGTACCAGGAAGGATTTTGGGGGTGTACCAGTACCAGGAAGGATTATGGGTGTGTACCAGTACCAGGAAGGAGTACGGGGGTGTACCAGTACCAGGAAGGAGTACGGGGGTGTACCAGTACCAGGAAGGAGTACGAGGGTGTACCAGTACCAGGAAGGAGTACGGGGGAGGTACCTGTAACTTGCTGAGCTCCTCTCTTTTGGCTGGGAGGTCATGAAGCCGAGTGCTGCTCTCCTGAACGATGACCTCAGTGCTGTTCAGCCAATCCTGGAGTGGCTCAGCGCTGACTTCAAAGTCTCTCATCTGAGACTGCAGGTTCTGACAACAACACATTGAAAAACACTTATCAGAAAACCACACAAACACACTCTGACAGACAGACACACACAAACACACTATATTCACCTTTAATGCGGTCTCCCTCATCTGTAGGTTGGTCATGAGACATTTCCAGTCGTCTCTGGCGTTTGCTACCTTAGCCTTGACGCCATCCACTTTGTCTTTAGGTACAACAGCCATGAGCAGCTCACTGCTGGCCCCTACAGCACTCAGTCTGGCCTGGCCATGCTCCCTGTCACTCAGAAACTCCTACAGACAAAGAGAGAGGGAGACACACGGACAGGCAAGAAAAAGGACAGAGCGAGAGAGACAGAGACAGACAGACAGACAGAGGAAAGAGAAAGAGAGAGACAGAGAGATGGAAAGAAACAGGTACATACAGAGAGAGACAGGGAGTTGGAGCTTAGAACAAAGAATTTCAATGGATACAAGGTGATTATCCCCATCATGGTCAATACACCCACTAAGTTAACTAGAAGCTGGAATAACAGAGTGGCTTGTGAACAGAACAGAAACAGTACTAGGCACCCAGGGAGTTGGCGGGTCTTAAATGCGTGGGTTTGACGCCCCCCCTCCATCCCCTCCCTCCCGTTATCCATGCTCCTCTGGTAGTCCCTCACCCCCCCCCCCCCCCCCCCCCCCCTTTCCCTGAGCCGGTGACAACCTCACAGCGGGGACCGCTCCGCCATCTGTGCAGTCCCCACATCACTTTACACACACTTCAGCCCCTGCTCACACGCACACACTCATCACACCTCTTACTGGCTCTCTTTCTATTTTTGCATTGTCTCCCCATCTTCAGCTCTCCCCTCTCCCTCCCGTTCTCTCCCCGCGTTTGTCTCTCTCTCCGGCAGAAGTGGCGGCGTAACACCAATTAAGCGTGACACAACGCAGAGTGTCAGTGTCTAGCCCCATCTACCCCCCACGCAGGGCCTCCTGGAGGTCAGTCGTGTGGAAACATTGTTCCACATTCCCCACAAAGTCAACAGTAAATAATACATGACCCGTCCTGTTTTCCCTTCCGACAGCCCCTTTCACCAACAAAGCTCTGGAAATAAAACCCCAAAAACCTCCCAGTTCACTCCTGCGCACCCCTCTACCTCACTGATGTAGGTCAGGTCTTCCTGAGGAAAAGAAAAATCAACTGTCGCAAAGACTCCACCGCTAATTTTGCCATCCAGTTTCTCAGCGCAAGAGAGGGCTGGTCTTCCGCAAGGTGAATACTCCTGGGAAGCCTGGTTCTACGCCTTGATCTTCGTTGTCCAGGACGTGCTTTGGGGACGACCACGGGCTAGTCGTGAGTTAATCACCTAGCAGCCACGTTGTAATCTAGCTTGGTGGACGTGTTCCTGTTGTCCCTGACTCACTGGCTAACGGACAGGTCCCTTGGGGCCTCTAAAGAGCCTGTCAAACTGTCACATCTAGCGTCACACTGCGTGTGTGTGGAGGGGAGTGGTTAAAGAGACAGCTTCAAGAAAAACAGGAAGGAAGAGAGATAGGGATACGGAACGATGGAAAGAAAGGGGAGAGCAGAAAAGAAAGAGCCAGGCCGAGACGGAGAGAGAGAGAGACCTGCTGGCTGGCCTCGAGTCCAGCTCCTGCATCTACGTCCCATATCAGACCCAGCTTCACAGCCAAGCCTGATAAAGAACCATCTCCAGCAAGTACACTGACAATAGGCACCCCCCTCCCGTCCACTGACCGCGGGAAAGACATTGCACTTTGTTCATTCCAATCGTGTGCTCTAAAAAGATGAACTGCACGTTTGAAGTCCACAAGGGTCGGCGCAGGGGCGGAACCTTACCTGTATCCTCAACAGGCTGGCGGAGGCCTCGGAGACACTCTGGGGGACGTCGAAACACTTGGCCGTGCTGATCTTAGCGTTGACCAGCCATTGCTGGAAGTCCCTGAGGGATGCTCTGAACCTCTGTTCCAGCAGACGCTCCTTGTTCTGGCACTCTCTGGAAGCACGCAAACTTAGACTGGAGAAGGGAAGAGGGAACCATCACACGTTTGCTATAAACCACTTATAGCATAACAGAAAGAGGATTAAGGGGAAATTAAAGCTATAGGTGCACTGTAAATAATTAACGGGAGGGTGGATTTGAGCCAGATTGGAGCCTATATGAACATAGAGGGAGAGGGAGTGGCAGAGGGAGAAGAGCGGGCAGATGGAGGAATGGAGAACGGGTTGAAGCAGATGAGATAACTTGGGGTGACCGGGTTAAAGTAGGGGGCTGAGATAAAATATATGTGGGGTTTAGAGATGATGGGGAGGGAATGAGGGAAGACAGGTTGAGGTTGTTTGAGACCAAGGGGTGGGCACTCAATTTGACTCGAGGGTCACAGTTAAATTCAGAGGATTCTGTGCCTTTGACAAAAGCTGCAGACTGGAAAAGGGGGCTGCTATTTGAAAATGCATACAGGTAGTTTTATTGTAATTTCTACATTCTCTCTATCTAGTTGGCTTCAACTTGACACACAGCTACAAGAACAGCATGTGAACTCGAATAAAAAAAAATCCCTGCTGTTAAGAACAGACAATAGAAACAGAAGATCCGCCATCCTAGACCCTATCACCAACCAAACATTGTTATTTAACTCGATTTTTCTCTCCATTTAATAGCGCCCTGGGTTCTTCGTAATTACTGCCCCCCTCCCAAAATAATTGACTCTTAATTATTTTTGCTAAACCATCCCACAGGCTGGGATGAATGACCACATGTTTCGTTTACCCGCGGGTCTGGCCACAGGGGGAGAATCTGTAAGGTGGTGAAGGAGAGATGGAGGTGGATACAAAGAGAATATCGATGAACACCAGATCAGAGGGTAGCGTGTGAAGAAGAGGGAGGGGAGACGCGGCGAGGGAAGGAGGGCTGGACGAAAAGAGGGATGAGGAGCGAGACAGAGAACAAGGTGAGCGGACATCTGTTTCAATGACAGGTACTGTCGAAGGAAAGGGGGAGGAGCGGAGGGAGAAACTGACCACATGGCAAAAACACAGACCCTTCTCCCCCACTGACAAACACACACACACACCCTGGAGTTTTAATGATGCTTGAGGCAAGAGGGGGTATCTAGTGGGAATGAACATATGTGTAGGAAGCACTTTTTTCTGCTGTGACGGACAAAATATGAAGAGGAGTCAAAGAGGACAGAAGAGGAGAGCTGCCCCTGTATCCTCCCTCTCTCTCTCTCTCTCTCCATCTGCGGCTGTAACGCAACACAGGTACAAACAGCACGAATGCTTCGTCTGTGAAAGCACAGCCGTATACAGAGAGACAGTGTTGCCTTCAGGACAAATTCACCACCTCGATAGCCTCAAATAGACTCGACCTATAAACCGTGTTTGACACACAGACACACATTGGCCCCATTCAGATGAACTAGTTCTAGACATTCAGCCACTTCGGGGAAAGTTCAAGCTGTTACAGCTAATAACTAAGTAGAACTGCAATAGATCAGCTAACATGTTTGTCAACAAGAGAAAAATGGGTGCAGTCAGACAAAAGGACTGAATAAGAGATAATGACAGATCAGTCAGGAAATGTATCCGCACAGACCAATTATGATGTGCTTTCCAACCATTCTTGCCTTTATTATTTATTTGCACATCGTATCCAGAGCAAATGACAGTCAATGCACTCATCTTAAGTGGGACAACCACAAAACCCATTCAAAGTAAATCCATTTTACTTCATGAAAACAAACACAAACATTTAGTGCATGCATTAGTTCCTAGAAAATAAATGTGTCAAAAAGAGAGAGAGATTAAAAGAGGGAGATAGAAAGATGAGAGAGAGGGGAGAGAGGTCTCCTAGCAACTGACGCCTACGTCTCGTCTTCCCCTTGCTCCCTGTCACCTTCAACCTCTTAACAACACACACACACACACACGAGTAAACACACACACTATCCCCCACCCACTCACCTGTTGTGATGTTTGATGACAGTGGTGACCATATCCGGCTGAGTTCCCAGGTCTCTAGAGTAGCGGACAAGTTCGTTGAGTTGAGCCTTTAGCCGGTCTGCCATGGACTCAGCGCTCAGCAAACCCTCCAGCGTATGCTGAAAATGAAACGGAGCGACCTGGAGTGAGCGCCAGTCTCAGCCCGGCGCACGCTTCGGTACGCTGTAGTGTGTCGAAGCCAGGCAGTGCCCTTGACGGATCTGCATAACACTTTGGCCGCCAAACACTCACACACACACACTCCCATTCACTCCTTGGTGTGGTCCTTCGAAGTCCTCAGGCGCTCCGGGTACAAAAGCATTTCTGTTCTTCTGGGAGAGGGGCTGTTGCAGGAAGGAAGGAGCCTGGATAGAGCTCTCATCTCCCGCTCTCCTTGACATACCTTGCAATCCGGGCTCACACGGTCAAGACAAACCCCCCCACCACCCAAAAAAGAAAAAGCCTTGTTCACTCGTTCTGACACTCCCCTTCTCCCTCCCTCTTTTCCTCCTCCCTCTCTCTCTCTCTCTCCTCTCTCCTCTCTCTCTCTCTCTCTCTGCCTGACAAACTATCCCACTCCCTACTCACATTGCGTAGACTACAGTCTTCTCTGAATTCTCCGTCCTTCCCCCTCTCCTCCCCTCGTCTCTCCCACTTTCTCTCTCTGTTTCTCCAAAAGTGTCCCTCCCTGGTCGTCCTCTCCTGTTCCTCTGGTTCTCGATCTCTCTTCGCCTGTTGCCTCGCTTTCCCTCCAGTCTCTGTTTTTGCTCTTGCTCTCTTTCTAATTACCTTGGCCCCTTCCCACTTTCTCCATTTCTCTCTCACGCCCCCTCTCTCCCTCCGCCGTCTCCCTCTCTCCCTCCGCCGTCTCCCTCTCTCCCCGGTGTAATTCAGCTGTCAGCTCGTGCAGATGCAGGAGTGCTCAAAGACACATACACAAATACACACACACATACACACATACACACACACACACACATACACAAATGTGCAGATAACATAAACAAGCCTGGACTCCGGAAACCGGAGAGGAGGAGGAAAACAACGAAGCGGGAGGACTTCTCCTCCTCCCAAACACAAGAATGTCAAAGGAACAGCAAGAGACAGTCAGAGAGATACAAGGCAACAAACGTTCTTGTGTTACGCCAAATCGCCTTTGACACAACCAAGAGAACACCATAAATCCTGTGGTTGCTTTAATAAGAAGGAAAGAGGACATTAAGTGACAATAACACAGTCTGTGGCTGCACTAGTCAGAAAACACAATATAACATGGCTAAGACAAGTTTATAGACAGAAACTGCAAGAGAGATATAAAGAATAAAGAATGAATAGATTGACAAGAGTGAAAACAGGGATGACAGACAAAGAATCAAAGATATTTAAAAAGACAGAAAAAATAACATTCAGGCAAAGGGGATGAGCTCAGGACAAAGAGGGATTGTAGCTGTCACTCATCAGCAAAGCTGACTCGCGCACTTAATCTGTTTTGTGTCCGGACTTGTAAAATAAAATGGATAATTACAGACAGAGGAAGCGCATGTACGCGTGTGCACGTGACAACATCCCCCCGTTATTCTCTGCCGGCTTGACCGAATATATTTTCTCACAGTACAAAAGAGAACAGGCACCTATCATCTCGATCATTGTTAGCCGTAACCACAGCAGAAGCAAAGATGAGCCGCCAGCAACAACGCTGTTTTAATACAGTATACCTTTCCCATGGCCAGAAAGTAGTCATAGCACTCTCCTCACCTTAGCCAGCTGCCACCCCTCCACCACGTCCTCCCCACCGCTCATCCCCTCCGCTCGGCCCAGCTCCTGGCTCCACCCTTTAAGCCGCCCATCAAGCTCCTTAAGCCCCTCCTCCAGCCTGGCGGTCAGACGCCCGTACTCCTTCTCGTGCTCGGTTACCGCGGCCAGTGCCCCCTCCAGACCATCGCGGGCCCTCAGTGCGGCCCCCTCCCACTGCTCCAGAGCTTGGGCTAGCGCCCCCAACTGGCGGTCCATGGCCTCGCAGCCTCCAGCTGCGGTGTGTTCAGCAGTGGCTTCGGAAATTCGACGGACGCGACTGAGACGCTCGCGGCCCTCACGGAGCCGACACTCCACCCGCTCCTGTTGGACAGGAGTATGGGAGGGAAAAGAAAAAATGGCAACAGAAACTACCACTGCTTCAGATTCTACAGCTGTAAAAAGTTGCAAATCCTCTATTAACTTTTCAATGGGATTTCTTCACTGACTTTAATGGGATACTAATAGTACCTCTGTCACCATTCAGACCATAGATTTGCATGAATTTGCATTATTAGCATCTCTTGAACCATTCAAGCTTCAAAGACAAAACCACTTTTTCACATGCTTAAATTTGCAGAGATTATAATGATATAAATTTGCATACATTTCCATAATAAGCATGAATTAAACCAGAAACAGTATCTCTTGAACAATTCAAGCTAGAGAAACCAGATAAACTTTTTTCACATCTTTAGAAGCACAAATGAAAATGCTTCAACATGTATTGACTATGACAACACACATTTGCATACTCTCCCCCCTCCAAACCCCCCCCCCCGTATGTCCTCATCTTATTCTTAATCTTATTTCAATTTTTTCCTTCCCTTACTGCCCCCCCCCATTGCCCACTTTCCTTCTAACATCTTAGCGCTCTCTGTCTTTCTCTTTTTTGCTCTCTCTTTCAGTGAACTTAAAAAACAAAGTAATTAACATGGGAATCATTTGTTAACATACAAAATAACATATAATCTCTCTCATTTTTTCTCTCTCACTCAGACTGGAGCGTTTATTGGTGGAGAGACATAGAGCATGAAAAACTATCACCCGAGTGTGATCACAGCAACCTGACGAAGTGAATAAAAGAGGAGAGCCACATCCAGACGTTAACACTGGGGGAAATAATAACCTTGAGTGCTCACACACACAAAATGGAAATGCAGCAATTACTGTTTGTATAGGGAACTACACTCATTTATAGTTGTGTTTTCATTAAAACCCATACTCAGACGCTGCACATGCACCTAGAAATGTGATAATTAAGACCCAGCTTGTGAATATAAATGCAAATCAATATTTTCACACACATTTCCGCGCCTGTGTAATTGTGAAGGGAGGGGTCGACCAACGCGGGAAATGAACGTGAATTCCCTGGTTTCCTTTTTTGTACAGGAAATTTGAACAATTGAGACATCAAAAATGTGTGGCTGGTGAACAGGACTATAGCTGACTTTATGTATTAAACAAACTGAAGTCCATTTTATCAGTGGCAGATGTTTAATGAGTAAAATGATGCAAACGTACATTTTGCACAACGTTTGTACAACGTTGCACAGTGAACTCAGGTAGTGGAGCAGTAGTTATCAGATACCTTGGCTTGGGGCACAAGTAATAGATGTTCATTTCTTATTTATTCACCATTACTGTTATTGACACTACATATTCCATGTCTGTGCCTTCTATATTCATTTTCAGTTTTATTCTATTGATTTAAAATTAGATTTTTATGAAAAAGGGCCCATATATAAACATCTCACTGTTAGTTGACACAGGTTAATGAAGCATGTGACAAATACATTGGGATCTGAATGTTTCAATAGAACTGAAGAGAAACAAAGGGGTTGATCTCAGACCATATTTAGCATTTTCAAGTCTTACCCTCACTTCTGCCAGTCTCCTCTGTATGGAGGCGGAGTCTCCGGACATGTCAGACCAGCGATGTAGTTCCTCCCCTGCTGATATCAGCCAATCAGTGAGCTCCCTCACAGTTTCCAGATACTGCTGGTGTTCCCTGACCACGCCTTCTGATAGTCTCACCCTTTCCTAAATAATGGGGACAGTCACAAACATCAGTCACTCTTCTTATATTTACAGTATAAGCATGGGCCAGGTTTGGAACAGCTCTTATCTTAGCGCATTAAAGTTAATGACTGCCCCTGCACAGCAGCCTCCCATCGGGACCTTGTCATGGCGGGTATATAAAGGCCCCAGTGGCACAGCACTGGGATTAGGCAAAAGGTGAAGCAGAATGAGAGTAAGAAGCAGGAGTAACTGAGGAACTGCGAGTGACGCCAAACCACTGCAGTAACGTGGGAGCCGAGAAGGGAGGAGAGGATCGACCAGGTTTTGAAAGTGCCCATATCACGTAAACTGCAAATGTGAGGTTGACCACGGCAACAATGCCTCACCCAGCGAATTAACTTTATACCTTGAGTTTTTCCCCAGTTCCTCCATTATATTAATAAAACGCCCTCCAGGGCCCTAAACACTTGTCATGTCATCAACACTCCCCATTACAAAAAACAGCATAACCTGAATGTATTATTATTTAGCCACGCCAACGGAGCAAAAAGCAATGCCCTCTGCACATAAACATACTGCATACAGCAAACTCTTAAATAGGCATTCGAATCCGCTCTGTAATGAACTGCTTTCTTAAACAGCAAAACAACATTTTGGGTTGAAAGATGAAACTCCATCCAACATCGCCAACAACTTCCTCACCTCCACAAGCGTTACAAGGTCATCAAACTGCGCCCGCAGCTCGGCGCGGGCCTCCCGGCTGAAAGCAGCGTCGCCTGTCTTCTTGAAGAGCTCCGCTGCCCTCTCCTCCAAACTGGATAGCGAGCCCTGATGTTCCTGGAGGTCAGCCAGCAGGGCCCGCAGTCTCTCCAGTTGGGAAGCCTTCTCTCTGAGGCCCGGCTGGGGGGTGAGAGGGCCACATATGTCCCCCTCTACTGCCTCCAACCAGTGCTGCAGCTGGGCCTCACTGTCCAGGTAGCACCCCCACTGGGCCACCGTCCACTCCAGGCGACTAGCAGAGAGGAGATGGCCCACAGAGCATGGTTACAAAACATGAATAGAAATGACACAATACATGCATAGACGATGATACGTTCACAATGTAGTTACTTAGAAACATACACAGAATAGACTGTGGCACAAAAACACAAGGATTTCCCTCTGCAATGGCTTTTCACACCCACAGTCATTCGATTTTTTCTGGCTCCATCTGTTGCCTGCAAACTCACATCCACACACACACACGTGGGATTTTTCTTGTTGGCCATCCGCCATTTAGTCCCTAATAAGATCAATCCATTCTAACAGGAGAGGAAACAATCGCTCAATTACGCAGATGCACACACACACACACACACACACACACACTTACACACACACACACACACTTACACACAAATACACCAATCAGGTAATAAAAAGACCAACACTTCTCATTATGTACTTAACCTAATCATGATAAATTACATTTAGACATAAATCTGACATGAGAAATACGATCCAGCCTGAGAAGGAAATTAGACACAGGTGATCTTATACCACACCTACGGGCCAGACCTTTGGTAACTCAATATAACAAACAGGAAATGATATGATGAATCAAATTTAAGTGATTTTATATGATTAATCTAATATAACTGATTTTGTATAATAAATCTAACAGATGTAATGGTGGTGACCATTGCTGGTTTTATTCCCAGTGAAGAAAAAGCCTGGCAACCAAGAAAAATCCATCAATGATCACCTGTTGAAGTTTGATAAATCTGTGTTTAAGATCACTTAATAAAGAGCCTAGAGTTATAAGCTGCTGCAACTGAACATGTACTACAGATTTAAACATAATGGAT